>NC_091816.1:24525625-24825833 GCF_041296235.1 Equus asinus | reverse complement strand
ACTATATCTGCCAGCAAAGCCAGCCTGTGTCTGTTTGTTCTTCTGCCCCATTTTGAATTAATGCAGGCTGCTCTGCTCTGGCCTTCATGGGCTCCCCTATGGATGCTAGTCTTCACCCTGTGGCAGCTTTCCGGGCCCTTACCACAGCATGGCTGTGTGTCTGCCTCCCCTGGCCTCCATCTGTCTGTGTTCTGTGTTCCTCTGAGAGCTGGAGCAGCCTTAATTGCCCTGAGCATCTTTCCATGTGACCACCTCCAACCAGCACCCTCCTAGCTCCTGCAGAAGGCCCACGCCCTCAGTGTGGGCCATCTGTGATTCACTCTTGGCTTACTCATGCTTCTTTCCCCACTCCCCCCATCCAGGCCTGCCACCGTCCCCCACAACCCACGTGCTTTCACAATTCCATCAGGTTGCTGCTGCCGTCCAACCCAGGCCCATGCAATCCCCTCAGCCACTTCTTCCCATTTGTCCTTTCATTTCTTCTAGGCCTCCCCAGAGAGCTTCCTCCATAATGCAATCATCAGAATCACACCATTACTTAGGAAAAAAGTATCTACAGCCATGTGCATGGAAAAGTCAAATTGCCCACTTTCCTAAAGAACGACTCTCTCCAATGGGAAGACCACAATAAGTTGATGAGTTTGTTATCTATGAACCTTCTCATCCTTAATGAAAGATTTTCGGCGGCCAAGATGAGAGTATCCTGAGGACTTCTCACAGTCTCATTGCAGTAAGTAAAGTAATTTCGTTTCTCATTGATCTAGGAGGTTCAGGAGGAATATTAATACAAAAGAACGTCGTTTAATGCACTACCAAAAGATTGCAAATGCTTTGAGTCCTCTTTCCAATATGGTAAGGGAGCTCAAAATCTATAGAGCTGGTATGCCAGATTTTTTTGTAAAGCAAAAAGGATCCTATAATTTATCCCTCCTGTGCATCCAAAATTTTGCACAGGAAAAATCAGGATATACTGCAGCAATATTGCTGAACCAAGGGAATCAGGAAATGGCATTGTGTCTGGTCTGATGTTAGAGAGTTCAAAACAAAATTTTTAAAAACATGCCCATAAAATACATTTCTTGAACAGAGATCCCATTTTCCAACCCCTGGCTTACTCTTCAAACATGTCTACATCCTTCGTCCCCAGAGACGCGATGGTGTTTTGAGCTTTGGAAGGTTGGAGGGGCCTGGATGTCAATACACTCACCCGGCCAGTGGTACATGTAGACTTTCCTTTTGGCTTTGGTCAGAGTGACCCACAGAGGCTCTGACCCATTCCACCAGAGAGGCATCAGGCTGTCTCTGTTGACACCGATGTCAAATGACTTGTTGGT
This sequence comes from Equus asinus, assembly GCF_041296235.1. Classification (NCBI taxonomy): domain Eukaryota; kingdom Metazoa; phylum Chordata; class Mammalia; order Perissodactyla; family Equidae; genus Equus; species Equus asinus. The sequence goes on along the minus strand of NC_091816.1, from coordinate 24,824,499 downwards.
GACGGGATCCCACATATAGTTCCCAATCATCTGATGGACCTCACAGTGGCGGCCTACATTAACGAGAACACAAAGCTGTCAGTTTCTTGTTTTGATCATTTTTATATTTTACCTTTGCTTTCTGATTATAAAAGCCATCCATGCACGTTTAGGAAGTACAGGACAGCATAAAGATTTGCTTTCTTTTTTTTTTTTTATCATAGATCTTTCTTCTCTCTTAGATTGTATCATAAAGGCAAATGACCCAATAAGAAGTCTGATAATTGATCGAGAATGGGCCGTTTTGAGTGAAGTTAATTTGTCAAGTCTGAAGCTATTTTAAGCTAAACTAAAGACATCATATGCAAAATTGGACCCATTGTTCACGGCTTGAAGTCTAAATACGAGTCAGTATGGAAATTGTGGATGCCCGTGGGACACGGCTTAGCCCACCCTAGAGCTCTCTTTTCGACTTTTCCAAACCCTCCTCCCCTAGGATCACGGATCTACACACTGTGGAGTTCGTTCCCTTTTTTCCTGGATAAGAGGAGCGATCTCTTCAGCGCTGAACAATGATAGAATCTATGACATTTGGAGCAGAATGGTAAAAAATAGATTCAACTTTGAAAAACAAAGCAAGAAAACAACCCTCCAAATGGAGTGTCATGTAGAAATGAGGGTTGCTTCTGCTGGCAGCTTAGTCCCAGAAGAGGAGCCGGAAGTGAAAGACGCAAGCCCTTGGACTCTTTTGAAACATTAGGCTTAAATTATTTATTTTGCAGCAATCTGTTACATCTTTAAAGCAAAAATAACACAAACATTGGCAAGTGCATCAAAAATTGCTGCAATTTTCCTGAGCATCATTTGGCACCAGGATGACACACGCTTCACCGACTCACTGACTGAGCTTCATCCAGGTGGCTGGTTGGTTGGTTTGTTTGCCACTGTTCTTGAGCATCCCCCTACCAACACACACACATTTTATTTTTAAACAAAAACAAGGAGAAACCATAAAATACAACTTTGAAAATTTAGAGATCCAAAATATCATAAAGAAAAAAACCTTTTATTTCATCACAGAAACCCAGGCATTCCACAAACCATGCTTTGAATTTAAAGCCTGGAGATTCAGTCAGAAGGGTTGTCACCCAAAACTGGAGAGTTAGTTTTTTAAGCCTGACCAAAGTTTTCACATATGGACTGACAAAACTAAAAACTAAAATAAAAACTTTGAGGAATTTCTCCAATGGTTAAGCAACTTATTTCTTTTATTTATTCCTTCCACTAACATGTATTAAATGCTCCTATGACACACAATGGAATACTACTTGGCCATAAAAAAGATGAAATCTTGCCATTTGCAACAACATGGATGGACCTTGAGAGTATTAGGCTAAGTGCAATAAGCCAGAAGGAGAAAGTCAAATACCATATGATCTCACTCATAAATAGGAGATAAAAACAACAACAACAACAACAAATAAACACATAGATACAGAGATTAGGTTGGTGGTTACCAAGGGGGAAGGGGGGAGGGAGGAGGGCAAAAGGGGTAACTAGGCACCTGTGTGCGGTGATGGATGGCAATTCGTCTTTGGGTGGTGAATGAGGTGTAGTCTACACAGAAACTGAAATACAACGATGTACTTCTGAAATTTATATAATGTCATAAACCAATGCTACCTCAATTTAAAAAAAATGCTCCTATGGACTATATACTGTGACAGGTATAGAGATTTAAATGTGAATAAATGTAGTCCATCCTCAAGTACCTTGTAGTGTAATATTCAATGGAGGTCCTCCACACAGGGACAGGCCTCCCGGGGCCAGGGTAAGAAGGGGACCAGGGTGCAGCCCTAACTCAGAATCACGAGGATTCTCACCCACTCTGTTGCTGAGGGTAACTCCTAGTATGTTCTAACTCGTTAAAAGTCAGGGCAAAATTTTTATTTCTTGAACCGTGTTACCTGTTTAGTGTATCAGAGTTTAATAATATCAAGGAAACCCCTCTCATGAGTAAAAGTCCTTCTCTGTTTCCTTTACTCAAAATTCTGCATGCAGTTTCTAAAAGTTTTTTTTATCATCTTAGTGATCCTCACTCACCCCTTTCACAAGGCAAGATAATCCTGATAATATGTGTTGGGAAATGTCTTCTCCACAGTCTTTCTCTGTGGATGTTCTCTAGTGCCCTCCCAAAGGCAGCGAGGGTATTTCACCCGGAGCTGGTGTGCACAGACTCTGAGCAAGGGTGCAAATCGGAAGGGGGTGTGGGAAGTGTTACTGAAGTCAGTGAACCAAGAAGAGCCTCTAAATGGATCACAGGAAAGGGCTAGAAGGTCTGGGGTTATCAGATATGGGAATAATAGGGAGAGATGCCAAGAGGGAGGGGCGCAGGCATCTCTGCCTTTGATTTGGACTGTTTCGACTGTTTTAGGAGATGCCTGCAAGCCAAACGTAAGCAGGAGCTTCATGGGCTTCAGTTTTCACAAGGTGCTGCATTCAAAGAAGCATGAAGCAACCAAAAATAATTTGTAAAGTGCTTATAACCTTTACTTGTATATCTCAGAAATCTCACAATATCATTTGATAAAAATTTCTTTCTTCTTTTCAACACTCCAGACCCCAAAGGGTGCAAACTCTCTCACCCTCCTTTGTTCTCTGGGTAAAAAATTATAAGGAGCCTGCTATGGTTGGGGAGCTGTTGTATGACTAGACGGTGTGATGTGTGTGTGTGTGTGAGAGAGACAGACAGACAAAGACAGGGAGAGAACATTCTCCCAGAGAACATCTGCTAAACTCAATTCTCCACCTCTTACACATACGTTTTTTGGAAACATCCATAGGGCCTCACTGAGGAGAAATAGCATCTATGTGTGCAGTTAACACACAGTTCTAGATGATTTCAAAATTTCAAATGATGAAATCTTGTTTCCTGTGGTTATCGGAGTCCCCTAGCTTTTTTCATAATGGGTCTACTCTCCTGACCATTATGTGGGATGGAGCAGTAGCCTTAGCACACCCTATACCCACCAATTGAATTGGTGGTGCTGTTGACTCATGTGAGCTTCAAAGACTTTGATTACAGCCTTCTTTAAGGAAACATCTTTGAGCCAAGGATTCCAAAGATGGCTTTAGTTCCTGCTTCCATCCAGCGTACTGGTCGGTCTAGGTTGGTCCAGAGTGGCTCATTCATTCTAAGGGGAACTTGGACCTATGGAGGTAAGTGATTCATTCCTCTCTCCCAAGACTCGACATTTCTCCAAAGGCTGGAAGTGATGTGCTAGAATGGAGGCTCCTGCTCACTTCCTGTGAGTGAATGGTACCTGAAGAAGATCCTGGAACCAGTAGTTTCCTTTATATGAGTTAAAAGATTTGCGAGTGTAGAGTGGAACTCGTTCACCAAGAAGATCATCTGAGATCCCTACTTAGGAAGTAGGTTTTATTCATTTGGTGGATTGGGCCTTGAGTTGAAATGAGAGGCTGTATTCTTCAAAGGTTTAATCACAGATGCTGTGCTAGTCCCCAGGGGCATCCCTTTGTTCTGGGAAGTGATATCTTTCACGGAAGCCAGCAGGAGGATGGATGCCCCCATCTCATCGTCTGCTCAAATCTTCTTTCCCAGCTGAGCTGACTTTCCTTCCCATGCGTATACATTAGGGCTGACAGTCCATACTCTCAACAGTCTGAGCCTACTGTTCCTCAAGCTGGTTTCCCTCCCTACGATGTCTCTCTCTTGCTCTTTCATTTTTATTGCCTCAGTAAAAGTGGTGGCTGGAAGAACAGAACAGAACAGGACAGAACACAATGTACTGGCTTCTGCAGCCCACAAGCTCTCATCTCCATATTTCCGCCTGACCCATATCTATTTTTATACATCTGCAACTCTCCTTGATTCTTCTCTGGTTTGGGCTTTCCAAATGGAGCTTTGCTGTCATTTGACTATTTGGACTCTTTGCCCAAGGCTTCGGTAGAAACTTTCCTGACACTGTCACAAATCACAAATCCCAGGTGGTTTTCAGGTAGGGCGCAAGCAAGGTCTACTTCTGCTCCTCCTCCTCCAAATGACAGCTCTGTGGGGCTTTAAAATTTGTGCCAGGAGGCGCAGAACTCCCTGTGAAAATAGGGCCAGCTTCTGGTATGAAAATTTCCAAACACGGTTGAATGTTTTTCTCTCTTTTTTTCCCTTATCCTTAAGACCCAAGGTTTATAAACTTATTAACACAAAATGTGGCAATCAAGCTGATACTTGAAGGAGTCGTGGACTCTTGAAGCCCACCCGTAGACTCCACCTCAGTGTAAGAGCTGCTGTACCAACGGGGAGTGGCTAGTGGCTACTTGGGCCAGCAGCCAGGGCAGCAGCTACTGTTTGCCTTTCTCAGAGAATCTTGTGGAATAGTCTCCACGCCAAGAACTGCTGTATGAAAGGAGCACGATATGAGACCTTCATTTTTTATTCCCCAATGTCTCAGTCGAGTGTGTTCTGATGTAATGACCATCACCAGAAGTTTCTTAGCAAGAACCCATCATCCTCTGCCCCATGTTACATGTTTCCGAACATCTCAGAAATGACTGGTCTTCACATCAAATGAGTCGATTGAGGATCTGTCCATTTTACCTATAATGGACGGGCATCCACAGGGTTGCTGCTGCTTAGTCTTCAATCAGTCTTAATTTTTTTCTTATTATTTTCAAACAGTAAATGTTAATTATTTTTACAGCTCCTTACTTCCTTTATTGTTTTTTTCATTTGCTCAATATGTATTTACCAAGTAATGTCTACATGACCGCATATAAGGATCAAAAGATATGGTTCTTGTCTCTGAAGTGCTCACAGCTTGATAGAAGCAACAGGGTGGTATAGCGGTTAAAGGGCCAGGTCTGGGAGTCAGACTGCACAGGTGCAAATCCAAGCTCTCCTATTTACTATCTGCATGACCTCGGACAAGTAGCTCAGACTCTCTGACTCCTCAATTTCCTCATCTGAGTAATGGGCATGGTGATAGTTATCACATCACGAGATATACAGATACACAGTGCTCCCTTTGTATGGCAGTGTGGGACCGTGGAAATGACCATGTGAGCTGAAACCATGCAAAGTTATCTTAATAATCAGTGGGAAAAATTACAATTTTTCCACGACCTTTAAAAATGTTTGTCAAAAAAAAATTTTTTTTGAGGAAGATGAGCCCTGAGCTAACTGCTGCCAATCCTCCTCTTTTCGATAAGGAAGACTGGCCCTGAGCTAACACCCATGCCCATCTTCCTCTACTTTATACGTGGGATGTCTACCACAGCATGGCGTGCCAAGCAGTGCCATGTCCGCACCCGGGATCCGAACCAGCGAACCCCGGGTCGCCAAAGCAGAACATGCACACTTAACCGCTGCACCACCGGGCTGCCCCCTGTTTGTCAAAATATTTTAAAATTCCCCTACTATAAGTTATAAATGCATAGAGAAATGAAAAAAATAATAAAATTAATATTTATTAGTATATCGTCATTTAAAACAGAAATATTGAGAGTTAAAGGGTTTTATTTCTTTGTAAAAAACATATCAAGAATGGTTTGAACATTGCTTTGCCGCCGCCTTCTTGAGATATAAAACGATACAAGAGAGCGAGCATCTTCTCTACACCTAGGCAAACGGTCAAATTCTTTCCAAGTTTGGATCATCTTCAAACATTTTATCCTTTGTGCTTTCACTGTCTTGAAACATCTCTGAGAGTTCTTTGAACGCGAAGTTCTTGCTGGTGTCACTTCCTCTAGGACATCTCCTCTTCATCACAACTATTTTCGCCATTTATGTCAATAAGTTTGCCTTCACCGAGTTCCTCTGGCTGCATATTGTGTCTCCAGTGGTGCTGGTGTCAACATTCCTGGGATCAATTATTTCCTTTGTGATTGTGTTTATTTCTTGTTCAAATCTTGCAAAGTTATTTGGACTGTGCAGTAAAATTCTCGTCATCCTGCACGCATATTATCTGCTGTTACTTTCTGCCATGATGCCTGAATATTTTCAGTTGCATGTTTTATGTCATATTTCTTCCAAAACTCAGCTAAAGAAATTTCATGATCTCCCACTGGAGCATCAATAGCCTGTCCAGAAGTTCATCTAAGAAAATAGGCTTTAAAAGGTGAAATAACTTCTTGGCTATTTGCTGGATTACTAAAATTGGTTTTGTAGTGGAAAGCAAATTTTCACATCGTCATTCAAGCGTCCAAGAGAATGAGGGCGACCTGAAGCATTATCCAACAGCTGTAGTGCATTAAAAGTTAAATTCTGTGGGTTTATCCCTGGGAGACAAGGAGGCAACACAATTACATTTTGCTGTCTGTGCATGAACTAAGTAACAAATGTGCAGCAACCAATCACCAACAGACTTTGCAAGAAGGGATGTGATTGGTCACTGATTATGATGTACATTTGTTATTTACATAGTGATTTGTGGATGAAGAGTTGGCAGTGAAGTTTATACTTTTTATGCCACAATCGCTACAATGAAGGTTGCCAGATTTACTTCAGTTAATATACTGTGGTAACTAAAATTTGAATCAGGCTGTTGGGGAACTGGTATTATTTACCTAAACTGTGGTAATTGGATTTTGTGCTTATTCAAATTGTGCAAATTGAGGAGCATCTTTGTGTACATGTACACATATAATTTCCAAAATATTCAAGAGTGGGGGGAACTTTACCGAGGATTCTGTGGGATGTGGAGGGGAAGACTGAGAACAGCACAAAGGATTTTAAGCTGAATATTAGACATCCAAGTTCTTCAAAGTCCTTTCAGCTACCCCGACCAGGGCTTCCTCATTGGGCCCCCACTCTAAAGGTCCCAGCCTCGTATATCTTGCTGATTCATCTCTGCTCCCTGCTCTGCTCCACGGCACCTCCCTCCAAAATTTCTCTCCACACTTCAAAGTTTTCCCAAAAGCAACTCAGTCCTCCAGAGTTCCTGCTCAACTCCTAACTTTGCAGAGCTCCTTAGCTCATAGAATGCTGAAAAAAAAGGAAGAAAGGAAGGAGGGAGGAAAGCAAGGAAAGGAAAAAGGAAAAGAAGGGAAAAAAAAGAAAGTGTTTTTTCCAACAGGAACCACCCACTTTAGAAGGCCATTTAGTTAGAGTTGCCAGGTTTATTTTAGCCAAAAAAAAAAAAAAAAAAGATAAAAGAAAAGAAAAAGCTGTAAGATTCCCAGTTAAATTTGAATTTCAAATAAACAATGATTTTGTTTTCACTATAAGTATGTCCCAAATATTCCATGAAACATGTGTCTGCTAAAAAGTTATTTGTTGTTTATCTAAAATTCAAATTTAATGGGTATCTTGTATTTTATCTGGCAGCTGTAATTGTTGCCATGAAAAGCATCTTTTGTTTGTTCCTATTTCACAATAATAGGAAAGCTTGAGAAGCGGAATGAGGAGGTATGCGAGGAGACCAGCGGGAATGTACAATGAGAAGCAGCCAAGTCTGCCTGGAGGAGTCAGGGAAAGCTTCTAGAGCGGCTGGAACATGAAAGCCAAGGAGAAGTTTTCCAGGCACCAAGAGCACTGCAGACAGAGGTGATGGCATGTGCAAAATGATGACGGGGTGAGGGAGTGGATACCTCTCATTCAGGTGAAATGAAGAATTTCTCTTTCCATCTCTCAGTGTTCACTTTCCTTGAAAGGTGAAATGCTCGTAATGACATGCTGGGCCAGCATAATTCAAGAGAGTCATCGATTGACTCAGTCAAGGTGCTGGCACAATTGACAGATGGAGCAGAGTTTCATTAAAGGGGCTATTTACAAAGGGGTGGCCAGGGTTATGAGGAACCAATAAGAGATGGTGAAGCAATGCAAAATTAGCGGTAGCGGGGAGCCATTACCACCCACCTTGCCCCCACTCCAGGCTCGAAGAGCAAGGGGAGGAGGTGTGGCCAGCACGGAACCCAAGAGTCAGTCCCCCAACCTCACTCTCCTCCGTCTGTCCAGCTGAAGCGATCCATCAAGACCAGCCTCCGGGTCTCCAGGCAGACTAGAGGAGGGGAAGCAGGGCCGAGACAAGTAGAGAATATCCAGCATGGCAGCCAAAGAGAAGCATAAGATGAATCTTCCAAGAAAATCATGTTGACCACTTGGGTAGGGTCCTTAACCAAATATTGAGGACCACCTGGGCTGCTTGATGTCACCAGCACAGGGCCTTGTCAGTGTCTACGGTCCCACACACATCTCAGAAATGGAAGGAACTTCAACTGGCTCCCTGGTCTAATCCTCCACCTGTAAATTCCAAGGTAAGGAATAACTCTCTGCTTTTTATATATATTAGGTGTAAAAGGTTGAATATTTGCTCAAGGTCACAGTGCTAATAAATGATGCGTGGGGTGGAGGGGCAAAGAGAACAACAGCAACTTGAACGCTGATCGCCTATCTATCAATATAACGTTTTTGCACTTCACTTTTCATGGCTGCAGTAGAGTTAGTGGTTATATTTGTATCCCGGAACAGAAAACATATGCTGATTTCAAGACGAGACTTCTTGGCTTTTTTTTAACCATTTATTTACACCTCTAAATGTATATGCAGAAAACCAACTACATAGTGGGTTATATCACTAAACACTCAGGTTCCACAGCCAATGAGGAATTTCTCTATTATATAAAAGCTTTCTTAACCATGGCATGTATCACCTATACAAAATAACATTAATATTTAATTTCTAAAGCCATTCATTGTGTTTTTCAGAGGCCCATGTGTGTTTCCGTTAGATGAATGTGTCTGGATCTACTAGATATCAAAACAGCTGGTTGAAAAGGGAAAAATGAAGTTATATTTTAGGCACATCAATTTGGTCAAAACATGGGAATATAAATACAGGTTATGAAATATTAATAAGGATCTTGGAAATTGTTCTTGTCGAACACAGACATTTTCACCCAGAGGCAGCTCTCAGGTGAGCTGTGAGTCGAGAGTTGCAGGCAGGCCTCTGGGGTCACCCACTGGAAGTCTTGGTTACAACCATGGGTGATGGGTATCCAGAACCAGGCTGTGGGCAATCTGTCCACCCCTGGGAGATGATGGGCTCAGTGGGGAGATGACAGGTACATGGTCAGACAGACCAGAGTTTGGGTTAAGGGGTCTTCCCCCTTTTTAGTGGTTGGAATTGGGGCTAATCCTTAACTTCTCAGAGTCTTATTTCTCCATCTCTAAAATGGGAATAATAATAATACTTCCCTGGCTGGATTGTGTAATGATTACTATGTTCCAAGGATTGTTCTCAGTTCACCTGTTATGGGTTGAATCGTGTCCTCCCAAAAAATGCTATGGTCCAGTCCTACCCCTAGTGTCTCAGAATGTGACCTTATTTGGAAACTGGGTCTTTACAGAGGTCACCAAGTTAAAATGAGGTCAATAGAGTGGACTCTAATCCAGTATAACTGATGTCTTTATAAAAAGCGAAAATTTGGACACAGAGACAGACACACAGAGGGAAGAAGATATGAAGACTCAGGGAGAAGATGGCCATGTACAAGCCAAGGAGCCCTGGGGCTACCAGAAGCCAGAAGGCAGGGAAGGGCCCTCCCCTAGGGCCTTCAGAGGGAGCATGGCCCTGCTGACACCTTGATTTCTGACCTCTGGCCTCCAGAACTGTCAAACGATAAGCTTGTGTTGTTCTGAGGCCCCCAATTTGTGGTACTTTGTGAAAGCAGCCTTAGGGAATCAACACAGCATTTAACCATCACAATAACTCTACGGAATAAGGACCACTGTTAGCCCCACCTCACAGGTAAGGTAACCGAGGCCCAGAGAGGTAACTTGCCTGGAGTCTCGCACCAGTGGGTGGAGTGGAGCCAGGATTCAGCTGAGTGAGCCTGGATGCAGAGCTCTTGCTCCTAACCACCGTGATGTTCCAACACTAGTTCACCAGTGTGTGAACTGGCACACAACACAGCGGCAGAGCTTAATAAACCCACAAGAACGGGAGCTGTTGCTCTTGTGCTTGCTGTTAGGCAATCTGTAAATCTTCCGCCCCCAAGGACAGGATGACTTTGGGGGACCGGGTCAGTCCAGGCTCAGGGTTCCTGGGACCAGCCTACTCAGGAAGCGCTCTCCCTGGGAGAATGCATGGATGGGCTAGAGGCCAAGTGAGCCTCAGGAGAGGTCACAACCTGAACGCCAAAGGCCTGAACCAACCTGACAGGTGTTTGCTGATCAGCTTAGTAATAAGACTAGGTCCCAGCTCTTGGCCACCTTCCATGTATCCGGAACTAGGTGCTTCACGCTTCCATCTTATTTAGTCTCCACATAACTCTGATAGACAGTATTATCCTCATGGTGCAGGGGGGTGAACTAAAGCTCCAAGCGGCTGAATGACAGGGCCATGCCGCTGGTGAGAGGGCAGAGCCCCAGTACCAGGCCAGATCTCATTGACTCAGCCTGCATCCTTCCCTGCACCCATTCCCCTCCAGCCACTGGGCTGCTCACCAGCCCACTAGGGCTTGGTCATTTTAATAGAAATTGCCTCATTATCCAGGTCTGCTTCTGAGACTCTCACCAAGGTAACCACGTGGAGGTGCACACATGCCCAGAGAGCCAGACACTCCTCTGTCTTGCAGTTGACTGTTATGCACAAACAGTACCGTAAATATCTCTAAAGGAGGGAATGCTGCCAGACAAGGAATGCTAACAAAGCAGACAGGGTTCTTATGTTCCCTCTCCCTCTGGAAAGAGTCCAACTGTGGAAAGAGAGGCTCTCAAAGGTCTGAAATCTGGGGGTCTCAAGTTAATGGGTGCATTTTGGAGACGGAACATATATATATCACCTCAAATTGACATGGCTCCAAGAAGTAACTATACACCCGATTCTAAGCCGTGCAGTCTGAGAATGTTATATAAGTCAGGCTTTCCCACCACTGGACTGCTCTCAGCATTTTTCCTTGAGCATTTGGAGTGTCTTAAGATTAGTTTAGACTCTGTTTAGATTAGCGGGCTTTCAAATAACTACTTGACATCCAAGAGACCTGAAAGAATTAACAATGCCTCGCTCAAGCACCTACCTGACAAATTGAAACTTGCTTTACAGGTCACCCCTGTTAGGAAATACATCTTATTTTCTTATTTTGTTCAAAGGCAGAATTTGGCATAAGAAGTGGTTTCAAATGAAATATGCAAGATCAAGTTGAAAGAAAAGCTTACAATTTGAGCATCTTTAACTGCGACCACTGATGTATGTGCCAGACGCAGCCCTGGCTGGAATCTGAGTCACAAATATTGCAAGACCGAGATAACAGGCTTTGATTATAGTGTGAAGTGGAGGGACGGCACCAAAAATAACCCTGAAATGTTAAAAGGGAGATATTTCTGATTAGAGACATTCACGCTCATAGTTTTGAGGTCACTGGACCCAAAAGAATGCATTGTTTTATTTTTTCTGGAGTGCACTAGCTTGGTGCAATTATTTATCAACTAGAATACAGGAAAAGAAACAAAAATTATTTTCCCGCGTGAGGACGAAAATATGTGTCTTGGAGTTTTTATTTTAAACACTTTTTACTTTGGGAAAGCTAATTTTTATCAAAGCTTAAAGAAACTTCCAGACAATTTAATCTATCCTCACCTCTGTGCAAAGTTGGAAAAGAGCTTGAATTAATTAGTGCATTTAAGACGGATTCTCTTTAGAGACACATCCCTGTTTTACTGAGTCCTTCTAGGGTCTTGTAAGGATGGTGGGTGTTTGGAGGCAGAAATTTCTTGTTCCTGGTCTTTATTCTTCCGTACAGGAGAGAAATTCAGCCAATATCTCTATCCGGAAGTTCCCCTACCCTCTCCCTGGCGATAGGGCATCCATCTTCCCCCCGCCCACTCAGCTGCTCTCCTCTCCGCCAGTGACATCAGGTTGCCCACATTCCTCATGTTCCCCGGGGTGGTTACTTTGGCATAAAACAGGCGCCAGCCCTCTCCCTCCTGTCTGCCTGCAGGTGACGGGCGGCCCACTTTTGCATTCTCTCTCCATAAACTCACCCGGGACAGGAGTTCTCCTCCCGTTAGGGCAGGGAGTTGCTCTCATTCTCCTGTTGCCCCACCTGTGACTGGGGCAAGGTGTGGGGTAAGGATGAGGAGTTCAATTCAGTAAAAAAAGAGGCACATTTAGGTCTTGGATCCAAGCCACATTCCCCAATCCAGCTTTTCAATTGGTGTGGAACCTGGAATGGCTGATGGATGAGCTCCAAAAGCAGGGACCAGACACCAAAATAATATTGGGTCAACCAGGAATGCCAGCAACTGATAAAGCATGATCCAATTCAGCTCTTCAAGAGTGCAAGGCAATTAGCAACATCAATGGCTCTATCTAGTGTGAACCAACCAATCTAAAAAAAAAAATGCAAAAAATGCAAAAAACCATTGTAATCTCCTTTTTTTGGGTAAAAAACAAATGGAAGAAAACATTATTTTCAGAGGGGTTAGTTTAGTTTGTCACCGCTAGAATGTGTGAGATGTGCTGCTGGCCTGTCCAAGTTCACTGCCAGGTGTGGCTATGGGGAAGTGAGACCCGCCTCCCAAGTCATGACAGGAAAAAAACAGTTTGGGTCTCAGCTGTGGCCACATCTTCTCTGCTGTGATCAACGAGCACTAGTGATGGGCACATAAACAGACACTGTCTGAGTTGACACTGAGCTTCATCTAATGATTTGTGTATATAATTCTCCTTGGGTGCTCTTAGCATATATGAAATGTGTTGAAAGATAATTTGCCTTAGGGATGAAAGAGTAACTCAAATGAGCAATTCATCACTCGGCTAGGTGTGAGAAGCATCTTTTTGATGTATTGACAGTTTGCCAGTCCAAGCAGCAGACACCATTGAAACAGAGCTTTTTGAGTAAAAACAGAAGCATCAGACAGGAGGAGAACTGGCAGGAGCTGAGCACCTACAAGAGCACGTGGGAAAAGCATTTTGGAAACCAACAGACAGTGTGAGTCTTACTCGTGCCGTGGGACCGCACACAAGTCGCTTAACTTTAGCGAGCCTCAGTTTCCTAATGTGAAAAACGGACATAATCATATCTTCTTGCAGGATTAAATAATTGGGGCTAGGTAAAACTTTAGCACAGTGTCTGGCACATAGGCAGTTGGTAAATGCACACGACCTCCTAAATCCCCTTTTAAAGGGCAACTCTATCAAATAGTACGCAGGGGTCCATGGCTTCTAGAAGGATGAGGCTGGGCTGCCTATTTTTTACCTCGTATTTACACACCGTATTCTGAAGCAGACTCTCAAATGCCCTTGAAGGAAAAGAAAAGAAGCATCACCACACACGTGTCTTGCTCAGGAAGGTGTGCAAAGGATGAATCCTGAATTCAGAAGTTGACCACGGGGCTCACGATGACTCAGACAGCGCCTTCCCCGCGCCTGGGAAATGCCTGGCCCGACACTGCCCTCTACTGGCGGTCACAGTAATCTCCGCCGCCCGCAGCCTCACCCAGGACCAGCCTCGGATTCTGTCTCCGCCTCTCGCGCTTCGAAGGCACCCCAGGATGCTTAAAGAGGCTTGTGAAGATCCTAAACGTGCTAAGAAGGCAGGCCGAGACAGGGGGCGAGGCCAGCAGCGGATGTGAACTACGCAGCCTGCGGAACCGGGGGCGATCGCCTTTCTAGGCATTTGTCTTCTGTTGTGTTTCCACGTCCTCATCCTCTCGCCCCATCCGAATCCTTGTTTGTCTCACTTTCCGTTTTAGAACTGTTGCTTTTTATTTGGTATTTTATTATCCTTGACCCCAGCCCTTTATCTCCCTCCTCTCCTTTTCTCTTTCAGTTAAGGTGAGTGTTTTATTTTTAACCCCAATTTGTTTTTTTAATTAACTTATTTTCGGATGTACATCATATTTCGAATTCTGTGTACATTACATCTTGTTCACCACCTGAAAACTAATTATAGTCCATCCCCTCACATGTGAACCTAATCACCCCTTTTGCCCTCCCCCCACCCCTTCCCTATGGTAACCACCAATCCAATCTCCAATGCTATGTGTTTTTTTGTCGTTGTTTTTATCTTCTACTTATGCTTGAGATCATATTTGTAATGGTCACTGCAGTGGGCATTTAACTTCTCTAGCACCCCTTTGTCCTTCTAGGAACAGCTACCCCCGACCTCTGGGAAATTCCTCCTCCCCTCCCCACTGGGTGGTCCAATCAGGAGCTTACAGGCCCTGCTCTCTGGCTACTGTGAGTGGGAAGAGGGTGGGGCGTCTCTCGGGCATAGTGACACCATGGCCACAGCGACAGTTGCTCCAGGATCCAGGCTGGGCGGGTCAGAGCCCTGCCCCCGCGTTCCTCATGTTGGGAGAAACATAGGTTCCTTTGGGTGGCCAAGCTGGGAAGAAATGCGCCCGGTGTAAGGACCTGCTCGCTGGCAGGAGAAGCCCGGGCTGCGGTAGAGGAGAATGTGGGCCTCAGGACGGGAGTGGCAAGAGTGCGGCGAGGGGAGTCCTGGCAGAACTGTGTCCTTAGTGGGGTTCCCAGCTGCACCCTGTGCCTCTGGTGCAGGAGCGTCAGAACCTTCTCTGTACCGAGAGCAGCAAGCTTGGATCTCCGCCGCTTGCGTCCTTTTTCTCGTCTGAGGCTCATCTCCCTGCAGCCATCACCGTCACCCAGTCACTCTGGGCGTTTCTGGACGCTTACCCTCCTCCCCCTGAGCTCAGTGAGCCTGGCCCAGGCCCTGGCTACTGAAGGGGCCGCCTCACAACCACTTTAGACCCAGGCCCTGGACCTCGGGGGTGCGCGGCTGCCTTGCCTTGCTTGTTCCTCCACGCCCTTCTCACCCGCGGCAAATCTCACACACCCTTGCTTCAACAGTGCTTATGGTCTGGGACCTGCCCAGTGGTGTAGTGGTTAAGTTCATGTTCTCCACTTCAGCAGCCTGGGGTTTGCCAGTTCGTATCCCGGCCTGGACCTATGCACAGCTCATCAAGCCATGCTGTGCAGGTGTCCCACATGTAAAATAGAGGAGGATGGGCACAGATGTTAGCCCAGCACCAGTCTTCCTCAGCAAAAAGACGAAGATTGATAGTGGATGTTAGCTCAGGGCTAATCTTCCTCACCAAAAAAAAAAAGAAGAAGAAAAAAAGTGCTTATGATCTGAGTCTAGGTTTACCTTTCTGAAAAGCTTAGACACAATTTAAAAGTTCTCTATTACAGAAATTTTCAAAAGTACAAAAATAGTGTGATAAACAACAGCAAAGAACATTCTGCCCCAGTTTCATATGTTTCCCTCCCCGCACTGGAATATTTCTAAAGCAAAACCCAGACAACATATCTTAAATCTTAAATCCTTCTATGCCTCTCTCATACTGAAGAACTTTTCAAAAAATGCCACTATTATCTCACACCCAACGAAATGAACAATAATTCTTCTGTATCATCTAGTACCCAGTCCATGTTCAATTTTCCCTGATTATCTCAGAAATCCCTCCGTGCAGTTGGTTTCTCTGAATCATGGTTCAAAGGAAACCCACACATTGTATATTGTTTAGTCTCCTTTAATCTATAATGGTTCTCTATTTTGGTTATTATTTATTCTCCATGTATTTATTGAGGAAATTGGGTCATTTGTCCTGAAAATGTCTCATATTCTGGATTCGGCTCATTATATCCTCCACTGTTATTAACATATTCCTTTATCTCTTGTATTTCTTGAAAACTACTAGTTTAATCTAGAGGTCTGATTAAATTTACATTTGATTTTTTTTTAGACGAGAATGCATCATCGGTGGTGCCGTGTACCTCCCCTTGCATCCATCTCATCACGTGCTCATAACATCTGGTTATCTCACTTTTCATTAAGACTGATCTGTGGGTTCCAGTGGTGTCAGTCTAACCCATTTCTATAAAATTTCCCATCAGCTTTCTTCTAATGATTTTAGCAACCATTTATGACCATCACCTATATCCACTCCTTTTATAAGGGTTGCAAAATTGCTCCCTTCCCAAGAGAAACTGTTTTCTGGAAACACTCCTCTTTTTAGAATTTCTGTTTGGCCTATAAATCCCTTACATCGAAGCAGGCAGGTGATGAGTTTTCTGCTGCTGTGTAATGGATGGCCTCAAACCTTAAGTGGCTTCAAGCAACAACATTCAGCTCACAAATCTGCAATTTAGGCAAAGCTTGGAAGGGAAAGCTCTTCTCTGCTCTGTGTGGCATCAAAGGCTGAGAGTGACTGACACCTGGGGGCTGGAATTATCTGAAGGTCATTCATGCTGGCTGCTCACTGGGACCTGACCTGGACTTGTCAGCTGCTCCACTCACAGGGCCTCTCCACGTGGCTGCTGAGCTTCCTCAAAACATGGTGGGTCTGTTCCAAGGGTAAGCAACCCAAGAGAACGAGGAATAAGTACTTGGCATTTTTATGACCAGACTCACAGGTCACATAGCATCACTTCCACTGTACTCTATTGGCCAAAGCTGCACAGAGGTCCATCTAGGTTCAAAAAGAGGGGACAGCATAGAATGCCTTTGAGACATTCTGGTTTAAGGCACAATATTAGGCACTGTGAAAAGCACAAGATTAAAGGAACGTGATCCCAGTCCTTAAGGGCCTTACGGTATAATATTGGCCATAAGACAAGTATGAAAAATGTCACCCAAGACTGCTGTGAAAAATGCCAGAAGCACAGTAGGGTCTGAAGAGGGAGGGGGGACCTGCAATGGAGACCCACCTGGGGACGCAGTTAGTTGGTCAAGTCTAAGGGACATGGCAGCTTATAAATCGTGTAACTCTGAAGAGAGAAGAACGACAGAGGCCCAGACTCTACTGAAATTTTAACTCTTAGAGATAAGAATGAATTAGGCAGGAAGGGGCAAGAGCTGAGAAAGCAGCTCTACTGGATAGTGAAAGAGGAAGCTCTTCAAAGAGGCCCTAAGTACTTTTTCTGAAATAAGATAGGCTATCAATCAATCAACCAATCAATTATAAAAGAATAGAAGAGCTCTTAATGCTTTACTCCTATGCCAAGCTAATGAAATAAACAAGATACTACGTGCCTGCAGCATCCCTAATTATAACCAAGGAGAACAGATGCTTTTACTATGTGCCAAGCACTGTGCTGAGAGGTTTCCAGAATTACCTCATTGTATCTTCCCATTAGCCTCATGTAGCAGATATTTTACAGATAAGATGACTGAGGCTCAGGTAGGTGAAGTAAGTTATTGAAGTTTCCCCTGCCAGGATTGCAACTAATCTATATTTAATTTGCACCCAACAGTATCTTAAAATATTATTTTTTAAATGAAGTATATTCACTTGAGCTTACTGCTCGTGTTCTGAGATACAATGGCAATTTCCCAGCGGACAGGAAAGGGGAAAAGTGGCAGTGCACAGTGGACTTAGACATTTAGCCCAGTGGGCACCCACACAGGCCTTGAAGTCCATGGCGGCCCACACTGAGCCTCAGTTCCACCAATTACCTGGCCGGTCACCTTGGAGGCCTCCCAGTTTCTTCATCTGTAAAATGAAGGAAATGTAATCCATGCATCTGCTGACTCTGCTTGCTGTCTCTTGTTTTTACCCCACAGCAACTTTGAAGCAGAAATCATCACTTCTATGCACTCACGGGAAACAATCCACTCCCACGAAAGCACTAATGAGCAACGTGCGCTTTACTGAAGATTTCCTGACAGTGCACTGTGCACAGCGCTTCCTCCAAACTCCCGTGAGATGCAGTTCTCAAGTCTCTCTTCTCGGCCTCACGGCACCCAGGACCCCCTCTCTCTCGCCCTGTACCCACAGTGCTCAGTTTTGGCTCCTGACTCCTCCCCACTCAGATCTGTCCCCTTGTCCCCCAGGCCTCTCATTCTCTCTCTTTTGTCTTTGACAGATGCCTTCAGCTCGTGCCCAGTCCCAGTTTCCAAATCTGCAAACCCACACCTGTCTCCCTGCTCCGGCAAACCAGGATCCACTCCCTTCACTGTCAGTGGAGGACTGTCAATCACATGCCACCTTCTTCCTCCAACAGGGATGAGAGAGAGAGAGAATTCATGTCAATGGATCACATAATCATCACTGAATTAAAGGCAGCTGTGATTTCCATAACAGTCCTGCCCTCTCCCTTTCTGTACCACTACTGAGTTGATGCCAAAAGTGAATGGCAGAAAAACCCTTTGTTTGGGGCTCCCATTGCAGAAGAGGGCATTTTATCATATCATTGGGAAAAGCAAAAAGCACTAGCATGGGAAACTATAACTTGTCAACATGTGGGCTAAAAACTGGGCACTCTCTCTAAATGGAAACTCCGACAACAACTGGAAAGTTGGAGCTGTGTTCTTCTTCTGGAATACTGGGAAATAGGAACCCCACTTATATCAAGTCTGGCCTGCGTTCCCCAGCCCGAAAGGTGGAAATGGGCCATGCAGTATATGAGAAAAGAGCCCGACAATTAGAAGACCTGGGCCCCATCTGCCGCGAACCATCACTCCACACTAGTGTCTTTGTCCCCCCAGGGGCACCAGGTCAGATGTCCACAAAAGTGGCAGGTGGGTATGTGGGATGGAGGAGGAGGCAGGTGTTGGGCAAAAAAAGCCAGTACAAAACACTCCTAAAAGCCATGGGCCGTCGTGACCTCCACTGAATAGAGACTTGGAGAAGTTGAGTCAATATCCCAAGGTCGTGTAGCTGGTAAGTGGTATAGAGCTACGAATCCGACTCCAACAGTCTGACTCCAGAGCCAGCATCCTTAGCCAACAGACCAACGCCTCTCCAAGCATCATCTTCACCATCATAGCTAAAAGGTACCAAATGCTAAGTTTATGCCAAATAGGATGCAAGTTGCGTCATCAGCATTGCTTTTTTAATCCTTGCATCAACCCTGTGAAGTAGATACTATCATTATCTTCTTTTTATGTAGGGAGTAAGTGGTAGCCCAGAGAAGTTAAGTAGCCTGCTCAAGGCGATTAGGGGAGGGAGATGGCACAGGCCATCTGACTTGGGGTATGGCTCTTGAGCAGTGTGCCACACTGCCTACCTGTGGGGCCAGAGGGAACTCACCTCCCTGTGAACTGAACTGCAGAAAGGGAAAGACTTTGCTAAGGATCAGAGCTCTGGGTGCCCACTGACAGGCGCATGGGCTATGAGTGATGGATGCTGTTACCTTGGGTACTCTCAGGTTGGTGGGGTCTAAAGAAAAACCTGTTAGAGTTTGCTTAACCTTTTTCAAAGGGACTCAGTGAGCAAACTTCATCGTGAGAATGATTGCAGGACTGTGGAAACATCAAAGCAGAAGCAATGGCTATCCGTACATCATCTTGGCTACCCAGGCCCTGAAGGTCGTGGCTGCAGGGAAACGTGGGCAAGAGGAAAGAATGTGGGCCTTGGCCCTGAGAGATGTGGTCTTCAGCTACAGCCTTCTGAGGCTCAGTTTTCTCATCTCTAAAATGGGACTGAAAGAATCCCACCTCTTTGCACCAGATGAAGCAATCCTAAAAATACGTGAGTTAATAAATATGAAAATGTTTGAGAATTCTTCGGAAGAAAAGTGCTACAGAAACAGTGCAGTGTTCGAGTGCATTATGCACAGGTCATGCTCATGTAGATTACTGCCCTGAGGAGTTGCTGTTTCCCATTGGTACAAATCAGATAGGCAGACTAAAGGAACATAACCAGAATATCTGAGTCTATTAGGCAGATATTGAGTATGTGGAAATAAGTGAATAGCTTTTAATTGTAGATTGCCAGCTGGTGCAAAGCCAATGAAATAGATTAAACTTGAATATTCTGAGCATAGACACTTTCCACTGTCGACAGCATGGGAGGAACACGGATGTGAAGGTGGCAGATGGGATGCTCTGAAGACTCTCTCCACAATATAACTACAGTCTACAATAGAACTAGATCCTGGATAAAATACACACACACACACACACACACACACACACAAATCTTTAAAGTATTGCTAAGCTCACAAGTGGTCCCGGGTCAGTAGTGTCCCTTCTTTCCTGGAGAAAAAAATGAATATCTTCCCTCAAGGAAAGTTCCAGTTTTAAGTCCTCAGATTCCCACAGACTAAGTTCAGTCAAATTTGAGCTAAAAAAAAAAAAATTGGCTAAACACATAGAGAAATAAATGATGTGGAACAGGCAGGTAGTTCCCAACCAACGCCTCTTGCCTTCCTTCCATAGTGAATAGTTGTCGCTAGGAAGCAACTACCCAGCCAGCGATGGTCAGAAATAACTGGGCAGGATTAAGAAAGAATCGAGCAGAATTTTGGACATTAAAAATATAATTGTTTAAGTTAAAATTGTGGTGGTAAGCTAAATAGTCGCATAAACACAGCTGAAAAGCTGGTGAGCTGGAAGACATAATGGAAAGACCCAGACGTCAACGTATCAGGGAAAGAGACTAAAATACGAAAGAAAGACTGTAGTGGGTTGAACGGTGGCTCTTCAAAAGATATGTCTACCCAGAACACGGGGATGTGACCTTATTGGAAAAAGAGTCTTTACAGGTGTAATTAAGTTAAGGGTCTCGAGATATCATCCTATATTATCCAAGGGTTCTTATAAGAAGAGAAGAAGACACGGACACACAAAAAGGAGAAGGCCGTGTGAGGATGGAGGCAGAGATCAGCGTGAGGAATCTACAAGCCAAAGAACAGCAATGAATTCCAGCAGCACCGGCAGCTAAGAGAGAGACCCAGAGCAGACTCTCCCTCAGGCCTCGAGAAGGAACCGACCCTGCCAACAGCTTGATTTTGGACTTCTGGCCTTGAGAACTGTGAGAGAAGAAATTTCTACTCTTTTAAGCCACCTTGTTTTTGGTAATTTGTTAGAGCAGCCCTGGAAATCTAACACAAAGGCTAGGAGATAAGAAGAACAGACTGAGAGATTCTATGTTCCATCTAGTAATGGACTCAGGAGGAAGAATAGTGAGACTGGAGGAAGGGCAATATTATAAGAGATAATGGCTGGGGCCAGCCCAGTGGCACAATGGTTAAGCTCTCACATTCCACTTTGGGAGCCCGGGGTTTGCGGGTTCAGATCCTTGGTGTGGACATGGCACTGCTTGGCAAGCCATGCTGTGGTAGGCGTCCCACATAGAAAGTAGAGGAAGATGGGTATGGATGTTAGCTCAGGGCCAGTCTTCCTCAGCAAAAAGAGGAGGATTGGCAGCAGATGTTAGCTCAGGGCTAATCTTCCTCAAAAAAAAAGAAAAAAGAGATAATGGCTGATAATTTTCCAAACTGATGAAATACATGAATCCTTCGATAAGCAATTACAGCATTTAAAAAAGTAGGTTGAATTGTAATACCAAAATTCATACCAAAACAAACTGTAGCGAGAAGGCAGAACATCCATTTCCTCAGAGTCTAGACCTGGGAGTAGAATTATTGGGTCATGGGTAGAGTTTGCCCAAATCCCCCGCATAAAGACAAACATAGCAAAACCCACGGTTTCATGGGTGCCCTTAACCTTCTTTAACTTTTTCCATAGAATTTATTATCACCTGACATTATTTATACGTATTTGTTTGTCTGTGGAATTTCACAGGAATGTAAGTTCATGGGGGTAGAAACTTTGTCCTGTTTTACTCATGTGTGTCTCCAGTGCCTAGAAGAATGCATCTGTGGGCTTATGGAAGGCACTGGATACTTTTCAAATAAATAATAAATGAATGATACACACCCATTATGACCACATAGCAGGTGCTCTGAGAATATTTACTAAAGAAGGAATGTCAGGCACTGTTCCAGGAGCCAGGGACACAAGTCCCCGCTGTCATGGAGTATACATTCTTTAATAAAAATAAAAGATTGATAATTGGATGCTAGAGTCTAATAGATCATTTCTAGAAGCAGAAGTACCTTGTCATAAGTCCCCTTAAGTTAATGTTAAAGGAGAGTGCCCTTGCAGAAGTCTATCTCAGAAAAGAATGTAACACGGCCCATGGGTTGAACAAGCCCAGCGGGCTTTGTTTTCATTCTGGTGTTTATGTTTCAATTCTAGAAGTCAGGCGTTGGTTTATATTGTGCCCGAAGCTTTCCCAGTGGTCTCTCCTTATGAAAACGTTAACAGAGCTTGGCTTCTGTGGGGTAAATTCCAAGACTTCCAAAGCAAATATTTTCTAAAATACCAACCCAAGTCTATTTAACAAAATCAAGCGCTGCCCGAGATTATGGCTTCAAACTAAAGAAGGCTGTTGCTTCACCAACTGCCATTTGCACTCCTCCCAGTATTGTCTGAAGATCTGGGAACTCATGCTCTATCTGTGTCATCGATAGGCACATGACGAGAGGCATCCATCGTGAAGCTGCATCTTGGCCTCACCTGTCTGTGTTTACTGGTGGTCCCTAGGAATCCCCTGCATGGGACCACAGATGGGTATCTCATGTAAGATGTAAAAAGAGTTCAAAAGAAGCCACATGTGAAAACTGATGCCAAGTAGCTCCAGAGGTCTGAAAATTTAAGAACAATTTAGCTTTAAGGAGAAGCAATTTTGATGAGAAAAGATTCTGGAAAATGTATTGCCAATTCAATGGCGAAGACATTTGAAAATAAAGACGTCAAACCACAATTGTGAGATTCATTGTTAATCCCCTGGGTCCGTTGATAAGGCCATTTGTACATTCCATTTGTTTCCTTCTGTGATGGAAGATGTACTGATTCCCCTGTAGAAGTCAACCTCTGGCCTTATTAACACTTGGGCTTGAACCCAAATAGATCTAGAAAGATTGAGAAGAATCAAAATGACAGAGAGGGTGATGAAGCAAGAAAACAGATTTGCCATTCTTTTAAAACTTAATTTCCTGGATTTTCCATTTGTGACCCACCTGGGTGGCCACTCAGCCTGTCAGGCTGTTTCAAGGGTTAAGACTTGGAACCGAGCAGCTCTGCGTGCTGAGCAGGCCAGCGGGCCTGCGCTGGGAAAGTGGATTGGAGCTGATATAATAAATAGTTCCTCATGGCTCCACCAGGGATTTCATCCCTCAGCAGCACTCCTGTCACTGCCACGACTCTACGTGGGGGTTACTCCAGCAAAACCAGAGGGGGATGGAGCCCATTAGATACTTCCCCCAAAGAATTAAACTTTGCTCCTCAGAGAAATTGGTAGTGAAGGATGTGATTTTAAATAGAAATTTCTGGCCTCGGTTTCTAATCCCCAAAATCCTCCCTCAAGTCAGTCCATTTCCCTGTTTTTAAAATGATAATGCTGAGTCTTAACAGGGTGAGGGATGTGTGTGAAAACTGAACGCAGGCTTTGAAAAGCAAATGTGTGGGTGTGTGCCTTCAAACGTTAACCAAAGCTGCGGGTCCAGTTGGGTTGGGTAGCAATGGCAGTGAAGAGGGGACACAAGATCAGATAACATCCTTGTCTTTCCCTTGACGTGAGCCAAGGTCAGGAAGTTTAGGGGGAAGCAGACAGAGGTGATCGTGACAGTAGATAAGAAAGAGGACCTTGCCATCGTGTTTGAATGAACTCTTGGAGCCCTCAACCCCGCAGTTTTTCAGGAAAGAAACTTGAACCCAGAAAGACTGTGAGGCCACAAAGTTTAGATACTGCCACAGCCCGGGCTAGAACCTACGTCGTCTTCTTCTAGCCCATTGCTCTCCTCACGACAGATGTCTTCAAGAGACGGAGAAGGAGTGACCGGGCCAGAGCCCAGGATGAGAGTATGAACCTGGAGAGGAAGGGCACTCACGTGAGGGGAGATGTGGCTGGATTTAGCGATGAACTGAAAAAAATATAAAATACGGCTAAGTAAAATGCAAGGTAATCTTGTTTTGGCAGAAGCATTGCCTTTTGATTTCATGTTATTAAGAAACTCATACTCTCTCGCTGACCACGGAACCACCTGGAAGTGGAAGCTCGGCTAAAACAGGATACCTTCTACCTCACACCATGTCGCCCGAGGGAACTATTGTTTCTGAGAACTTTTCCAGACTCTCAGTTATAAATGGCTTGCACTCCCGAACCTGAAAGCTCTTGGGAATATAAAAGAAGTTGTTTTAAGCCACCAGAGCTCTGGATTACTCACCAGTTTGGAATTTAGCAAAAAGGTAAACCATAAGAGCTTTAAGTTGGGTGTCAACTTGCCTCTTAAAATACTTGACAGAGTTTGCAAAATACTTCATTATACCCATTTCTGCTTTGTGTTCCTAGAATCTATCCTGGGTTGGGTGTGGACTGGCAGTGGAGAGAAGAGGGCAAAGGGAATCAGAGAGCTATGTATGATCCTTGCCACTTCCGTAGGACTTTTCCACCTGCTGTAAGACTGAAAATGTCCCCTTGATGGACTGGCCACAGCAACTCCTTTACTGTGAGGCGTTGGGGGGATGGGGAAGAGAACAGTTTAAAAGGGAGCTGGCTGAGTATTTAGGATAAAGCGGTTTCCAGGTAACTTCAAAACAAATACAAAGAGGCATTTATTGAGTTCCTACTAAGTGTCAGGGAGCATGAAACACTTGAGTGGGATGTGGAGCAACTCAGACTCCACCCTCCTTGGGACCACCATGCCCTCGCAGACCCCCAGAACCAAGTGTAATTAGAAGCGACAAGTCCAGAGCTGCATCTTGGTGGTCTGGGTCAGTATCCCAGCTGTGGCTTATCAAAAGATGCTTGTTTAAACCATTCCCCACAACTGTTCAGGCTCGGCCATTTGAGAAAAGTAGCTGAGTGTTTGAGTTGAATCCTCTCTTTTACACCCACCCCCAGAAGCGCTTATTGTTTGCATTGTCCATTGAGCTTCACAAAGGAGGGTTTAAAAACATAGTCGCCCATGAGGTTGCCCAGTCTGGAGGAAGCCTGGAAAAGCAGTGACCCATGCACTACAGGTGTCTGTGTGTGTGGGTATATGCCACGTGCATAACGCAACCACAGATCACTGTCTGAGGGATAGATGCTTAGATGGTTACACAGGACAGTGCTGCCCTGGGAGCCACTTCCCTGAAAGCAGGAAAGGAGAGGCAGCAGGAGGTTGCGGGAAGAGCACAGGATTTGGTACTGATGGTTCTGCCATCAGAACCTGGGGTCTGTGATCTTGAACGGGTAATTTAATATCTCACGGCCTTGGTTTCCTCATCAGTAAAATGGGGATCACTATGCCTACCTTACAGGGTTTTCTGAGGATTGATTGAGATAGCATTTGAAAGTGCCTAGCACTGAGCACTTGTAGATAGATGGACATATAAATACTGTAGACATCTGGGAAATGTACATTCTGTTCCCTGCTTGACTGAATCTGACTGCTTAGAACAAAGGAAGACAATGGGAGTGCTGTGGAGATACAGGCCATCCATTGTCTTCCTGGATTGTGTCTCAACCAACCAGAGGCGGTGTGGTGAAAATGCTGAGTGATGGATGGGCGGGGGGGAGGCAGAAATCCTCTGTTCTGGTCCTGATTTACTCCCCACCTAGGTGACCTCAGACAAGCTGCTCACCCTCTCTAGACTTGAGTTCTCTCTTCTGCCAAAAATGCCCTTATGTAGCTCCCAAGGTGGTTGTAAAAATCCATTGAAGGTATCAAGATTAGAAAGGAAGAAGTGCCCGTCTGTATTTTTGCAGGAAACATGATCTTGTATATTCTGTATGCAGAGAATCCTGAGGAATCCACAAAATACTATTAGAGCTAATAAACGAATTCAGCAAGATAGCTGGATATAAGACCAACATCCAAACATCAATTGTATTTTCAAACACTGCAGAAATGAAATTAAGAAAATAATTCCATTCACAACAACACCAAAAAGAATAAAATGCTTGGAAATATTTAACAAAAGAAATGCAAGACATGTGCACTGAAAACTATAAAGCATTGCTGAAAGAATTTGGAACCTGAATAAATGGAAAGATATCCCATGTTTATGGAGCAGGAACTTAATATTGGTAAGATGGCAATGCTTCCTAAATTAATTGTTCTATAGAGTCAACACAATTCTTGTCAAAATCTTAACTGGATTTTTTTTTTTTCAGACGTTGGCAAGCTCATCCTAAAACTCATCCAGAAATACAAGTGACTCAAAATAGCCAAAACAATTTTCAAAAAGAGGTACAAAGCGGGAAGAGCTACACATCCCAATTTCAAAACTTAATACAAAGCTAAGACATCCTGACAGTGTGGTCCTGGCATAAGGATGAGCATACAGAATAAAACTGAGAGCCCAGAAATAAACTCTAACATTTATGGTCAGTTGATTTTCAACGAAAGTGTCAAGAAAATTCAGTGAGAAAGGAATAGTCTTTTCAACCAATTGTGCTGGGGCAATAACCTCATACTATACACAAAAATTAACTCAAAATGGATCACAAACTGAAATCTAAGAGCTGAAAGTATAAAACACTTAGGAGAAAACACAGGAGTAAATTTTCGTGATGTTGGGTTCAGCAATTATTTCTTATATATGACACAAAAAGTACAAGTGATAAAGGAAAAAATCAACAAATAGGACTTCATCAACATTAAATGCTTTTGCACTTCAAGACACTCCATCAAGAAAGAGAAGAGACAACCCACCACCTGGGAGGAAAACATTTGCCAATCATATATCCAAAATATCTTTTAAAACTTCTACAGCTAATAACAAAAAGACAAAAAGCTCAATTTTTAAAAATGGATAATAGAATTTGACTAGATGTTTCTCCAAAGAATTATCAACTGGCCAATAAGCACATTATGTTAAGCATTGTTAGTCATTAGGGAAATGCAAATCAAAACCACAATGAAATACCACTTCACACTGACTAGAATGGCTGTAATAAGAAAAGACAATAACAAGTGTTATCAAGGATGTAGAGAAATGGGAACCCTCATACATTGCTCAGGGGAATGCAGAACGGTGCAGCCGTTTTGAAAGAGAGTCTGTCAGTTTCTCAAAATGTTAAGTATAGAATTACCGTATGATACTGTAATTCCAGTCCTAGGTGTCTACCCAGGACAAGTGTCAACAATTGTCCCCACAAAGACTTGTACTTGGATGTTCATAGCAGCGTTATTCACAATAGCTGAAAAGTAGAAACAACCCAGATTTTCATCAGCTAGTGAATGGATAAACAAAATGTGGTCTATCTGTACAATAGAATACTTCTTGCCAATAAAAAGGAATGAGGTACTGGACAACACGGATGAACTGGAGCAGGAGGTGGGAATGGGGAGCAACTACAGGGCATAAGGTTTCTTTCTGGGGTGACGGAAACATTCCAAAATTATACTGGTGATAGTTGCATGCCTCTGTAAATATTCTGAAAATCATTCAATTGTACGCTTAAAATGGATGCATTTTATGGCATGTAAATTATACATCAATAAAGCTGTTAATAATAATTTTAGAAGATCAATTGAGATCACAACTATATAGATCCATATATAGGACCTAATTAGCACATCCAGACTAAGTTAGATTCCAGATTCCCAGCTACACAGGGAAATACTAGCCCCCCATTGTAAGTAAATACAGAATTTACCTATAAAACATGGCCTCTCCTTTTCATCTTCCTACTGGTCTCCACACCCTGCTGCTCTGTGCAAATCCTCTAACCTAAGGACTTTTTTGTTTCTTCTTTTCTTTAATTTTTCTGTTTGATAATACTGACCATCTCCTATTGGAAACTTTGTCTTTCCTTGATTACTTTGACCCTGTTTGACTCCTGATTTTCATTTTAGGTCTTTGCTAGAATGGTCTATGAACGGCCTTTACTTGTTCCTTGTTTCCGTTGGTGTCTCTTCTTCTATATCGTGCTCCCTAAATATAAGTAAGTGCCCCCAAAGTTTCATCTTGACCTCTTTCTCTTCTCTTGCCATAATCCTCCCAGGGGCTTCATCTACTCACATAATATCCCACCTCTATGAGGGCAATTCCGAAATCTGTACCTCCAGGCCTTCATGACTGGTAAAGAAATCACCACCTGGAGGTCTTGCAAGTGCCCCAAGTATGAGAATATGAACAAGTGATTTAAAGACTGTATTGAGATATTTTGTTGAAATATGAATTAGCCTGTTCTCTTCCTGTATATTCCCCTCCGTCATGTTTCCAGCAGATACCCAGCCCCTTTTGTCTTTGGAGAGGTCTGTGTTTCTGAAACAACAGCTGATATTGCCTGCTGGACACATTCTCCCTTTGGGACTTTTTATCATCTCAGGCTGAGCTCATTTGAACACATTGTGAACGTGTCTCTGAAGGGGAGGGGAGGGAGGAAGGAAGGCATATATGGTTTTGAGAGAAGCAAGGAAGAGAGGAAGGCAGGACGGGCTACAGAATTTCCAGAACCTAGTAAAAAATTAAAATGTGGCATCCTTTGCCCATAACGTATTAAGAATTTCACAAGGGTAACAGCAGAGCATGAAAGAAAACACAAGATCCTTATAAGCAAGGGGCCTGGTGTGACCGCATAGGTCACACGCCCATGAAGCTGGTCCTAGTGGAAAGTTTTCCCCCAGACCAAGGAGAGAGAAGAAGTCAGTTGGTCCAGGGAGAGCAGAAGATGCACTGTTTGGTGGCAGAACTCCATGGGGAGCGCTGACATTGAGAGATAAAACAGGTGGGGCTGGCATCAAAGTGCAAAATTTTCCAGTTCAAAGCAGCAGAACCTGGTCTCTGGGGCCACAGGGATCAGCACGTGGGCGTTTGGTGGGAGCCAGGATGAACCAATGACCAGGGATGCTGCCCCAATGCTTTGGGACTGTAAATGACCCAGGACCTTTGCACAACCCTAGAGGAAGGAGAGAAGTCACCCCACTACCCACCCCGTAGCAACCGAGATGGAATTTCCACTGAGCCCAGTGAGATGGAATTCAGAGTCAGATTTAGGTTTATTTTTTTTTTACTGTGATCAAATATACATAATATAAAACTTACCTTTTTAACCATTTTTAAGTGTACAGTTCAGTGGCATTAAGTACGTTCACATTGTTGTGCAACCATCACCACCATCCATCCCCAAAACTTTTTATTATCCCCAACTGAGACTCTGCCCCATTAAACACTAACTCCCCACTACCACCAGCCCCTAGTACCCACCATTCTACTTCCTGTCTCTGAATTTGACTCCTCTAGGTACCTCATCTAAGTAGAATAGTGCAATAGTTGTCCTTTTGTGTATGGCTTATTTGACTTAGAATGTTTTCTAGCTTCACCCATAGATTTGGATTTTTTTTAAGAAAATAAAGAAACGCACTCTTCCTGATACAGTCAAGTTTGTGAACTTGAATCTACTTTACACTCAGATTAATTCATTAATCTTACTCTAAGACTAGCTTGAATTCCTGTCTGATCCTGAGATTTTTTCTCTCTGACGCCCAGGATCCTTCATTCTTCTTAGACTTGAATGGCCTCCCTCAAACCCACACGGCTCAGGAATGTCAGAGTAACCATCTCAAAGCCCTGTTCTGTTCTCCAAACGCTCCTCATCATCCCCACCTCTGCCCCTTGACTTGTGAGATGCCATCTGCCCTCAATGCCCTTCCTCCAGCTTTCAACCCATCCAAATCCTTCAGGCTTTACTCAAATACCATCACCTCCGGGAACCTTCCCTCTTCACCCGTACTCTCAGAAATGGTCTCTGTATCCCCTGTGTCTATTCTGTCCTGTCCTCTGATTATATTTATTTCAACACATATTTAGTGGCTCCAGCTTAATTGCAAGCTCATCCGAGACAGAAGCCGTGTCCCAGTCATCTTTAGAACAGCACCTCTCACATAGTAACCCTTTGATATACCCTTGCATGAAGAATGTCCATATATGAATGTCCTGTACTAATAAACTTCAATGTTATATGTTGTTGTAATTACCAAATTCTACGGTTCAGGCAGTAAGTAGTCAACGAGTTAGCAAATGGCATGAAGATAAGATCTCAAAGCACCATCCAGCTCTGAAATGTTACTGTCTGTGGGTCAAGACCTTTGAGAGGAGGGACATCGTGCTTTGGCTTGAAAGAGAAGATGAGTGGAGGGAAGCTGGGGCCTGGGCTGGATCAGAGCCTTGGGGGGTCCCAGAAGGATGGGAGTAGAGCCTTCTCAGAGGTAGTAAGTTGTCTGAGCAAAAGGAAGGACTGAGAGTTCCCAGAGAGGCCTCCAACAAAAACAGAGAGTGGACAAGGGAGAGGTGAAGAGATCATTCTTCAAAATTCCATTACAACAGGGGTTTCACCACTGGCCAGGAGAACCCTGAGGATGCCCTTGTTTGAGGGGTAGAAATTAGTCTGATGTCCACTGAGGGAGCCTCCTGAGGTGAATTTTCAAGACATCCAACCAGCTGGCTAATCAGTTCACAAGAACAAACAGGTGGTTTGGAATTGGGTAAATAAAGTCACTTTTGTTTTCATTTGATTATTTTAATGTTTAGCTAGATGTTGACACAGTCGGGGAGTGAATTCTGTGAAACATAGTTTTCTTATCTGTCCCATCAGAACTTGGTGAGATCACTTAAGTTGTTTAAAGAATAGCAGCCCACGTTTACCATCCATGGCACCGGGAAGCAGGGATGATGGCTGAGCTGAGTCCAAACACCACTCCCAAGCTTCTAGGTGGTTCCATCTCCTCCCTGCCCAGATCTTTGATGAAATCTACACCAAAAGCTTCTTTGAATCTCATCTCCACTTCAGCTTACACATCCCTGGGGATGTTAATGAGGGTGAGAAAAGAAGCTTGGAAGCAGGGAAGAGTGGAATGCTCGGAGCAAAGATGAGAGCTCAGGCAAAGTGGCTGACAGGTAGGAAGAGTTGGAAAGGATGCCTGGGCTTCCATCCCTGTTCATCTGGGGAGGCCAGACCCCAGGCCGGACTCGGAGGCCTGTGCCTGGTGAGGCTCTGCCCTTAACTAACTGCTGGATCTGAACCCGAGGCCTTGGTCTCCTGTTCTGCACGATGAGACGAATACATGCGCTAGCATTTCTAAGGCATCTTCTGCGTTTTACATTTTGTAATTCTGAATGCCTTTGGGGGGAATTTTGGATTGGGATCTAGTGGGTTTTGTTACATATTCCCAAGCTCATTCACATGGTTTTAGTGTTATTTTTTACTCGGACAAATGCGTGCTAAAATGAACCATAAAAGTCACACACAGAAATATACAGGGAGGGGCGTCATGGTTTGGGATGAGGCCAGCTGGCTAAGCTGCAGGGGAATGGGCCAGACTTGGAGCAAGAGGAACCTGGAATTAGATCCACCCACAGAGCCCAGCAAAACCGGAGACAGCCCCGAGTGCTGGGATGACAGGCTGACTATGGCCATGGTGTTGCTTTGGGCCCCAGTGAGGAGAAGCACATCCAGCATGAAGATGAAGAGGGAACTTAGAGGTCTGTGGAGTATGACTGGATGGAATCGAGAATCCAGTGAGATCAAAACAGGTATATGAATGCACCAGTGGTTTCTGAGAAAAATAGCGGAACCTCAGCAGGTGAGGTTCATCAACAAAACTCTCGAGCCTGGAAGAAAGATCGATAACAGAAGGCTTCCACCCTGAGGTCGGACAGAAGTCCAGGTACTGGCACCGAACCAGGGAAGCCCAACGAACATGAATCGAGTGTCTCTTCTCAGTAAGGACTGGGCCCAGATGCAGAAATTGTCTATATTCCACCACCCCTGAGCGTAGAGCAAGAGCAGGGTAGATTGCTGTGTGCACTGGCTTGGCCTACAGGGGAAGCTTGAGGGACTTACCTGGGGAATGGAGGCCCTTC
Source organism: Equus asinus (assembly GCF_041296235.1). NCBI lineage: Eukaryota > Metazoa > Chordata > Mammalia > Perissodactyla > Equidae > Equus > Equus asinus. Next base: position 24,792,894 of record NC_091816.1, on the reverse strand, counting down.
AGAGGCTGGACACAATGTGGGGACTGATAGATTGCCTTTAGTTCTGCTCCTTGGAGGGGCAGTGATAGCTCCCATGAGGTGGTCGCGTTCAAAACAGGATGGTGATAGAGGCCTTATCCATGGGGCTCCTGAGCCCTGGCTGGTTGTTGTTTGCAAGTCCACAATACAGACTGAGAAAACTGAACCGAACCATAAAATGTTGCTTTATGTACACGAGGCTGGGAAACATTTTTTAAAAAACTCTTTTAATGTGAATACATTTCCCTAAATCACAAAGGAGGTGCAATGGACTGAATGTGTGCATCCTCTCAAAATTCCCATGCTGAAATCTAATCCCCAGTGTGATGGTGTTAGGAGGCGGGGCTTTTGGGGGGTGATTAAGTCATGATGGGGAACCCTCATGATGAGATTAGTGCCCTGATAAAAGGGACCCTGGAGAGCTCTCTGATCCTCTTTCCGCCAAGTGAGGATATGAGGAGAAGACAGTCATTTGTAACCTGGAAGACAGACCTCACCAGAACCCAAGCATGCTGTCAACTTGATCACAGACATCCAGCCTCCAGAACCGTGAGACATCAATTTCTGCTGTTAATAAGCCACCCAGCCTGTAGCACTTTGTTGCAGCAGCCTGAACCAAAACAGGGTGCTTAATCAATGTTAAATTAAAATCTCTGCTCATTCGACTCGAGACGAGCAAGTTCCACTGGATATGGATATATTTTTTAATTTAATATTTTGAATAGATAAATTGTATTGTTCAGAAAGATAGGCAACCAGACATCTCTCTCCCATCTTTGTCTCTTATCTGTCCACATGCTACTCCAATAGGTCACCACAGTTCCTAGTTTCTTACGTATCTTTAAAGGTATCTTTTCCCTCCAATTGGCAGAAATCCTTGGCTGGGCCCTGAGGACCCTGAATGGGAGGCTCACTGCCTCCAGCCTCCTGGTGGAGCCTGGCTGGACAAAGGGTGGAAGAGAGGCTGCCTCTCCACCATGGAGCATTTGTGACCAGAGACAAAGGGAACGTGTGAAAAGTTTATAAAATAACTGGTCACTTATATACAGTACCTGGCCTGCCTGCTGGGAACATCTCAGTGCAAAGGACTCCGTGGCATTTTCTAGGGGCTGCTGGAGCCAAGACTCTAGACCCCGGTGACTTCTCTGAAGTGTCTCCCTGCCCTCACATGGCCTAGCCTCACGTCTTCCTTCTTTGGCAGACTCTTGGTGCAACATCTTGCAGGCCAGGGCTGTGCCCTAGAGAGGGTCCACATCCTTTACAAATGAGAACACTGAAGCCCAGAGAGGGAATTCACATGGCCCATGAGGGGGGACCCGGGGCAAAGACCTTTTATATGTTTTCATTAGTCTGGGCTGCAGGCACAGGGGAGGGAGGTGGTGGGCCTCTGGTCTGCTGGTGAGTGACTGAGAAGCCCAGTATTTGACATTTTCTCCCAAACACCTATGTTTATTTAAGATTTTTGCCTTCAACCATTAAAGCAAAATGTTTTCTCAAGTCCACCTGAGAAAGCCAAATCCTTATCCATACAGATAATTTTTCAGGGAAAGTTTGACACACTACAGAGCCGGTGTGCTAATTTATTTGATTTGTGTGCAGAATCTGGAAGAAAGGCTCAAGGCCCAGAGAACCCTTAGGCAAACTCTGTGGGAGTCTTACTCACTACATCCAAAGACACAGGGACCTCCATCTGCCACCTCCTTTCCTTCCCTCAGGCCAGAGTTCTTGTCAAGGGACATCAGCATCCAATGGGATTAACTACAGACCACTTTCTTCAGCTGTATGGAAGAGGTCAAGGTGTAGTTGCTGTGAATAACGGGAATGGATGCAGAATCTCATCGAGAGCACTTCCCGCAGCCTTTCCCTCCGCCCCACCGTAGCTCCTAAGAACCTATTGGAACCTCACTACTGTATTCCTAGCACCGAGAACAGAGCGCCTAGAACATTCTCAGCAAATATCTGCCACTCATGAAGTGCACAGCTAACCCAGGGCTCCATCTGCCCAGGTCTCTCATTTTAAAGCAGGGAGAACTCAGGACTCGGAAGAGGATGTGACTTTTCCAATGTCCCAGTGGGTCATGGCAGAGTCAGGAGAAGAAACCCGGCCTCCTGGCTCCCTCTTGCGCTCTCCCTGTCCACCAGTGCTGCCCAGCTGACCCACATCAGACATATTGGTTGGGCAACCTGGGGTGAAAAACAAAGCTGCTCACAGCCAAGGTGACTGGGCAGGGGACCCGGCCTCCTGGCACACCGGTAACTCATTCATGGCCCACAGCACACTGCTCTGCTGCAGACTTTTACATGCATTTTCACAACCACCCCAGTTGTTGTCCTGCCTCAGACCTGGCAACTGAGAAGCACTCGCTCTCAAAGGCTGGCACCCGGGGGAAGTTGTGTCATCAAGGAGGTAAAGTATCTGCAGTATCCTTGACCAAAAGTCTGTTAATGATTTCAGCCTAGGCAGCCCTTTGTCCAGAAGAGCCTGCCCACACATGGTGCCATGACCTGTCTGTAGAACCCTTTCTCCTTGCTATGGAAAGGGCTGAAGATACGAGTAGGTTATGATCAAGCACAATATCCAACAGAGCCAAATGCTACAAAAAGGACCCAGAGGAGCCCCAAACCTGCCCCAGGTCTTCGCCTGGGAGACTGTGGACACAATGGTCCTATTCACAGAAGGGGACTCTGAAACATGAGTAGGTGTTGTTTAAAGTGTCTCTGAAATAAATGTTAACATGCTGACTTAGGCTCCCTCTGAATTAATTTTAAAAGTCCTTTTACCCATTTCTGCCAAAGCATTCATGATGAAGCAGGTACTGAGAGCAGCATGGTTTAACCAAACTCCCAGAAGCCTCGGCAGGAGGCATATGGTCCTATCAATCAACAAGGTGGGCGGGGGTGGGGAGATCAGTCATGCTTTGGAGACCGCACTGGCTCTGTGCGGGTGAACCTTCTGAAAAAGGGTTTGCTGTTATTATAATCAAAAGCTTTCACCACATTTTTAAGCTTTACCCACTACCCTAACCATTCCCTTCTTCAGGGAGTGACTTTCAAGCAGCTGAACGCTATATAACAAGAACTGCCTCTCATCACCATGGAAGCCAAGAGAAACATACTCTCTGAAAAGTGACACTTCAGTGTAGAGAGGTCTGTTGATGGGAGCTTAAATAATGATGTGCCAGGAAAGATTACTTGTGTAAATTCTTGCAACACACTTTTTTCTCAGGGCATGAGCCGGTTAGTGCTCTTCACAGCTTCTGTTGCCCAATGCCTCACCCACCCAGCTTGCCTCTCTAGGCAGCTCAATCAGGACTCATTACACAGACTGTAGTTTTAAATGGAAATGTGGAAAGATGTTGTTAGGGGTCCCTGGGAAGTAGAGACAATTTTCAGACAAAAGTTCATGCAGATGAAAAGATAGATTTAATTGTGCATCTGTGAGAAATATCCTCTATCAACTGTGTGGCAAGCAGACAGGTAAGAAGTGCATTTACTGGGGTCCATTGGGATCCACAGGAGCAATTTCTCTCCTTTACTCGCATGGTTATTCTACATGCCTCTAGAACTCTCCTTTAAGACATTGTCTCTGATCCCCTAAAGATCCAACTCTAGGTGAATATCCCATTCCAACCTGAAATCTATTCAGATGAAAATTTACTTCCACAAATAAACAGCCCTCCTAACTTTCCCATCTCTGTTCATAGGAGACCCAGACTTCTGAGTATCGTGTAGCCTTGGAATTGATTCAGGCTCCATCCTTTTAGTTCTTTTATATTCACTCATTACCCAATCAGTAAGTTCTGCCTCAAACTCAATTCTTCCCTTGCAGCCCATCATAGAGATAGATGCTCAGATGTTTGCAGTGGAAAAGGAGGAAAGGAAAGCCTTCTATCAATTGCATGCCTTTTCTTCCCCACAAATTCCTCTTTCTCTAACCCTCCAGCCTACACCTGGTGAATGGGTTATCACCCTTCCACCATCTTGTTAATGCTTCTCTGCCTTTGCTTGTGCTGTGTCCCTCATATATCACAGTTTGTATAGAGTTCTTTTTTTTTTAAGATTTGGCTAAAAATTCATCTCCTACTAAAATCTTTCCACTCATCTTTCAATGTTTAGTTCTAGATCCACCTTCTCCATGAAAATATTCAAGACCATTACAACTCCCAATAATACTGCCCTCTCATGAGTTGCAGACACTTATCCCGATACCATTCATTTTCATTAAGACCCATACATTTCTTGTAAAATGCAACTAACATCCATTCAGTGTCTGTGAAACATTACATTAATGTTACAGATAATTCCTGTCCCCCTCTGTGGGAGGATTATACTTCCCTAACCTATTGGCATCAAGCTTGGCAATAGGATTTGCTTTGGCCACTGAAATGTGAGTAGATGTGACTTGTGCCACCTCTGAGAACGTCTAAGCATCATCGCATTGTTCTGCCATTTTCCCTTTGCCATGTGAGCAGCATATATCATTTAGAAGTTGCTTTTTCAGCCTGGGTCTCGAAGAGGAAATGGGGCAAAGTTAATCCTGAAAGTCCACGTACATGAGGGAGAAATAACCTTTCACTGTTGTAAGCCTGTGACATAGCTTGTTACTGCAACATAATGTAACCTAATCTTACTGATAAAGTACGTAATATGTACAGTTTTTATAATGGTGGTTTTTACAGAAACTTTCTCATTTTGTCCTAACAAGCTTATTGGGTCAGTTTTAATTTCTCCATTCTACTGACAAATAATATTAAAACTCAAAAGAACTTGTTCAAATTCTGAAAGTTAAAAAGGGACAGAATAGATGAAATGAGATCTTCTGCATAAATCTATAGCTCTTTGCACCACACCGTGTGTTATGGGTGGAATTGTGCTCCCCAAAAAGATCTGTTGAAGTTGTATCCCTCAGTACCTGTGAGTGTGACCTTATTTGGAAACAAGATCTTTACAGATAATCAAGTTAAGATGAGGTCATTAGAATGGGACTAATCCAAAATGACGGATGTCCTTATAAGAAGAGAAGAGACATGTGTAGACACACAGGGAGGACACCATGTGGCAATGGAGGCAGAGATTGAAGTGATGCGTCAAAGCATCTACAAACCAAGGAATACCAAGGATTGCTGGCGACATAAGAAACTAAGAGAAAGTTATCGAACAGATCCTTCCCCAGAGGCGTCAGAGAGAGGTGTGGCCCTGCTGACACCTTGATTGCAGATCACTAGCCTGCAGAGCTGTGAAGGAATAAATTTCTACTGTTTTAAGCCACTCAGTTTTGGTAATTTGTTACAGCAGCCCTAAAAACACCAACACACCATGACTACCTGAATTCCAGGGCAGAAACCAGCAGAAACTCTCAGCAAGTAGGTTTTGGGATGGAAGTGGTCTGTCGAAAAAAACCCTTCATTCTTCCATTGGCAGCCTAGTGTCACCACAGTGTCTGTATTAGTCTCCAAGAGCTGTCATAACAAAGTACCACAGACCAGATGGCTTAAATGACAGAAATATATCTTTTACAATTCTGGAGGTTAGAAGTCCAAAATCTAGGTGTCATTAGGGTTGGTCTTTTTGGAAGCCTCTCTCCTTGGCTGTCTTTTCCCTATGTCCTCACATGGTCTTCCCTCTGTGCCCATCTGTGTTCTAATCTCCTCTTCTTATGAGGACTCCAGTCATGTTGGAGCAGGGCCCACTCTAATGACTCTATTTTAACTCAATTACCTTTTTAAAGACCCTATCTCCAAATATAGTCATATTCTCAGGCATTGGGGGGTTAGGACTTCAACTTATGAATCGGGGGGAACACAATTCAGCTCATAACACCATCTTGTGTCTTCAGATACCTAAGGAATCTCTCATAATGTCTCTGTTCACAGCCCGGCCACTTAAGCAATCCGGGATGGAGAATGAGAACGCGAGGACGGCCTCACGAGCCCTTTAAGTTGCCAGACCCAGCCCTAGGCCCAACAACCAGGACCACACAAAACTTGGCCTTCACTGTCCTCTCACAGTTGTTCACATGGGTCTGAACCCTTTGCCCTGTTTACGCTTTGCTGTCGCCTCTGCTTTCTTGGATTCGGCAGTCTTGGCTAGAACTAGGCTCTCTCTTGGGCTATGCTGAAGACTAGTGTTCTGGTTAAATTTCCTCCCAACACCCCAAGCCTGGATCCTCTACTTTGGGTGACCGTCCTTTCAACCATCTTGATGCCTCCAACCTTATAATCAAAATTTAAAACAAAATTCATAGACATATTTTGAGATATATCACACTTCTAGACATGAGTGGTAATCAGCTCACCTAAATGGCCCTTAACCACTTTCATAAAGAAAAGCATAATTTCGGTTTTTTCTCCTCCTTATTAATTTAGGAATATCCAACATCAAAATAATAATCAACAAGTTCTCTGAAACTCTGAATGTTTTAATCATTATTACAAGGGCTTTTTGCTATAAAGAATTTTATTTGGAGAAGACAGAATAAATAATCAAATTGGTGAAAATTTGATGAAAAATAAGGGAAGTGAGCGATTAGAGAGTGATGGAGTGATGTAAGCTCTTTTAGTTAGGGTGGCCAGGGAAGGCCACCACAGAGACTTTGAGGAAGAGATCTGAAAAAAGCAGAGCAAATCTTGGTTCTTTCTGGGGAAAAGCATTCCAGCCAGAAGGAGCAGCAAGTTCAAGTGTCCTGAGGGAGCCACGTGCGTGGAACAGGTGAGGAAGGAAGGGGAGAAGTGGTCAGGAATGAGGTCAGAATGGGGCTAGGTGACTGTGTGGGGTCAGTTCTGTAAGAACTTTAGATGTTACTCAGAGTGAAAGCAGAATCTACTGGAGGGTTTGAACAGAGGAGCGACACGATCAGATGTGTGTTTAAAAGGACTGCTCTGGTTCATACGTGGAGACAGACTGCAGGCCAGAGAGGGTGGAGGGAGCTGGCGCTGTTAGGAAGCTCTAAGCAATAGAGTGCCAGGGATGGAGGTGGGAGAAGTGGAAGCTTCCAATCCATCTTGAAAATACAGCTGACTCAGGCCGTGAGAGAAAGGGAGGTGAGAAAGATGAGGAGGAACCAGCCAAAGGGACTGAGAAGCAGTCAGTGAAATAAGAGGAAACCAGAGAGGCCAGAGTCCTGGAACCCGAGTGAGCTGTGAGGACAGAGGAGCATGGGCTGTGCCAAACGCTGTTCCTGGGCACAAAGTCAAAGCCTGAGGACTGACCCTTGACCCCTATGAGGTCACTGGGGAGAACAAAAGCACGATCGGATTTTGTACCAGAGAGAATGAGGGGAGAAGTTGAGGGCATCCAACATAACATATCTGAGGAGGTGTCTGAATCTAAGGAGGCTAACAGGCTGGGGCGCATCTCTCGTGCCAGTGTCTCTCGGGGGAGGGGAGGGAGCCCTGGAGGCCGCGTCCGTGCTGCTTGTGCTGTGGGCGTGCAGAGGCCGCTGGGCAGCCCCCCAAGTGAAACCCGAATTCTCCAGAAAACTGAGCATGTGGGGTTTTTTTCAAAACATGATTTCTCAAGTGCTTTCTGCACTGATTTCCTTTGGTCCAAGGGACAGCCGGTTTTAATTTAAATCAGCTATTCTCTTAAAAACCAGGGAAAGCGTACCTCCCCCTGCAATCTCTCGCTCCAGAGTGTCGGATCCTTGATATCTGGGATGAATCTGCTTCCCACGTGACTCCTAGGAGGACAACAGGAACTGCGTTGGCACCATTGTTAATTCTAAGCGGTGGACATCCTTGGTTTTGCTTTGATTCCGGTCGAGGATTGATAGAGCACCTTGATTCAGGCTCTCGCTGCCTACTGGACTGGTCTTAGGGAGACCGCTCTCCCTGGGTCCGGGGTCACAGGCATAACCTCCTGGGCGTTCCAGGACTCAGGTCAGGGCCCCGCAAATTGCTATGTGAGAACTGGGCTCTGATGCCCCCTCTCCAATCTCAGCCTGCTGCTGACCTTCTTCAGTGTCTGGAGTGAAGCACCACTCCTTGAACTTTACTAGTTTCTAAATGTGGAACTGATCATCACATACTGCACAGCAAACTCACTTCGGCAGATGTTCGTCTCTTGGAAGACTACGTTCAGTCAACATTAAATGCTAGACTGGTTTCCCTGCTACTCAGGACGTTTCTGGACCACTTTCCCCAAATTTTTCATCAGAAGGGTTCAAGAATTACAAACAAATGCTGCCATTGACCTCGGCAAAATGATGCTAAGTTAGGCTGCCTCAAAATATACCTGGCATTTTCTCTCACCTATGATCCGGATTGAACAGATCACTGCTTTCCTTCCACAGATTTTATGTTAAACTTTTCTTCAATCAAATGTGAATTTACCTCAAAGAGAGAATAACTTTACAAAAACAGCCACAGTAAGAGAGATTAAAACAAAAAGCAGCCAGTAGCAGTTACACTGGTTATGTTTCAAGTAAAATTTAAGTTGGTTCACACACAGCTCTTCAGAAAGAGTGCCTCTGCATAAAGGGAGACAGAACAATATATGCCATGCTTGTGGCTGTTTATTCCAGCTCAGGGCCCACCTCCTTCAAAATGCTTCCACACGCTACACCAACTGGAAGAAAATTCTCCTCTCTTCTGGTCTTCTGGAGCATATTAGGAAACTACCCATTGGTCCTTAGTATCTTAGTTTGCTAGGGCTGCCATGATAAAGTACCACAGACCGGGGAGCCAAACAGCAGACATTTATTTCTCACAGTTCTGGAGGATGGACATCCAAGATCATGATGTTGGCAGATTTGGTTTCTGGTGAGACTTCTCTCCTTGAGGATCCTGCCTTCTCGGTGTGCCCTCATGTGCCCTTTGCTCAGTGCAGGCTTATCCCTAGTGTCTCTTTTTCTTCATAAAAGGACATCAGTCACGTTGGATTAAGGTCCCAGGCTAAGGGCCTCATTTTAACTTAATCACCTCTCTAAAGACCATATCTTCAAACGCAACTACATTCTGAGGTTCTGGGTTGGGACTGCAACACACAAATTTTGGAGGGATACGATTCAGCCCTTGTCATTCATTCTAGAATGTTATAGGTACCCGATGTGCTTCTCCTCCTCAACCTGGATGGAGGCTCCCTGGGCGAAAGGCCCTGTTTTAGGATTCTATGCGTCGCCAGCACTCAATTGTTTGACGAATCTTCTTGATCACTACTGGGATTTTGTTCACATTTGTCCTGATGCAAATATATTTTGAAGGAGAAAAGAAATCAGCCACATGGCTTCATGTCAGTGGGCGACATGATTTCCAAGCTTTCTTAAAATCTTGCGATTGTTTATTTCCCATCGCCATCCACATTGGCTTCCCAAGGAGTTCTCCTCTCTAGAGAGTTTTAGTCATTTGCTTAATATCTTATGTGGAGGCTTCCCAAGACATGCCAGTCCTAATTTTGTCAAATTCCCTATGCATCGCTTATTTTCATGTCCGCATCTGGCAACACCTGAGACCCTGGCCTGAGTGGGATCCAGAAGCTGAGGAAACTGAGGCTCAGAGCAGTGCAATGGCTTATCTGGAGTCTTCCAGCATCATCCTGACTCTGCGAGGACTCCAGGCAAGTTCCTCCAGCTCCAAAGCCAGGGTTCCTTCCAATAAGCCATCATTTCTTATTATGCAAAGAGAATGACACTAAGGGCTTTGTGTCTTATGGGCAATAATTCACGTAATGAAATGAGACCATACTCTCTCTTACGAATTCTGAGGATCCCTAAAACAGCGTATCTTTTAGTACCAAAAGGATCTAGCACGATTCTTTTGTTGGTTCACAAAATGCTCAAATGCTCAAACCATATGTTTAAATAGAAATCCCAACAGATAGATCCTTCCTGATATGAGAAAAGAGGAGTTTTTCAACATCAGGTGGAAAAATAAGCATGGATATTGGGAGAAACAGTCTAAATTTAGCCCTGAGCCAGTCCTGGGGTGGTGGAAACCATACCATCCTCTTGGCCTGGCATCTCCCAGCCTATCAGCCTGGGCCAAGCCCTTTCGTTCACTTAGTGGGTCCAAGACAAATGAGACCCAAAGACATTTGCACACGAACATGAGCCTTGCCAGACACATCCTGTATACGATATTGCTTTTCCAAACTGGAAAAGCCAATTTAAGTATTGAGCAGGCTTTCTAATCAGATAATACATTCTACCATCTAAAAATATATACGCAGAGCACACATGGACAACTTATGGCTTCCTCGGCTAGGCTCAGTTTGAAAGTGAAGGTGAGATCTTTGTCAAACTCTCATGGGAACTGCACTGTCCCACTGTGGGAGGGGCTCTTCTGTCATGAAGACAAGTGAAGACACCCATGGCCTGAAAAAGTGTGTCCCTGCATGACCGAGGCTTTGTGCCAATTATTCCTGGTGCCAATATCAGGAATGTGGGTCTGACAGACAAAGGACCATGTCACTGGCTTGCTTTCTCTGTGGAGATTGTAATGGGCCCTTTTTCCTCACTGGAGTCTGACTTTCTAAAATGGATTTTGTTCATTTTCCACTGAGATCGAGAAAACCGCACGTGGCAGTTTATGAATTGGGTCTCCCAGCAAGGCTGAGAGACAACTGGAATGGGGGTGGTCTGCGTGTATGAAGCTCCCTGAACAGAACTGAAGTCGGGCTGTGACACACAATAACAGCTATGTGTGACCCAGCAGCCTGCAAACTGCTTCCCTCCACGGGGGAACGTGTGCCAAGTGAGGACGAGAGGACTTTTGTTCATCCTCCTTATCTTAGAGACGCTGGCTGTTTGTCTGTTGGGGGAAATAAAAAAATAAGCAAATAAATTCCTGGCTTGTATGCAGTCTGGATTTTTTTCTCTCCATGCCTTCATTTCTAATTCTCCAGTCTCTTTCCCCTTGAATTGTATGGAATTTTCACGTACACATGCGTGCAGAACCCATGCATGAAATCAGAGACATCGATTTGTCTTTTCAAACTCCTTCAGTTTGCCAATCTATAGAGATCCATAACGAGATGCAAGAGTTCTCATCCCCTTTCTGTTAACATAATTTATAATTTTCCCTGTGTTCAGAGAGCACAGAGAAGTCCTGCATAAGCAGCAATAACAGTGCATTCTTAACAGCCTCCCTGGACGGTTTGCTAAATTCTTTCTGAGAACCTCTTGCTGGCCCTTACAAAGGTTAACTGACAAACAAACGAAGCTGGGAATCCAACTGCGTGAGCAGAAAGCACGTTCTATTGCAAAGACAGAGGATCAAGTTTGTGGAATCACATTTAGCGTTCGGGCCATCCCAGAGGAAGGTCATCTTCAGGGAAAAATCAGCTTTCTCAAACCCAGGCACAGTCTGGGTTAGCTGGGGCTTTTTTTTCTTTTTAACAGATGCTAGAAGTTAAAAATTGGAATCTGAATTACACAACAACTCTTTTCTTCTCTGTGTCATTTTACCTGGCCCAAAAAAGCAAAAGAAGACGCAAGTGGCATTGCTAAGTAATAATATTTCAGGATATGGCCTAGAAACTCACTCCAAGTAATCCAGGAACCCCACGTGTAACTCTCATAGTCTAGCACGTTGATAAACAAGCCAAAATGCCTCCAGGAGGACAGATGACTGCAGAGCAAAGGGACAGAAGGAATTTGGTACGGACACACGAAGACCTGTTGACTTTTTAAACTTGAACTTAGAAAACGTGGAGTTAGCTAGAATTTCTACTTGTAAAACTCATCATTTTTGTAAGTCATCTGTTCACGTAGTTCTCTGTTCTCCACACTGAGAATCCAAAACAGGTCCTTGGGATAACTTTTGGAGACCAACACAACCGTGAAAAGAAAAATCTCAGCCAAGAACACAGATTTCTTGTCTATCTGTGGTGTCCCAAAGGACTAGGAAAACCCAAACGAGACTCGATTCCCGGAGCTAACTGTTCCCTGTTGGACTCCAGCCCGCCCCTCCCCACCCAGAAGAGGAACCGGTACTCACCAGTCATTAGGGTGTAGTAATTGGGATAAGAGAGACTGGGAAAATCTGGGGTCAAGTAGTCCACTTTTACTCCCCTGCTCACGATCTCTTGGAAACCAGGCAAGGACTCCAGGGCCTCATCACTGATGTAGTCCGAGCGAAAACCATCCAGCAGGAACACCAGGAGCTTCCGGCGGGCCGAGGCTGGCTGTGCCAGGCTGAGCGCGAGGACCAGCAGGAGGGCCCCAGCCTTCGCTGCCATGCTGCCAGGAGCCTGCCCGAGCCCGGCTGGCACAGCCGTCCCCTTGCAAATACTGAGGATGGAGAATCTGTAACTATTCTCTCTTCTAGGGGCTGGACCTTGACTGCTGGCCTTGCTGAGCCAAGTTCACTTTCAGAATTTAAAGGTACAGCACCCCCTTTTAAAAACATCTATGCTCACCCTTTACTAGAAAGTCCGGAGCCTGACTCCTTTGGAGAAGCTGGGTTCCCAAACAACCCAGAATTAACACCAGGGGACAGAGTGCAACCTTACTATTTTGAGTGAATGTTCCAGAAATACAAGCACCCACAGAAAGGTGGAATTTTAGAAGATGACAGAAGTCAACACTGACTTCGCAGTTGGGCTAACCAAAGGGAGGAGGCAAGGAAAAAGGCAATCTTTTAATTTGCTATGATCCCACGTCTTTGCCCGATTTAAACGCTCTTACTGACTTTTTCACTTACAATTTAGTATTGCAAACCTCTGAACTCAGTATATAAACAAGGGGCAATAAAACGAGTTGGTCATATTTGTGAACTTTTCAGCCATGCTTCCATGGCCATAGCATTTAAAAACAAGTTATTTGTCTGTCTCGGACTTTTTTTTTATATGCTTCTATATCTGGCGTTTATTGTTTTATTTTTCAAGTTGCTGGTGTCCAAACGCATCTGTGGGAGGACGTGGTTCTCAGTAGAGCTGTAGAACCACAGAGAAAGTTCCAGAGTTAGACAACAGGGGGTCATGACAGGCAGATTTGTCTGAGGCTGCATTGCCCCAAGAGGGCAGCAATGAAATAGAGAGCTGAAGGACGAAAGTTTGAGATGGAAACGCAGAGCTGGAAATAACCATGCAGCCTTCACGACAAGAAGGACGAGACAGAGGAGGGAATCGGAGCCTGGCCAGAAGGTGAGTTGGTGCAGCAAGGCACAGGTGTGCGAGGAGACAGAGCATTAAGTCCAGACTCCCAAGGTTCTCTGAGTGGGTCTCTCATTTGGCAGAAAATTAAACGTAAAGGCTTATAAAACGTGCATGGCTCCTAGCAAGTGCCTAACAAATGCCATCTATCTTAAGCGTGATAACATTATGACGTTGCTTAGATCCTGGTGAGACCTGAAGGCTCAGGGCAAAGCTTTACAGGGACTGAAGAGGCAGACAGACACCAGCTACCCTGACCTTGATCAGTTCTAAAATGCCTCTCTCACCTCTGCCCTCTGCCTGTGCCTTCTCTTCTTCGCCTGTTCTGCTGTATTTAGTGTCAAGCCCTTATATGAGATCACTGGTCACTTTCTAAATTGTGCTGCCAAAAAGGAAACCTAGCCAAATTAAAATTCCCACTTCAACTGACTTAGACAAGACTCAGACTTCATTTTTCCAAAAAAAGTAATGCTTTTTACAGTTAAAAAAATAAGAAAAAGAAGGAGCTTATTGTCAGTTTGTTAGTTTGAAAACACAATGTTATTCTTACTTCTTTGAGTTGTGGAATATTATTGTTATTCTAAATGAATGAAAGAAAGAAGAAGGGAACGAGGGAAGGAAGAAAGAAAGGAAGGAAGGAAGGAAGAAAGAAAGAAAGAAAGAGAAAGAGAGAAAGAAAGGAAGGAAGGAAGGAAAGGGAGGAGGGGGGCGAAGGAAGGAGAGAAAAGAAAGGGAAAAGGTGCTGACAAGCGGATGGGCTGCCCCAGCAGTGATCACACAAACTAAAAGGAGAATGTCCTCTTGTAGCGAGGGTCCGCAGAGGCAGCAGACACAGCTAGAGGTGCTGTGTCAGCGCCAAGCAGTTTTGGAGTTTTTGGACGGTGGAGATGGCATAGTGGTACAAGTCCACATGATTTGCCTCAGGGGTGGCCCCTGGCTCACCTGGGTTAGAGGTCAAGGACTCCAGATTTTAAAGAAGAATATAAAACGGGCATCCACTTTCCTCTGCCACTAGCTGGGGCTACAACCCCAAATATGGCTCCCTGACTGCCTTATCCAGCTGCTGAGGAGGGCAGCTCTTAACTAACCCCCTCTGAACTAGAGTGTCCACAGATCCCCAGAGATTCCCAAGGCTCCTCTGCTAGTGCTGTGATGTGTCTGGGTGGGAGCATTGCTGATGTGCACCATATTATTTTATGATGATCGTATTGTTTTATGATAATGTTTAGACAGTTTCTCTAATGTTTTGAGTCAATAAATTATTGTAAATAAGCATCTTCAATATATATACTAACATATGAAGAAAGAAAAAAACATATGGGATGGAATTCAAACCAAGGAAATTTCAGTATTACCTATAGTCAGACTCCTGGTCTTGTAGCTTGTGGCTTAGAAAAGGTTAGAAATAAAAGCTAAAAGGCAATAAGAAAAGGCCACAGATTGGAAAATGTGGTTAATATTAAGTGTCCAAGTTCTTGTGGTCCAAGATCTTGTGTGTCCGTTATCTGGATGTCCTCAGTTGGGGGTGGTTATCTGCGTCTAAAAGTTAAGCGTGTTCCTTGCCATTCATTCTCCAGGGGTTGACAGTGCTATAAGGTCATTGCCCCCAGGGGTTTAACCCAGATAATGCAGAACGAAAAATTTCCTCCAGAACTTGGAACAACCTTTGCCCTGAAAGCTGCTCCAGGCCTCGCTAGGGACAAGCATGAGCTCTCAGGCATGTGCTGCCCAGATCGATCAGCACTCTGGTGCCTTACCTCCATGGAGAGATAGGTGAGACAGAAGGAAAGACTCCTAGGCTTGGAGAAAGAAGATGTGATTTCAGAGCCTGGATTCTGGCATTATGCAATTGTGTGATTCTGAGAAAGTTCCTTTCCACGCTTCAGTTTTCTCCTCTAAAAAGTGACAGAAGCTTTAAGGTTCTTTCCAGCTATAGAATCAATGAGATTCAGAAGTTGTGACCCAAGTCAGCCCATGTTGGCCAACATCAGCTCCTCTTGGTCCTGTTAATACATCCTAGTTTTGTCAGCCCATGTTGGCCGTTATTGCTCCATGTCAACACTTACCTTCTGTAGAAATCATCAGTCTTAGCTCCTCAAAGTTCTTGCCCCAATCCCTGACCATGGCAGGTGTCCCATCTGCCCTCTCTCTGGTCAGGCCTTGGAACTAGACTCTTAATATATTTCAAAGGATTGAAATCCTACAGAATATGTTCTAGATCCAAGAAAATGGTCTTCTAAAATTAAGATGAAATAAAGACATTTTCAGATGAACAAAAGCTGAGACAATTAGTCACCAACATACCTGTACGACAAGAAATACTGAAGGACGTCCTTCAAGTTGAAGGAAAATAATACAAGATGGAAAGTAAGATCTACAAGAAGAGAATAATGAGTATCAGAAATGGTAAATATGTGGGTAAACATAAAAGACTTTATTTTTCTTTTCTTAATGTCCTTAAAAAGCAACTGTTTAAAATAAAAATAATAACACTCTGATGGGATTTATACATTATAAGTTATAAAGAATTAAAAGGTATAAAAAACAGGAACTTAAAGACAGGGGTATGATGTTTAAATGGAATTAAACCACTGTGACATTTGTTTCATTTATGAAGTGGGAAAAGTCAGATGTAAAGAATAAAATCTAAAGTGATCAAATATTAATTCTAAGTAGATTGTAATAAGAATGTATATTGCAATGCCAAGAGTAACCACTAAAAAATAATACAAAGAGGCATAGCTAAAAAGCCAAAAGAGAAGTGAATGACCTTAACATAATAAAGGCCACATACGACAAACGCACAGCTAATGTCATACTCAATGGTAAAAGAGAGAAAGCTTTCTCACTAAGATCAGGAACAAGACAAGGGTGCCCGCTCTCACAAGTCCTATTCAACATAGTCCTGGAATTCCTAGCCAGAGCAATAAGGCAAGAAAAAGAAATAAAAGTCACCCAAATCAGAAAAGAAAGGTAAAATTGTTCTCTGTTTTGCAGATGATATGATCTCAGATATTTATATGTATAGAAAATCCTAAAGAATCCCCAAAAAAGTTTTAAAAAAAACTGTTAGAACTAATAAATGAATTCAGTAAATTTACAGGAGACAAAATTAATATACAAAACCAATTGCATTTCTATACATCTACAATGACTTATTTGAAAAAGAAATAAAGAAAACAATCCCATTTATAATAGCATCAAAAATAAAATACTTAGGAATAAATTTAACTAAAGAGGTGAAAGATTTGTACATTGAAAATTACAAGACATTGATGAAAGAAATTGAAGAAGACACAAATAAATGGTATGATATCCTGTGTTTATAGATCAGAAGAATTAATATTGTTAAAATGTCCATACTACTCAAAGCCGTCTATAGATTCAATGCAAGTTCTATCAAAATTCCAATGACATTTTTCACAGAAATAGAAAAACAACTCTAAAATTCTTATGGGACCATAAGAGATGCTGAATAGCCAAAGCAATCCTGAGAAAGAAGAACAAAGCTGGAGGCATCACACTTCCTGATTTCAAAAGTATGATACTATAAATAGTATGGTATTGGCATAAAAACAGATGAATTGAGAACCCAGAAATAAACCTACACATATACAGCCAACTAATATTTGACAAAGGAGCCAAGAAACTCATGGGGAAAAGATAGTCTCTTCAATTAACGGTGATGGGGAAACTGTATCTTCACATACAGAAGAATTAAATAAGACCCCTATCTTACACCTTTCACAACAATTAACTTGAAATCTGTTAAAGATTTAAATCTAAGAACACACAGGTGTTCTTGACATCAGTCTTGGAGATGATTTTTCAGATATGACACCAAAAGCGCAAACAAAAGCAAAAATAAACAAGTGGACTACATAAAACTAAAAAGCTTCTGCACAGCAAAAGAAACAATCAACAAAGGGAAAAGGCAGCCTGCGAATGGGGGGAAATATTCGTGAACTATCTATCTGATAAGGGGTTAATATCCAAAATATATAAGGAACTCAACTCAACAGCAAAAAAATACTTTGATTTTTTAATGGGCAAAGGTCCTGAATAGACATTTTTCCAAAGAAGACATCCAAATGGCCAGCAGGTACATGAAAATATGTTTCACATCACTGATGGTCAGGGAAATGCCAATCAAAACCACAATGAGATATCACCTCAGACCTGTTAGAATGGCTATTACCAAAAGACAAGAAATAACAAGCATTGGTGAGGATGTGGAGAAAACAGAACCCTTGTGTACTGTTGGTAGGAATATAAATTGGTGCAGCCACTATGCAAAACGGTATGGTGTTTCTTCAAAAAATAAAAATAGAACTACCATATGATCCAGCAATTCCACTGATGGTATGTATCTGAAGGAAATGAAATCACTATCTTGAACATGCACCCCCATGTTCACTGCGGCATTATTCACAATAGGTAAGACATGCAAACAAGCTCAGTGTCTGTTGATGAATGAAAGGATAAAGAAAATGTGGTGGATATATATATACATTAGAATATTATTCAGCCATAAAAAAAAGGAAGTCCTGCCATTTGCAACAACATTGATGGACTTTGAGGGCATCATGCTAAGCAAAATAAGTCAGATGGAGAAAGACAAATACTGTATGTTCTCACTTATATATAGAATATAAAAAACCAAAATCGTAGAAGCAGAGTGTAGAATAGTGGTTGCTAGGGGCTGGAGAGTGGGGAATTGAGGAGATGTTGGTCAAAGGCACAAACCTCCAGTTACAGACAAATAAATTCTGGGGATCTAATGTACAGTATGGTGACTACAGTTCCCAATTCTGTATTATACTCTTGAAAGTTGCTAAGAGAGTAGATCTGACATGTCACCACAAAGAAAGGTAATTATGTGGGTGATGGAGATGTTAACTAACCTTGTGTTAACCATTTTGCAATATATGTGTATCAATTTTAAAAAAGCCAGAGCACTCTGCAAAGTATTAGAGTTAAAGGAGAAAAGGAGTAAAAGGTAGCATTAAAGAAAATGCATACAACAATTATTCATTATTCATTATCCATTATCCATTTATTCCTACTAGGAAAGTAGTCTTTATCCGTGCACATTTTAAATGAAAAAGGTCTCCAAGAACACACTCCCTATATAAAGGGCAGCTGACTAGGCAGGATCACATGGATACTAAGTGGAACATCTAGAAACTCTTAGCCTGACTCCTAAGCTCATGCTGTGACACTACCTTGCCATTTTATGGTGGGGAGCAGGGACTGTCGGTCATCACTGAGTGAGAACCCGCTTTCAGCCTTCGGGGAAACCCCAGACTTACATCTACTGTGGTGGATCCCTGGCCTCACCTCTCTAGAGTACAGAAAAAGGCTGAAACATTCCACCAGAGTTTCAGTCGGTAAGACTCAGCTAATATATATCTTTTAAGGTCCTTATATGATTTTGATCAAAAGCCACACTTGGGAACCACTGCTGCCAATGTCCAATGACAGCAATGGACAAGCCTAAGCAAGGCCACATCATCATCAGATTTGCATTTTAGAAGCAGGTGCTGGGTGCCTGTGGAGGCAATGAGAGTGCTGGTGGAAGCAAGAACGATAATATCCGCCTTCCTTGATACAAGGAACTTTAGGGGCAATAATTCATTTAGATCTTCTGATAATTTTGTACGTAGGTATTTATATCCCTGTGATACAAAGGAAATCAAGGTTCAGAGAAGCCCAAGATCAAATAGCCTGAAGTGTTGGAACTGAAATTCAAGCTCAGGTCTCCTTTACAGCCCTCGATCTTGGGGAAATACATTCAATTTCTGAAATTAGGGAGAAGAATCAAAACCTGTGTAAAAGAAAAAATCATAAGCCCTAAATATCTTTAGTTTATCTTGATTAAACTGAGTGGGAAATAGAAAATCGCCCTTAGAACGCTACAGAAATAACTGCTGCTGGCAACATCTACCGATGGATGGGAGAACCAGAAAGTAAAGAAATGGTCAAAAAACCAAAGGATGGGACATGCCAAAGGGACACAGGAGCCAACCCAAAAGAGCTCCCAATGGCCAAAGCTAGAACAATCTGAACCATAAAATAATGCAATATTGAAATATTGACCCAAGAATAAAATAAATATATAAGTCCATACTGACATAAAGAAATAATGGAATAAATAAACAGGGGAGAAGTGAGGAATCTTCCTTACACAAGAATTCCCGATAATATATGTTGATACCTTTGCTCCAGGAAGTGAAGCTTAATCCCCACCTCCTCCCCATCAAGGGTAGGCTGGACCTAGTTACCCACTTCCAAAGAATAGAGTGGGGAAAGGGGAAAATAGCAATTTTGCAGTGGGGAAATTTGGCAAACATGACATTACCCAAGTCCTGAAGGTTAATATCACCAGTGATATCATGTGGACATCATGTACCCCCTCATATCATAAGAGGAGTTGGGCGCTTCATTCTGGGGTGTTCTTTCCAAAAATCCATAACCCCAGTATAACCATGAGGAAAACACCAGACAAACCCAGATTGGGGGATATTCTAGAGGATAACTGGCAAGTACTCCATAGGAAGTTCATGAAAAACAAGAGAAGACCAAGAAAGTTCAGAAACCAGAGGCAGCTAAGGAGACAGGACAACTAAATGCAATGAGGCATGGGATCCTGGAACAGAAAGAGACATTAAGGGAAAAACCTGTAAATCCAAATAAAGTCATCTAGTTAAAAGTATTGTACCAATGTTCATTTCTTTGTTTCGATGACCATACTCTGGTTATATAAAACGGTAACCTTAGGGGAAATTGGGCGAAGAGCTTATGGAAATAATCTGCATTATTTTTGCAACTTTTTGGTAAGTCTAAAATTATTTTCAAAATAAAAAGTTAAAATTAAATTGAAACCACAGAAGCCTGGTCATCCATAACAGGAATCTTGAGAAGATGTCAGTATTTTTGAGAATACAAAGCAATGGAGTTACAATCACCTTTTGTTTAGAAGCTAGAAGAGGAGGTTATCTCGAATATAGACATACTACTACCACAAGAATGAAATCTACACTTACTTTGCATGTTGTCATCATAAAGTTTCTAAGTCTTCTTACTAAAGAAGGCAAAAAGATTTTCTATAATATCAAAACATTTGTTTCAGTGGTTCCAATGACAGATAGCTTATAATCCTGTGACCAAAAAAATGTCTGTTAAAGGAAATCATGGATGCCATAGAAAGCTGTTTGCTTCAAGATACAATTTCTTATGTTTTTCATAGAAAATTGGTCATATTCACCCATTTTGAGAAGATGAATCATTAACTTGTCTGAGGTCTGACGCTGATGTCATTCTAATTTACTAAGCCAATATAAAACGCCTGTGTAGATTTTCTTAGAATTAGAACATGGTTTAAAAGTATTCCTTCTTGTTTAAAAAAAAAGTAAAATTAAAATAAAGTGTCTCTAATATATTCTTTGAACTATAGTCCAGTATATCACTTTTTCTTGATGACTGGGAAGTGATATATGCAAATATATATATATATATTTATAATATATATCACAGAGGATTAGTATCCGGAATACATAAAGAACTCCCAGAAATCAGAAAAGAAAAAAATAAGAGAAAGAGCAAAGGATATAAATAGTCAAGTAACAGGATAAGAAATATGAACAGCAAAAAAACTTATGAAAAGATGTTCAACCTCACAATAAATCAAGGGGAAAGCAGATGGAAACAACAGAGACATTGCATGTCCTCATTCATCAGATTGGCACCAAAAATTCTTGTGCAATGCTGGTATAACCCTTTTGAAGAGCAATGTGACATTACCTAGTAAAGCTGAAGGCACACTTAGCCCCAGACCTAGCAAGCCGACTCTCTGGTACCTACCTAGAGAAACACCATGGTCTTTACTCAATGGCCCATAGAAATTATTCACTGCTTCTGCCACTTATGAATAGTTCACTGGAATCAAGTTATTGAACTGCTTTCTGTGCTTTGACTTCCTTCTTCTTTGTGTATAAAATGGGGACAATAATAGTTGTTTTCTCATGGGGATATCATGAACACTGAGTGAATTAGTTTATGTAAAGCAAGCCCCATTACACATGGCGCTTGACACCACAGTAGATGTATAAATGGTAGATAACACACACTGGCTAAGTGGAAGAGGCCACTCAAAGCTAGAGCCCAGATGCTCCTGGGGACTCGGGTCCCACCCACCTGCCCCACCAGTAGAGGAGATGAAAATTCTGGCACTCTTGTACCCATTTAAAGGACACCACTGTGCTACACTAGCGTGAGGACATGAGTGCTACAGTCCACTGTGCCCTAGAGAAGCTCTCATAGAGTTGCTTCTACAAGGAGATACGTACATGGATATTTATTGCAGAAGTGTCTGTAATGGCAGAAAATAAAAAACAATCTAAATGTCCATTAACAAGAGGATGAATAAGTGACATTAATATTCATGTAACAGAACACTACATAGCTGTTCAAAAGAATAAACTAGACTTAAATGTCTAGCTCTTGGATAGAGCTCAAGAACAATGTTGAGTGAGAAAAACAAGTTTCAGATGGATACATAGAGTATAAAATGCTAATAGAAAAACATGCAGCACAATACTCTATACAATAATAGCACAAAAACCGTGGAAATCATAAATACCAAAATCACGATTGAAGTTTCCTCTGGAAAAGAGCGAAGAGAATGAAATCAGAGAGAAGTATGCTGGGAGTTTCAGCTTGGTCTGTAATGCTCTATTTATTAAAAAAACAACAACAGAACTTGAAGTATATATATATATGACAAAATGCTGTAATTTCACAAACTGGAGGGTTGGTACACAGGTGCTGTTTAAATTATGCGCTCAGATTTTCTGTCGGCCAGAAATATATTATAACTTCTTTTAAAAATCAGCAGGCCTTGGTGATTAATTGAACATGTGGGTGGTAAGGGAGAGGGCAGGGTCTTGGATGATTCCCAAGGTTCTGCCTTAGATGACGAAGTGGTACCATTTGTCAAGATCAGTGCTGGAGGAGAATTGCCATCTTTAAGCAATCACTTCATCATATAAATCAGAAAAAAGAGGGAAGTTAACCTAATTCAAACCACGATCCAGGTTAACAAAGGAACTTTATCTTCAAAATAGAGCGAGGGAAATGATCTCAACACACCCATCAAGAATGAGCAATTCTGAGTCCTGGCTCAAATACTCTTGTACAAGTGACCTAATGTTCTCTCCTTACGTCTTTGCTAGATACATAGAAATCATCGTGTATGCAGAGGGAAAGAAAATGGATTATTTAATAATTGTACAACAGTTGGATGTAAAAACTCACTTAAAACCAATAAAAACTGCTGCGTGTTTTTTTTTTTTAAGAAAACTGGAAAAATGGTCAGTCAAAGCAATACGTTTGAGTTTACGTTAAATACGTGACTATGGAGGACAAGTTTAGTAGCCTGTAAACCAAAAATGCCTTGACAGAGAATGTCACATCTAGGTTGCTGCCAGAGGGAAGAACTACTTTGTAAAAGGAACCTGAATCATAGAATTATAGAATTGTAAACACGGAAGAGATTGTAGAAATGACCCAGTGGTAATCTCATCATTTTGGAGAAGAGAAAGCTGAGCGTCCAATGGGTGAAGGGACTTGCCTGAGGGAACAGGAAGGCAGATAATGGTAGAGTCTAGAGTAGGCATCATCCCCCAGAGTAGTATTTTTCCAGATTTCAACTTTATTTATTCTGTCTCTCCTCCCACCCCACCACCTTTTATTGTTTATTTGCCTGTAATATACTTATTAGTTACTTTTAATGGTTCAGGTCCACAAGCCCTTATTTGAAACTCTTGGGGCCGGCTATTTTTTGGAATTGAGGTATTTTTCTGATTTGAAAAGGTAACGTGGTGTGTGCAGAGTATATTCCTTAAGCGCCTGCAGCATCTGAGGCATCACCCAAAAATCAAATCTGTTAATATTTCTGCAGAAAAAGGTATATCCATTCACACTACATGGGATGGATAAAGGCCATAAGTAGCCTTACATGGGATCAAGGTGAGGATATGCCACCTGGTAAGTTCCCGTAAGATCAGGATTTTCCCCAAGTAATTATCAAAATCTTTAAGTGCTCAGAGCTTTTTGAATTCCAGGATTGTGGATAGGGGCATCAACTTTATGTCTGGGGGAAAACTCTAAATTCACTAGGTAAGGATATCCACTTTGCTCTTGGTCCATAGGGAGTGGTGGGGCCTTGTCTGTGTGGAGCATTGTTAGGAAGAAAGGACAGGCCTCCCTACGTCCTAAAGAAATGCCTAGTGCATGGGGGGCTGTCAAACGTGAGGGTGACTGAGCCGAGCATGAGGGAGGAAGGAGTTGCTAATTTAGAAAACAACAAACATGTACGTGATTGTCAATTAGGATGTAATCACCAACTACCTTTGTTCTGCAGGATCTTAGTTTCAATCTCAGCAATAGGCATTTGTCCACTCTGGAGACAAGCCCCTTCTAAGGGTTCTCTTCTGAGTAGTCCTGCCCAGCCCCCAGCCTGTACTGGGGAGCAGCCTTAATGGGAGCCATTGACTCTGTGTATGGCCTAACCACAGCTGAATGGACAAGGGTGGGCCCCTGACCCAAGGGCAGCTAATCCAACAGCCTGTGATGGGCCTCCTAGGATACCATGAGCATGACCATGAGATTCTCTCCTCTGGGAACTGGCACTTGGATCAGTGTCAGAGGCATACGTAAGCTGAAGCCATGAAGAAGCAGAAACTGTAAATAAGCAGAGGAATCAAAGAGCTAGACAAGAGCAGACGAAGAGAGAGAAGCAGAGATACTTATGGGGGAGATTGTATGTCCATAAAAGAGAGAAAGAAGGCATCACCAGTCCTTCTTCTGCTTGGATCCTTGCCAGCTCCATTTCTAGTCCATAGTATCCTTCCAATGAACTCTCTTCTTCACAAGGGGGTCTGAGTGAGACTGATATTTGCACCAACAACAACCTCTATGGCTACTAGTTGCCAAGCACACAAAATATCTCCTTCCTGCCCAGGCTCTCACTAGTGGGTTCCAGAAAAATGTCTCCAGTTTCCTACCTTGAGAATCTGCTCTCTAGGCCTGTGTTTATCCAGTCAGAGTAGTTTGGTCTTGCTTTGACCCAAGTCCCCCCTTGATCACAAGGGGCTGACTCAAAATGTCTAGTTATTGGGAGCCCATTCTTGAAAGGATTCATGGATTGAAGCAATTTCCAAATATAAATATAAAGTTATTACAGAGATAGTTAACAGAGACTGTTTTTGAACACTAAATGCTGACGTTATGCACAAGTTGTGCAGCACTCTCATATCTTATGTTGTAAAAGAGCTAGATATACATATTGCAAAGAATTATATTCCAAGTTAATGTATGGTGCTTGTGACCCAAGTTTAACTTTAAATTTGGTTATAGAAGTGTAGTAAATAAAACCTTTAAAGAGCCTGATGGGGATGTCATTTCTGGGAATGTGAAGAACTGAATACCAAGACTGACCTGCTTGTTGAAAACATCTAAAATACCATGTGATGTCTTTAAAATTATTGGAGCCGGAAACCAAGTGAACACAAGAAGACAAACTGATCAGAGCCCTAAAGTCAGTTCTCACCAGGAGCACATTTGCCAAACTGTGGTGATCTGAGGGTTTGCTTTTTAAAGTTTTGCTCCTGGCAGGAAACAAGAGATAACTTGTAGGCCAAACAACGAGGAGTCTAAAGGAATCATAAAGATAGGACCCTAAACAATTGATGAAAGACCGTCACTTAAAAAAAAACAAAAAAGAGACCCTCACCACCACTCTGAGAAAGGAAGAAAGGAAGTCCGCCCGTCTTGAAATCGAGTGCCTGATGGATGAAATGTCGTGAGTATTCTTAGTCACAATCCAGCCCTCAGGGGAGTTTGAGCCCCAATCTGCACTATCATGTAGTCAAATAAACATCAGGAGAAGAATTTAGCTGCAAATTACCCCAAGTTGATGGTGCTCACAGGTACCTGGAATTAGCAAACGCTAATCCTCCCTGGAGTATTCACCTTGAACTTGAGACCCCAGGAATTCCCACACACAAAGTTCCGGGAATAGGAGGCTGGAGTAAACACACACACACACACACACACAGAGACAAGGCACTTTGCCGAAAGGCAGCACAAACAACAAATGGAAGAATCAGATATTGGGATTACCAACTACACAATGTAAAATAAACATGTTTGACATGCTTAAGAAATGAAAGAAAGGATGAGAAACATAAGTAGAGAGTAAGAAAAGATTTATAACAGAAACAGATATGAAAAAGAACCAAATAGAAATTCCAGAACTGAAAAGTAAGACAAACATGATTCCAAACTTAAAGGAGGTTTTAATAAAAGATTAGACAAAGCTGAATAAAACGTTAATGAACTGGAAGACAGAGCAGAAAAAACTATGCAGAATGCAATACCACATAATCGACAAAAGAAAGAAAATATGAAAGATGGTTAGGAGAGTTGGAGGTTAGACTGGTAAACATTTAAGCATAATTCTTAAAGTAGAGGAAAAAATAGGACAGGGTAATATTTGAGAGATAAGAGCTCAGACTATTCCAAAAATGATAAAGATCAACAGCCCTCTGATTCAGGAAGCCCGATAAATTCCAAATAGGGCAAATAAAAAGTTAGACTCATGGATGAACCTGGAGAGCATTATGCTAAGCGAAATAAGCCCGACATAGAAGCACAAATACTGCTTGAGTTCACTTATACATGGAATCTAAAAAAGTCGAACTCATCAAAGTGAAGAATAGAAAGCTGGTGGCCAGGGGCTGAGCAGTTGGGGAAATGGGGAGATGCTGGTCACGGAACAAATTCTCAGTTATGCAGGATGAATAAGTTTTGGAGATCTAACGTACAGCATGGTGACTATAGTTAATAATATACATTGTACACTTGAAATTTGCTAAGGGAGTAGGTCTTAAAGCATTCTCATCATACACACAAAAAAAGATTACTGTGTGAGGTAATGGGTATGTTAACTAGCTTGATTGTGGTCATCCTTTCACAGTGTTCACGTATATCAAAACAACACATGGTACTTCTTAAATATATGCCATTTTTATTTTCCAATTATTTCTCAATGAAGCTGAGGGGTAAAAGAAAGGAATATTCATCTAGGCAGATAGTAAGACTGTAGACCACCAAAGACAAAAAAGAAAAATCTTAAAAAGCAGACATGGTGAAAAGAGAGATTACTCAATAGGAATAAAAATTAGAATAACGATTGCTTTTCAACAGCAACAATGAAAACCAGAAGACAATGGAGCGATATCTTCAAGGTGTTAAATAAAAAATAATAGTCAACCTAGAATCAGGGGAAATAATTTTCAAGAAGAAGAGCAAAATAAAAGTATTTTCAGACAAAAACTGAGTTTGTCTCACGGATCCTCATCAAAGGAAATTCTAGAGGATGTGCTTCAGGTCAAAGGCAAGTTAGCCCAATTAGTTTAAGAGGTAAGAAGGAATGGGAAACAAAGAAAATGGTGAATATGTGGTTAAATTAAAAGAAAAATTGGTAGAGAAAATAATATTGATAATAAGGTCTCATGGAGTCAAAAATAGACATAAATACACTACAACAATTACAAATAAATTGAAGAAGATCTAAGGTGATTGTTGTTGTTTTCTTTTTAACTGAACACTTCATAGTAAATTTTATAAGTATGCATTTAAAATATATAACTATAAAACTAGTAGGAGGGGGAAAAGTGAGAAAAAAATAACCAATCCAAAATAAGACAATAAAGATAGAAAAAAACAGAAAAGTTGAACAATAGGAAGATGATGGGGAACGAAACATGATGAGAGAAACAAAGTCAGATGTAGTATTACTTACAACAAATTATAGGACTAAATTCTCCCCCTTTAAAGACAAAGATTATCAAATTGGGTTTTAAAAATACAACACACCATTTATAAAAATATTATTTAACATGTAAGCCTATAGTAATGTTGAAAATAAAAAGGCAGCTCATAGATTCTACACAAAAGTCAACAAGTGTGGCTCTATTAATATCTGACAAAATAGAGTTTAAGGAAAAACTGTAACTAGAGATAAAGAGAAGCATAATAAGAAAGTTTAGTTTGCCAGGAAAATGGATCAATTTTTTTTTTCTGCTTTATCTCGCCAAATCCCCCTGGTACACAGTTGTATATTTTAGTTGTGGGTCCTTCTAGTTGTGGCATGTGGGACACCGCCTCAATGTGGCCTGACGAGCGGTGCCATGTCTGCACCCAGGATTCAAACTGGCGAAACCCCAGGCCGCCGGAGTGGAACGCGCAAAGTTAACCACTCAGCCACGGGGCCAGCCCAATGGATCAATTTTAAACGTCTAATAACTTAGTAATACAATCTCAAAAGATATGAAGCAAAAACTAATAGAACTATGAGAAACTGAAAAATCTACCACCAAGGTGGGACATTTTAAACCCCTTTCCAAGTAACTGACAGTTCAAAATAATTAAAGATGCACAGCTGAACATCACAATCAACAGGAATGACCTTATGACAGATATTGAATATTGCACCAAATAAGCAGAGAATTTATACTGTTTCTGAGCACACATGAAACACTGATGCAAAATGGACCATAAAAATACTCAACAAATTTCAAAATTTGGTACCATACAGCCCATATTCCCTGGCCACAATCTAATTAAATTTTATATCAGCAGTAAAAAGAGAACTTTCTACATATTTTTCTAATGATAAATTTCTGGATCACATATGTTTAGCAATTAAGAAAACATTGAGTAATTCCTGAATAATGAACAAATTGCAATGAGAATTAGAAAATATTTAGACTGGAATTTAGTAATAATACTACATGATAAAACCCATGGGATGCAGCTAAAATTGGATTTAGAGGGAAATTTATAACTTTAAATATTTATATTATAAAATAAGAAAGCTGAAAATTAATGAGCTAAGTATACAACTTGAGAAATTAGAACTAGAACAACAGAATAAACCCAATAAAAGTAAAAATAAGAGCCAAAATTAAGAAATAGAAGTGAACATGAAACAGAGAAGATCAACAAACCCAAAAGTTGGCAAGTTCAGTATAAAGAGACAGGGAAAGAGCATGTACACAATCACAGAAATGAAAAGAGAGACATAAATACAGATCCTGTCATGATCAAAAATTAAATAAGATATCCTGAATAACTCAATGTCAATATAGTTGAAAACAGAAGCAATTGCCAAATTTCTAGAAACCCATAACCTACCAAAATTGACTCAAGAATATTAGGTTCTAATAGTACTAGAAATTAAATAACAGAGGTCAGATAGAAAGAGGTACTGTAACAGAAGCAAAGATGCTAAGTAAAAACGTATACTACATAGAAATTGAAAATGACAATAAAAATCCTGACATATTTTTTAAGTTGATAGCTCTGTTCACCAAAAAGACCTAGAAGCAATGTCATCTTAGTAGCAGTGAGCTTGCTGAGGGAGAGGCAATCAAGTGGGTTGCCTCCCCGCTGAAGCTCCTTGTTTTTGATGGTCGAAAGGTAAGTGCCATTCGGTAGCAAGAGAGATGAATGAACTGAGCTCTAAGGACAATAATTAAAAGACCAGAATTTGCAGGTAAAACAATTACAAGTCAGTCAAGATGATTGACTGTAGTTACTTGCTCGTGAAGTTGACAGATAAAATAGATTGGCAGCTTTTTATATTTTTAAGAGAATTATATTGCCAAAGAAAGTACAACCCGGGCCTGGAAAGGGTGGTCATGGTTCATACCCATAAGTCGTTCCCCAGGCCCTTGAAACTGCATGGATGGGAAGTGGGCCGTGAGCACCGTACAGCCTGACAAAGGGCAGACTTATTACACCCGCCTCAAATGTGGCCGAAGAGGAAACTGAGCAAGAAAGAACATTCCAGAGGAAGAATCAGGGGCAGAGAGGATGATGGACAGGGGAGTTCCCGCCAGAGGATAGCTGGACACACCAGGTGGGCTGATCCCAGAACTCGGGGCACACCCCGACAGGGAGATTACTCTGTGCCAGCCCTGCAGGACCTGACAACTGCCATGGGCAGTGGCTGCTGTGTTTCCCTTCTGCCCTTTCCTGAGTAAGAGTTGATGTTGTAGTGGTCTTGTTCCTACTCCACCGTGGGGTATTGGCAGGAGGTGGGCAGGTGGACAACCTATCTTCTCTTTTATAGGTTGCCGGACCACAAGGAGCCCCAGCTGAACCTGTTTAAAGGGCTCTCCATTGCCCAGAGTTCCCAGACAATGAACTAGAAGGGACTCTGGGCACACAGAGAATTAGGCTAAAGTCACTCCGCTTCATTCCCACTGGGCCCTGTCTGTGGTCACTGGACTCCTGACTTGGCTCTTTGGCATCTGTGGCTGATTTCTCTCCATGGTGCCTCAACTGGGCTCACAGGATTACCATATTTGACATTTTACCTTACGAAAGACAACCTTTTTACTACAGAAGTTGCTTTTTTTCTCTCTCTTTTTTTTTGAGGGAGATTAGCCCTGAGCTAACATCTGTGCCCATCTTCCTTTATTTTATATGTGGGATGCCTGCCACAGCATGGCTTGCTAAGCGGTTCGTAGGTTCGCTCCTGGGATTTGAAGCGGAGCGCGTGAACTTAACCACTACACCACCGGGCGGGTCCCTGGAAGTTGCATTTTTTTAAACTGTGAAATGTCAGAAGCAAATCTTATATAAGGGAACCCAGAACTCTCTAAGAGACAAAAGGCACGCTGGTTCCCGTTGCAGAACAATATCATCAGATGACGCGTCTTTGCAACAGGGCTTGTCTGGGGAAGCAATGGCCACTGTCTTAGCTCCTACATGACAGCACTTGTAGACTTGAAATCTTTGGGGTTCTGTGTTTTTATATAGTATCGGTTCTGACAATTTATTGGGCTTTCTTTCCACAAAGTTTTCCTTCAGGGAGAAGAGACAAAGAAGATTTTTTAAAATATAAAGCTCTCAATGGCTAGGTAAAAAGGGCCCTTGCTCTGATGGCCTGGTTGACTATGGAAAGGGGTCCGCAGGGGTGATGATGAAAGTTGTTCACGGAGGTCTGCACTGAGGATGAGGGCAGGCATTGCTCCCTTCATTGTCCACCCGTTAGGTCAGCCCCAAATACCATTTTAAAACATGCGCAGTGTTTCTATCTATCTATACCCACAGACCTGAGAAATGGCCTTAATTCTTCAAAGATTTGTCTCCCTCTAGTGGTCAAAGATATTTTTTTAAAAAAAGACTCAGGCCTGCGAGGGACCTAGGTCCGCTAAGAACACAAAACTTTTACCTTTTTGTGCGGAATATGTAAATAATCTTTGAACTTGGAAATATCACTATAGCATATAATTTTATAAGTTTTGTCATAGTAAACCCAGGAATGATGATATCAATTTCAAAGGGTTATTGTGAGAACTAAATCTGAGCATCATTAAATGAGATCATCAAAGGCATGTTGCGACGTCCCTGCTGGGAGGCAGGCTAGGCTCACTCACTGGTAAGGTGCTGGCCTTGGCACAATAGCGTAGAAGTAAAATGGGCAACAATTGTACCTCATGCAGCCTCGTTATCACTCCCAAATGGTTGAAACCAAGAACCTTCAAATCTTCAGAGGTCAAGACTATGGATGTCAAAGGTCTGCTCTAAGGGACTGCTCCTGACAAACTGAGGATGCCCTGTGGCAGGCAGAACAATGGCTCCCCCAAAGATGTCCTCGTCCTGATCCCTGGACCCTGTGTAAAGGTAGGTTACATGGCAAAGGGGAATTAACATATCAGATGGGATTAAAATTGCTAGGGAGATTATTCTGGATTATTGGCACATCCAACGAAATCACAAGGGTCCTTCAACGTGGAAGAGGAAAGTGGAAGAGGAGGTCTGAGTGACGTGTTGTGAGAGCTACAAGAACTTGAACCAATATTGCTGGCTTGGAAGAGGAGGACGAAGGCCATGAGCCAAGGAATGTGGGCAGCCCCTAAAAGCTGGAAAGGTCAAGGATATGGATTCTCCCCAACAGCCCCCAAAAATGAACGCAGCCTTGCCAACATCTTGGTTTCAGCCCCATGAGACCAATGTCAGATTTCTGACATCCAGAACTGTGAGCTAATAAATTGGCATGAAGTCCCTAAATTGGTAGTAATTTGTTACAGCAGCACTAGGAAACTCATACACACCTTAAGTCCTCTCCTGGAGGAAATATGAGATACTGTCAGACCTTGAATTCACTTATTGTTCAGAAACGACCTACCAGGGAGGCACGCACCACAGGAAGACTCAAATCTGACCAAGATTCAGATGGAAGAACATGGTGTAGTTACTTGGTGCTCCTTCCCGGCTTGAGAGGGGACGGTCCTGCCATTTTCCCTAAGCCAGTCCAGGAAGTAAGCATGGGGAAAGAGAGCAGAAGTCCCTGCACCACTGACAGGCTGCTGGACAACAAAGGCTCAGATGCCGAGGCTGCAGGACATGCTAACTGCTTATCGAAGGCTTCCTTCCAGCTGAACTTTCCCGCCAGAACTTTCCCACCTTCGGCTTTCTTACCCAAGTCTCCAGTAAAGTGGAGGCGTTGGGCCTGCAAAGGGTGGTACTGTATTTCATTAAACCCCAAAGAACCCACATCACTATGACTCAGCTGATTAGGGGTTTCTTAAGGGAGGTATGTTTCCAGAATGAGTTACGAGACCTCTTGTTCCCCAAGCTGGACTACTTTGCCCACATGCCATGCTGCATCTGGGGCTCGACCGTGATTTTTGTGGGGAGCCCCTGCCATTTGCTTTGGCTGAGGCTTTTTGAGGGGGCTTTGCTGTTGACATTCTCACTCTGCCTGCATAGTCGGTAAATACCTTTTTCCAGCCCCATTCTAGGCGTAAAAGCAGTGTGGAAAAGTTTATACACACGTTTGACTCAAGTGCATCATGTTTCTATGGAAACCCAGTCTGCTCCATAACCTTAATCCAACGTCCTTTCTGCCCAGCCCAACCTTTCACTCGCAGCTCTAAAGTAGGTTTTCACCCTCCCTGGGTATTAACCTTTGACTTTCAGGGGCTGGGGTAGCTTTGTGGAAGGCAGAATCTCCATAAGCAAAGAGCCCACAAAGAGCCAAATCCAAAAAAGCCGTTTTACATCGTGTGGTCTTCAGACACGGAGGACCCACTCCATCATGAAGACCAACCTGGTGAATCCTCCAAGAAGGATCAAGTACACCTGTGATAAGAAGGATTCTGAGGTTGCCCTCAAGCTCACCTGTAGAGTGCTGTGGTTGATTGGCAATGCCTGCCACAGGGTCAGGGGAGGCCATGAAGACACATGTTCTGCCTGAATTGCACAGTGATGTCCACTTCAGAGCAAAGCAGCATATTCAGCCTGTCCTTCACATGGGCCTCTAGGGGCTCAGATCAGGGGTCAAGCAAGAAGGTCACAGGAGTCACCTCTGATCAGTCCGGAGCACACCAGCCTTCCAGAGTCAGGTTCCTTGGGGTATGGGCACTGACGTCCCAGGCCTTTTGTCTGCGTCAAGCTCTGTGCTTATCCTGAGCATTTGGTTTAAACCATTAAGATTTAGGCCCCTCCTTAAATGGGGGCTTCTTCTGCACAGAGAAGGGGCAACGAGTATCCGATTCCTCCTTCCTGGAACTAGGGAGCCCCTGAGTGTTAGCTAGGAATTCTGTGGTTGTTGCTGCAAGAGAAGGAAAGCGGCTTGAACTGGCTTAGGTGAAGTGTGAGACTATCCTCGAGAGACGTGGAGATCTCAACGCATCTCAAGAGAGGGGCAGGATGCAATTGGGTTTCGGTGCCAACTGTCCTAGCAGGACTCTCCCACCATCTCGTGATTCACTCTGTCGTCAGCTTCAGACTCTCCCACTGGCTCTTTGGATAAGCAACCTGTCTTCGCCAGCTCCTGAGAAGGACTGACTCCTTCTCTTCAATCCAATTCAAAAAGCCTGGGGAGAGAGTTCACTGGCCTGCCTTGCACAGGTAGGCCTCAGGACTGACCCCTGGGCCCAGGGCTGAAGTGCCTGCCTGGCCTAACTTAGATATCATACCCACACCTGGATCACTTAGCCTGGGGAAGGGCCAGGCCTGAGGCTCCAGAGCTGTTCCCCGAGGCCCACCGCCAAGTCTCGGGGCCCCTCCTGGACAATGAGCAGAGCAGCCACCGGTTACCCCTCACTGCAACCACCACCCCACGAGCCAGGACTGGGCACAGGAAAGGGGGAGCAGCCCTCAGCTTATAGAGTAGAATAGAGCGGTGAGAATCATCAAGGTGACAGAGGCCTCAGGTGATGGAAGTGTGTCCAAAACATGGAGTCTGAGACAGAGCGCAGCCAGCAAAGGAGGAGGAGTAATCATAAGAGAAGTCATCGTTGTAGTAGCAGCAAGAAAGATAATAATACCATTTGCTGAGCATCTATTTTGTGCCAAACATGAAAAGCACTTTACAGGTACTATTTCTAATCCTTTACAACCCTGAAAAGTAGGTGCTGTTAGTCCCATTTTGCAGTAAGGAAATGAAGATGCACAGATATTAAGAGACTCTCCTAAAGCCTCAGAACTAATAGTGCCAGAAATGGTTCTAAATGTTGGGCCTGGAAAAAGGATCAAGCAGGACGCAGCAAGCCACTCAGGAGGTAAAGCTCCTGTGATGCCCTGGGGCAAAGGGACCCAGAGAGGGGAAGCCTTTTTGGAGGGATTCTGCAGAGCCCTGGGTGGGGAGGGAGCTGGTAAGGAAACAAGCCAGCCCTGAGAGTCGGTGCAAAACCTGGGAAGCTGTGGGCCAGGGACAGTCCTGAGGGCACCTGTGGCTCCGACATATGTGTTAACAGCATCTCCTTTCCTTCTCAAAAGCAGTGGTGCGCTGGTAAATGTTTAAAATAAGGTCTCAAAAATATATATGTATATATGATATAAAGGATGAGTAGTACACAATCTACAAATAATAATAAAATATACACTATTCTTTATTGTAAATTCCATATGTCCGATTGATTCCAACTGAATGCTTTTGTAGGTTTTTGACAAAATCTTACATCCTTGGCCAACCTGTGGTTGCAATTCAACCATGATTTGACAAACGGAGTTGCCTTCCAGTCTGCTAATTCTTTTCCTAATAAATTTATTGTCATTAAATCCGATATGTTGATCTACCATTAAACTATTTCTTATGCTTGTACAAGTTATATTCGTTAAATAGAAATCTCGGGGCTGGTCCGGTGGCCAAGTGGTTAAGTTCACGTGCTCTGCTTCTGCGGCCCAGGGTTTCGCCGGTTCGGATCCTGGGCACGGACATGGCACCGCTTGTCAGGCCATGCTGAGGTGGCATCCCACATGCCACAACTAGAAAGACCCACAACTAAAATATACAACTATGTACTGGGGGGTTTTGGGGAGAAAAAGCAGAAAAAAAAAAAGAAGATTGGCAACAGATGTTAGCTCAGGTGTAAGGCTTCAAAAAAAAAAAAAAGAAAAAAACCCAGAAATCTTTTCAAGCTTCAGTGCTACTGATTGCAATGTGCTGATGATCTTCACATAGTTGCAGGAATTAGAGCATTGTTTGAATCTGCATTATTTGATAATGGCTGTATTTGACAACTGGCTCCAAAAAGTCCAGAAAATTTAGCAATCGACTCATTGCCCATTGCCAGTATGGGCCAGCTCGGGTACACCACTAAGAAAGTGTCCCATGGGGCCAGCCCAGTGGCGCAGCGGTTAAGTTCGCACATTCTGCTTCTCGGTGGTCCGGGGTTCGCCGGTTCGGATCCCAGGTGTGGACATGGCACCGCTTGGCACGCCATGCTGTGGTAGGCATCCCACATATAAAGTAGAGGAAGACGGGCACAGATGTTAGCTCAGGGCCAGGCTTCCTCAGCAAAAAGAGGAGGACTGGCAGTAGTTAGCTCAGGGCTAATCTTCCTCAAAAAAAAAAAGAAAGTGTCCCAGTTCTAACAATAAATGGTATCGTCACCTATCTTTTAGAAGAATAATTCTAACCCTCTCTCCATAACTGTGATGTTGGTGACTGTCACGTTACATTCTTAAGGAACCGGACGAGAGGAGGCACAGAGGAAATGGCTGTGGGACTCAGAGCTCTGCATCCGTCTGTGACCCGGGACCTGGGTTACCCGGACTCTCCCACTTTAAACCGCTCCTCGCTGGTGAACAGACAGGGACACTGAAGGACGTCTTAGGAGATGCTGCCCTGTGAGTTAAGTGGACTCGTGTGATTTTCTAAGTGCTCCAGCTTCTCTACTTCTCACAACCAAGGAGAAGATGTTCTTACAACTTCCCTGTACCTGGGCAGAATCTGACTCTGTCTTTACAAAACCGAGTTTCTTTCACATTTTTAGAAGCTTCGCTATGCAGGAAAAAGTTAATCCTGGCTTGGACACTTTTGTGAGTAAGTTACGCAGTCTCTCTCTAAATCCCCACATTCTTGGCTATAAAATGGAAATAACAAGGATGCTAATACTTAATGCCCATGACTGCGTTAAGTACTGTTTAAATGAGATAATATACATGAGGGAATCCTTATAAACTACAAAGAGAAGGCACTATTGTGTTATGCTGTTTAAATTTACTAGGTTTTAAAAGTAGTGGCATCAGTAAGGACAGCCAACAGGGCTCCAGCTGAAAGTCACACGGAAGCCACATGGGAGCAGTGAGAACTGGGGTCTCTGTTATGTTTGAAATTTCCTGTTCATGATGAGGACACAGCAGAGATACAAACACTTGAGATTTTTTTTTTTAACTCCAAATTTCAAAACAAAAGCTTAATTTTCTCCAAGCTATTTTTTCCAATTATTTTAGAAAGATGAATAACGTTCAAAATAGTTCCATAACGTTACCCGCCTTTACATTTCCAGACAATTTCCGATTCAACAGTTTCTCATTGGGCACATCCCCGGTGTCAGACACCGTGCCAGGCTCAGGTTACTCCTACTCTTGAAAAGTTCTGAGTAAGTCACTTTCTAAAAACTATGAACATGAAGATTTTTATGTAAATCACTACTCATGTCAGCATCTCATTTCTGAGTGCTCAAATGTAGCAATACTGTCACGCAAGTTCTAAAACAAACTGGTTGGTGAGGGGAACTGCTCCAGCAATAAGGAGATTCACGGGGACATAAAAGGAAGATGCCCCATCCCCATGGACCAGAGCTCCCGTCTGCAGGAGTCTACGCTCGTGGATATGAAGCCCCAGGAGAGGTATGCTTCTGGAAGGAGTGGTCGGAAGATAGAGTGGGTGACACAAATCTCGTGAAGCCAAAGCTTGTATTCAGTGTTTTGGCCAGGCTCTTCATCAGCTTGCTTAATCCTCTGTCCAAAATTGAAAGCCGTCGTCCACTTGACGGAAGCTAGAAACAGAAACCAGAAAACCAGTAACTTTGTTTAACTAACTATACAACATTAATGAACTATAAGCTGATAAAAGCAAAAAGACTCCTTAACATTCTACAGATTATAGCTCAATTTGAAATAAATGAAAAACATTTAGGAGGTTTATAATTATTTTCTAAATAAATAGACTTATTCTCTAACGAAGAGGCCACATTTAACTTTTCTTTTTTTTTGAGGAAGATTAGACCTGAGCTAACATCTGTCCCCAATCCTCCTCTTTTTACTGAGGAAGACAGGCCCTGAGCTAACATCCGTGCCCATCTTCCTCTACTTCCTATGTGGGGTGCCTGCCACAGCATGGCTTGACAAGCGGTGTGTAGGTCTGCGCCCGGGATCCGAACAGGTGAACCCTGGGCCCCCGAAGCGGAATGTGCGAACTTAACCACTACGCCACCGGGCTGGGCCCGTAACATACATTTTTAACTCTAAATCAATCAATGGTTACCAAAGTAAAGGTCACTTGGTGACTCACTTTTGGGAGGATTTTTTTGAGTGTTGTGTTACAGTCACCCATGGGAGAGGAATTTAGCCACGTGCTTCTTGAGTCTGGAAAAAATTCATAAACTTTGGTCCAGTAATTTTCTCTCTAGGAATCCAATCTGAGGTAGTAATCAGATAAATAGAAAAGATTTATGTACAGATATGTTTGTATTAGTGCTATCTATTATAGCAAAAATATTGGTTCTAAAATTAGGTTAATAGAACTGAATATTGAGAAACTGTTAAACATCATGTTTTCAAAACAATGTTTTGGGAATGTGCAATACAATGTTTACAAAAATAAATAGGATGTAAAACTATGTTTATAATAAAACATCATATGCAAGATACATAATATATTATATAATATATTTAATAATACATATATGATATATATAATACACATATCACAGAAAAAATTGGAAGGAAATACACTAAAAATACTAAAAGTAATTTTCCCTAGGTGGGGGGATTATGGGTAGTTTTTATTTTATTTTATTTTTTTAATTGCAGTAACACTGGATTATAACAATAAATAGCTTTCAGATGTGTATCATAATATATGTTGAATTCTGTGCAGATTATATCCTGTTCACCACCCAAAAACTAACTATAGTCCATCCTCTCACATGTGAGCCTAATCACCCCTTTTTACCTCCCCCCTTCTCCTATGGTAACCACCAATCCAATCTCCATTGCTATGTGTTTGTTTGTCATTGTTTTTATCTTCTACTTGTGAGTGAGATCACAAGGTATTTGACTTTCTCCCTCTGACTTATTTCACTTAGCATAATACCCTCAAGGACCATCCGTGTTGTCACAAATGGCCGGATTTCATCACTTCTTATGGCTAAGTAGTATTCCATCATGTATATATACCACATCTTCTTTATCCATTTGTCCGTTGATGGGCACCTAGGTTGCTTCCAAGTCTTGGCTATTGTGTATAATATTGCTTTTCTGTTCATTCGGGTTTCCCACATAAGACTAAAGATCTGCCAAGAAGAAAAGAATATGTTGGCCGGGCTGACACAAATGTTGTGCTCCCTATGACAAATGTACATCCAATTCTAAAATAATAAACTGACATTATTTTTAACATCTTAAGACAAATATTTAGTGGCAATAAAAAAAAATACCACCATGATGAAAAGTTAGGCAAGTACAGAAAAGTAAAAGAATCAGGGAAAGACTCATCCAGAATTCCACCAGTCAGAAGGAAACGCTGTTATTAAGATCGCCCAGTTGACTGAGTCGGCGGCTCTGAGCTGTGCCAGCGAGTGGGCTGTTTGCCGAGGAAGCACCTCAGGAGTTGTCACAGTGCGGAGCGGGGATGGGCGGTCACCCAGTCTGAGTGGGCACCAGACCAGAACCCTCTTCCCCGCTTCAGTCAACCATTTGCATACTAGACTTTCACCTAATATTCGACTTGAGAAAAGACTCTGTGGTGAAACAACTACAGAAATAGCCCTCGGACACCACCATCTTAAACCTCTTCCCTAAAGCTGAACGTTTAGGTTGTTTCCAGTTTTTCTCTAACATAATGGAAAGTGGAGTGTCTTTGTATAGTGATCTTTGTCTGCATTTCTGCCTCTATGATTGAAATTCCAAGAAAAGGATAACCATCATTTTCAAAGCTTTTGAGGTTGCCAAATTGCCCACACAAAGGTCACCCTGTTTACACTCCCATCAGCCTGCCCATCGCACCACACCTTTGCTTGCACCGAGCATAATTTTTTTTTAAAAAAGTAATCTTTGTTAATTTGATAGATTTAAATAAAATACAGTCCTTCATTGTGCTTACCCATTTTAAAGACGGTGTTTTCTCCCCCTTGGGTACGTTTTCCAAGAGCTCTCCCATCAGAAAAATCCCTTGTGAAGAGGACGTGGGTGTCCCATCTCATTAAAGTGACAAGAGCTTGTGTTGGGTTTTCTTCTCACTGGGACCCAGGCCAGGTGCATGACTTGACCTTAGAGAGAGCCAAGCTTTTGGAACAGGCCTGTATGAGAAATGGCAGATGCCAAGGTCTGAAGTCCCTCCTCCTTCTCGAACACTCTCTAGAACCATAGAATCTCAGAACTGGAAGGTGCCCTTGAGAGTATTCTTCCTTCAGGCCCCTGGCTACATAGACAAAGGCTCTGAGCACTGGAGGGGAAGCGAGTGTACCAGTTATTGGTACAGCCAGGACCAAACCTGGGTGTCCTGGGAGTCTTAGCTCAGGGTTCCCACCACCACCAGCCTCCGGCTGCCTCCAATAACCATCAAACAGCAGCCAAGGTGAGGAGTGCTCCTTCATCCTCTGTCCAAACACTCTCTAGGAAGGGTCTGTCATCATCATCTAGACTTAAGAACAACACACAAGGGTTCCCGACCTAGGGGGCGAGTGGCAGCTGAAGCCTAACTCAAGGGCAGGGGTAGAAGATAAAGGCAGAGAGAAAACAAATTGGGAGAGAGGCTCTCTCCCAAACTGGCGAGTTCTTAGAACTCAGCTTTAGAAGTCAGCATTCGAATGGCCACTAGGTGGAGCTCTATTTTCAAAATAAGGTCTCAATCCCTTAGCTCTGAACTGGTTTTCAGCTCAAACGGCCTTAACTTGAAAACATCAAAGGCTTGTTGCAGGGATTTGCTCACCAAATCCACTGGCTCTCATCCAGATTTTATGCCAATCTATAGTCTACAGTCTTTAGTGCCGCCATGAGCTAAACCTTTCCATTTCGGACCCTTGATCATTGTCTGAAAAGTAAATACAACGGAGACATTTATAAATATTTAAAACAGAACCGGGGTTGCGGGGGGCGGATGGTCGGGGGGGTTACAAAACGTGTATTTATCTCAGCAGCAGAAAATTTAAAATATGCATTTAAAATATATTCTAACATGAAATATATATTTTATATATTATACAAATAAAATGTAAAATACACATATATTTCTGTATAGTTGTATATAGTATACTTTTAAATATATTTTAACATAAAATATATATTTACTGCGTTTTATATATAATTATATATTTAAAATTCTGCATGTTTTAACTCCAATTACATATAAAATAACTATTAAATATATTCTATATCATATTTATATAAATACATTAAATATAATTTTTATTTAATAAAATATTTTAAATATATATTTAGAAGTCTCTCTGTTGCTGAGTGATAAGTCTATACTTTCTAACTCCTCTAGTTCTGTTTTCTCCGTAATAATCACCAAAATCTTGAAAAAACTGAATACGTAACCTTTTTATTGACCCATTCAAGAGTTTAATTCTATATTTCTCTAGTTTATATCAGTTCACATATAGTTGAAAATAGAAAAGAAAGGGGGGATTAAAATCGAAGGGAAACAGGAGTTCGCTGTGGTTCGTCGCTTCATTAGGACAGAAAGCAGAGACTCTATTGTAGCTAAGAGGAGGAAAGGCTTTAAATAGTCTCAACCAAATGAGAAAATACAAAACTCCTCTTCTAATTTCTTTTAGTGCTGGTTCCTAACATACAGCTGATTGAGAAAAAAGCATATATTTAACAGTCATTATTTATGCTACCTTGAGGAAAATCATCTCAGTGTCTAACAAAAAATAATAATAAATTTTTTTATTTTAATGAGATCTAATCAGCAACCCTAAAATGCAACTTTTCTCAGCCTCCCAGGAAAGCACAAAGATTCACACCATCCCCCAAACTAGGCTTGACAGATAACCTCACGGAAAATACGGGCAGACGCCATTAATGATCCGGCAGGTAGAGCTGGGTGGAAGGCGCACCTACCTCAGGCTCCTCCTCAAGCATAGCCAGGTTTCACCTCAGGAAACAGAGACCACTTCACAAAGGTTGGAAGATATTTCGTGCATCCTTGCAGTTCTGCCCCTCATTCCAGGACCCGGGATCTGAACTCTGAACAACCAATCACACCGGGGTTCCTCTTCACCGCAGCCACTCCCATCCATTCCCCTTTAATCCATGTTCATTCAGAGACAGGAACTTACACAAACAAAATCAAAAACCCTGTGCAGAAGGTAGAAGGAACTGGGGGTAGCTCATCACATTTTAGGAAAAACAGTCCCCACAAGTAAAGTTCTCTAAGTAAGAGAAGAGTAGGAAAGAAACCTGTTTAGCGGGATGTTAGAAACCTACGTTTTTCATGCGCTTCTTGGCCTCAGATACAGTATCAGAGAACCAATTAGATAAGGTAGAAGTGGGCAGTTTGGTAAAATAGAGCTTCCGTAGGTGAGTGTCTGCCAGAAATTGGGAACAGGATCTTGTATTGTCCACCTACCCTCCAGCTGTCGCTCTGAGAGTAAGATTCCACACAGCTGGATGCGACCACAGACAATCAGCTGGCCCGACCTCTTAACAAATACCAGCTCTCCACAGATGTCACTTCACTTAAGGATGAATAAATAAGGAGGGAAAACCCTATGGGGAGAACTAATTTTAAAAAGCTACAAAAAATCGGAAAGGGATTTCATCTTGATGATCCAGAAGAATCATATCTCTAAAAATAATCTACAGTGGGATCCAGAAGACTCGACAACTGACATTCTCTATAGGATGTAAAAAGATGTAGTCTCTGTTAAGCAAAAGCAAGAAAACCATAAGGAAAAAGTAAGTGGAGATGAAAATTGAGTAATATAAGATAAACAAATGCTTTCAACAAGTACTTACTAAGAAACCATTATATGCCAAGCACTGTGCTCGACGTGGGGAATACAGAGATGAGTGAAACAGACATAATGCCACCTTTGTTGTAGCCTATACTTTGATGGGGTTCGCAGACAATGCAATAATAAACAA
This sequence comes from Equus asinus, assembly GCF_041296235.1. Classification (NCBI taxonomy): domain Eukaryota; kingdom Metazoa; phylum Chordata; class Mammalia; order Perissodactyla; family Equidae; genus Equus; species Equus asinus. The sequence goes on along the minus strand of NC_091816.1, from coordinate 24,751,098 downwards.
ATAACTTAAAATGTGATAATTGCTATTAAGAAAGTGAACAGGGTGCTGACTTAGAGTAACTGGGAGGGACCTACTCAGATAAAGTCACCAGGGAAGGCTTCTGTAAGGGGCGGTATTTAATCTGAGCCAGCTATGAAAAGAGCAAGTAAAGGGCATTACTAGCAGAGAAAGCAGCATGCTTTGAGGTAAAAAAAAGAGTTCTGCATGCTTGAGGAACTGAAAAAAGACCAGCGTGCCTGGTGAGTGGTAAGAGGTGAGAAAACATAAGCAGTGGTCAGCTCACGTAGGACCTTCACAGTGAGGAAAAGCACTGTGGATCTTAAGCACAAAAGGAAGTTATTGAGTGTGAATATATACGTGTATGCATGTGTACATGTATTTATATGTATCTATTTATACATGAATATTCACACATACATACATATATATACATACATTTAAATATATGCACGTAGTCAAGGGCTGCGTAATAACATTTTGGTCGACAATGGACCACATATACCATGGCGGTCTCATAAGATTGGTACCGTATAGCCTGGATGTGTAGAAGGCCATACCATCTACCTTTGTACATGCTACGATGTTCACACAATGATGAAATCGCCTAACGACACATGTCTCAGAACACATGCCCATCGTTATGCAGTGCATGGTTGTATATTAATTACTACTGTATAGAGAACAGACCAGAAAATACAATAGAGGAAGCAAAAAGACTCTCAGTTCAGGGATGAGATGATGGTGTCTTGAACTGAAGTGATGGCAGTAAAGAGGGAGACAAATTGACAGTTTAAAGCAATATTTTGAAGGTTGAAACAACTGTGAATGGTTGATGAACTAGAGGAAGACATAAGGGACGGGAAAGGGTCAAGCATGATTCAGGTTTCTGGCTTGACAACACGGCAAATGGACACAAAAGGATAGTAAGAAAGACTAAACACCCAATAGCAGGGCCGGCCCCATGGCTGAGTGGTTAAGTTTGCACGCTCTGCTTCAGCGGCCGAGGGCTTCACCAGATCCCATCCTGGGCACGGACCTAGCACGGCTCGTCAAGGCATGCTGAGGTGGCGTCCCACATAGCACAACCAGAAGGATCTACAACTCGAATATGCAACTATGTATTGGGAGGTTTGGGGGAGAAGAAAAAAAGAGAGAGCGACAAGGTGGGCAACAGTGTTAGCTCAGGTGCCAATCTTAAAAAAATTTTTTTTAAAAACCCAATAGCAAAACTAAAACCACGTTGGAGGTAGTGAAGAGCAGAACTGAGGAAGCAGAAAATAGAAGGTCTGATGTGGAGGACAAGCTTGAGAGAGTCTCCCAGAATGCAGAGCAAAAGGGAGCAGAGATTAAAGAGATGACACAGATGACAGAGAATATAGAACTAATAACTAGCATTTCTAAAGAAGAAACCAGAGCAGTTGAATAAAAGCGAGAGTTAGATAAAAAACCAGTTTCCTGAAACGAACAATACCTAAGTCTAAAAATGTAAAAACCTGTCCTTCAACCAGGAAAATTAGAGTCCGACATCTGGATATTTCCTTGAGAAATGCTTGAATTTACAAAACAAATAATCAGATTTTTTTTTAAGTTTCTGTAGAGAAAAATGCAAAATCAATGTGGCCTTAGACTTTTGCTCCAGAACGGTAATTACCAGAAGGCAACGGAACTACATCTAGGGGTTTGAAACATAACAAGTATGACTCAAGAATTCTACAGCAAGCCAACGTCGTTACTCATTTATGAAAACAACAAAATGATATGTTCACATCAGCAAGAACTAAGAAAATATACTCTCCACGTGTTCTTACCCACAAAAAAATTACTCCACTCCTCTCTAACAAGGGCTGACTTACGAATGAAAAAGTTGTGATATAGAAGGAATGAGTACAAATAGCTTTAATTTAGTCATAGAAATAAGTCTAAAAAGATGTGTTAAATATAATTTCAAAATAAAAAGTAAATGAAAGGTACATTATACTTGAAAGAAAAGTTATACAATAAAAAACATACTACTAATAAAAATTATATCTAAAATCCCAAATATCTACAAAAACTGGGACATGTCAGTAAAAGTTTTGACAGCAAGTGAGAATATTCTATCTGATTTGTTTTGGATAATTGCTATGAAGAAAATAAATAGGATGATGGTTTAGATAATAGCAGGAGGAACTGCTTAGATGAAAAGGCCAGGGATGATCTCTAAAGAACTACAGTTTCCTGACTCTTCTGGAGGCGGAGTGAAGATGCTCTGAGAGAACAAAGCATTTGTATGTTCATCTGTAGTGTTTATTATGTCCAGAATTGACCCAATTGGAATGATATGACATAGCTGGAACTCATAGCCAATACAGAAATAGGAATTAAAAGCACGTTATTTCTTAATTCAGCTTTAGCTGATAGATAGGTAGTTTAAGAAGATAGAGCAGGTAGCTTACTCTTCATGTTATAATTAAAAGAGCAACATTTAGTGAATATTTACAGAACCATTAGCACATCATTCAAGTTAAATCAACCCTTATTCTGTATCTTGTCCTCATAAAGCTGAACAGAATATCTGTTTATAAAGAGGAGCAGAGAGCTTTTCTGTAATATTGAAAAGTTTGTTTTCATAGTTTCAAGGGCAACTGGCTTGTAACCATTACACCATGAATATTTATTGCAGGAAACAACGTTGGTTTAAATTTTTTCTGTTGTAGAACATTGTTTGTTTACTTAAAATTGTAAACTATGGTGAGTTCAATATCCACTTAGTTCAAAGGTGGGAAAATTTTTTCTTTAAAGGGACGGATAATAAATATTTTCGGTTTTCCGTTCTGCCACTGTAGCATGAAAGCAGCAATAGAAAATACATAAATGAATGGGCACGTCTGTGTTCCAATAAAACTTTATTTAAAAAACAGGTAGCAGGCTGGGTTTGGCCAGGAACCATAGTGTGCTGGCCACTGAGTTAGATTCAGTCCTCTCAGTTTGTGGAACTTATTTCTCTAATGATTATCCGCCTTGCCCTGCCTCAGCCGCTTTCATGATGGTACCCTGAGCCACACTCACGCCATTACTAATAACCGCCACCTCTCCATAACCCCCATTCATCTGCCCCGCTCAAGGACCACCATTTTATCTTTCCCACTTACTCCCTCTAGAACCCTGAGTCATGTAATCCTTCAACCTCAGCTTGTCCTTCCGCTCCCCTGATGTCCTCTTTCCTCCCTCCACAGCCCTTCATCCGGGGCGGAAATCAGCATAATCTCTCCCTTGCATAAACCTTCAACTCCCTTGCCCTCTTCTGCTTCGTCACTCACTTGGCAAACTTCAACCTAGTTACCTCCAACTCTGCACATACTGCACAGATGACAGGGCCTGGAGAAAATTCCAAAGCCATGCCAACTGGCCTCATTTTAACTTATAACCATAAATCTCAAGAGGGCACTTTCTGTGCCATTTCCAGAATCCAGTCAACCTCCCGCTCTGACTTCACACCTTCTCTCTCCATAAACCACCAGCACCTCCTCCACCACCATCACTCGCAGCCCGTGACAAGGCTTATCATTTCTCTGTAAGTTAGAAGCTGTCAGAATAAAAGTTCTGCAGATACCTGCCAGCCAGTCCCCACCTTGCCTGTACATGTTCCTACCTAGGGCTACTGCTTCACGTGTGTGCTAGATCCATGACCTCTTACCTACTTAAGGACACACTCCAGCAATTCCTCTCTCTCTCCAGGGTCTCTACTGAATGATTTCTTTGGGTATTCAAACAGCTGCTATTTCTCCTCTCATTCATCTATCTCTTTCTTTCTCTCTCTCTCTCTCTCTCATTCTGGGTGGTGGTGGGGCCACGGGGCACGGCAGAAGACCCCACTCTGAGAAGGAAAAGCAGGTCAGGTAGAGTGAGATTGTCCTCCCCCAACGGGCAGGACCAGGGCAGAAGGAGATCAAAACTACAGCGTAGCCCCAAGGCTGCCCACCCCCATCCCTCCAACTTTCCAGACAAGTGCTGAAAGAACAAGAAGTCCAACTGCTGCCAGCTGAGTTTATTTGAAAAGGCAAAGAGTTTAGTCTAGTTTCCAACAGCCCGGGGCCCATGCCCTGAGCCCAAGTCAGCCTGTGAGGAGAATTTAGATGCTTGTCAGGAAGGCCTATGCTTGCTCACTAAGCTTTTGAGTTGTGTTGTCCTTTCCCTTCTTGTTCTATCAAACGATCTTTATAAGAAATTCTTGATTGTCTTGACAGAAATCAGTGAAATTCCCACACTCGTGCTGGGATGGCTCAGATGATGCGAATGCTCAGTGAGGCCAGGCGTGGTGGCTGCAGGATCTGAGAGAACATAGGGTGCACCCAGGTGGGGAGTGGGATGAAAACAAAAGTGGGGCAGAGGAGGAGGAAGGGAAAGGCAGCAGCTTGGGTTGAGCTCCTTGCCCGGAGCTTGGCTCTCCCACGCTGGAAGGGAGGGGGGCCTCTCCATCCCCCACCAGAGTTCCAGGAGTCAATTTGCATATCGGCAGAGATGAGATGGGAGTCGGCTTGGTGCCTTGTGCATGGCATGGAGAGGCCTCTGGGAAGTTAGGAAGATGGAGCTGGTCTCTTAGAAAATGGCCCAGTGGGCAAGTTAACCATTGTCACATGTAGCCAAGCCCTTCCCCAAAACTTTGGGCATCCAATGCCCACAGACTCAAGGCTTCATGCCAACCTGAGCACCCTACCATGGGCCTGTCCTAACAATGCCCATGTTTCAGATTTTCCTAGATTCTCAACCCTCCCTCCAACTCTGGATTCCCTATTTTCTATGTATTCAGGGCCTGCTAGATATGCAACCACATTCTGATAAACTCACCACAGGGTCCAATGAAGTCTCGACTACTCTTTGTGTAAGATACTTGAAATTTTGCAGATCTGCCCAGTCTTGAGGACAAAACTGGATGCTGAGAATTTCTAGGTCATTTCCTCAGTGTTGGATGTTCACTAGCGGGTTTTAGTCAACCCACACAGAGGCTTTGCGACCGTCACATATAAATGTCACAAAAATAACACAAATGTACTTTCAACTTCAAGATGACCATTTGGGACCAGTAACCATAGTAACATCCAGAGGCACCCGGAAGAAGTGTGGTGGATTCCTCCAGCCCCTGACATGGGTTTCTTCATCTCTTACTTTCCCTCTCTTGCTTTTCTACTCTTTTTTTTTTTCCTCCCCTTTCTCCCTTTTTTCTTGATTCTTTCCTGCCCTCCACACTCTGGAATTATTTCTGGAAGACAGGTGCATGCCAGAATGTCAGCCCCAAGAGGGCAGAGAGGGGGTTTTCTGCTTTGTTCCCTGTGTCTAAGGCAGTGCCTAAAACTGTGCCAAGCACACAGTGGGAGCACTGTCTGGTGAATAAAGGAATGAATGAATGACATATGTGGTCACCATCATCACATTTCTAATGCCCACCAGGGTTACAGGTCAAAGCCTATTGCTTTCTTAATGCCTCACATCGACAATGAGTAATTGTTTTCTAGAATCACACCCCTCCTCCAACAAAAAGTCTTCATTGAGATTAAATAAATATTGCCTTTGTGAATCTACGTTTTCAGGTACCATCCACTTCGCAGTCACTGCTGGACCAGAGCTTGCCTCTTGGGATGCTCCAGAGCTGGAAGGAGACCTTGGAGCTCATGCGGCTTCCTGCATGGGTTTCCATAGAGAATGTGACACACGACTGTGAAGACCATTTTGTTTTCTAGAGCTCTGTTTCCTCTAACTCCATCCCCATTCAGTCTGTGAAAATTGCCCAATGGAAACCCCACATTCTGCTCTTATCAGTGGCCGTTGTAAGTGTGGCTGTCACAAAATATGGCTGTCGTAAGGGCAGGGTGAGTCCCCCCTCCTCTCCCTCACACTTTAGATCAATTCTCCAAACATTCTGTGAACGCAGACTGTCCATGAGCTCCTTGGTCTAGTAACAGTACCTGACCAGATGCTCCACCAAGCACTTTCCATGTGTTCTCTCATTTGATCCTTATAAGAACCCCCGGAGACATGAACTGTTATTAGCCCATTTCACAGGTGAGGGAACTGAGGCTTACTCGGGTTAGATGACTTGCCCCACATTACAGATTTACTAAGTAGAGGAGTTAGGATGTGAACTCAAGTCTGCCTGGCACTAAAATTTATTCTCTTAACTTCCACAGAGAACTCCAGGTGAGGTGACAAGAATCAAGCACAGGTGCTTGGGTTTCGAACTCTCAGAAAGAGTCTTCGCCCTGGGCACATTTCAGAGAGCAGATGCCTCACTTGTGAACATCTTGCACATCGAAACTGCTGACAAAAATGTTTTTTGCTTCTGCACTTTTTGTTATAAGCATATAGTGAACCACCTATATTTAGCATAAATGGGCGTTTGTGAGTGGTCTTGGGAATCTAAATATAATGTATTTCGTTTCTAAATTACAAACAACCAACTTACAAGGGGAATTTTGGTCTTTAGCCTATTTATGAAATCAGGCACTTTCTGAACTAAAAAAGAGGAGGAAAGGAATGAGCATTTATTGAATGTTCATTATATACTACCCACTTTACAGAAGGATTCCATCTAATCCAGTAGCCCAAGGAGAAAGGCCTCTCCCTCATTTCACAGGTGAGGAAATGGAAGCTCGGACATAATGAGTGGCAGAATCAGGATTCAGACCAAGTTCCAGCTCCAAATCTGACTGTTTCCATGGTTCCTCGAGTTGGCTGGCATCCTCCCCACACTGAGCATCCTGGGGCCAGACTGAAAGTGGGCCATCTCCCTCCCAAGCACTCCCCTAGCAAGGAGGAATCCTGCGGCCGGGACGCCCAGCACAGTGCAACGCTGAATGTCAGCTGTATGTGTTTAGCGAGGCTGCTAAGACACTCAACACGAAGGGGACCACCTCGGGCCAGTGACCAAGAGTCTGTCCTTGACCAAACTCTAGCCAGGCTCCTCTGAGCCCTCTTCTCAACTAGTGCTCAACCTGGTCCCATAAAGACTTAAACAAAACACTAACATAGTTTTTAACAGCTCAAGACCGTATCCCTAGGATGACCCTAAACCCCGCTTAAGGTATTGCCTGAGAAAACTCAAGGCTGCCGAAAGAACTGACTGTTCCAGCAACACTTGAAGACAGGGCCCCTGTCTCCCTGCCTGTGTGGGAGGGCAGGAGCCTAAGTGCCAGTTAGCAAACCCAGATGGGTTTCCCATGGACCAACCCCTGCCCCCATAGTTTGTAATTTTTCACTTCCCTGACTGTACGGAGCCCCTGGTCACCCCCCTCCCCATTCCTTCTTTCTTCCTTTAAAACACTCAGGTGCTTCTGTGCAAATCAAAGTTGAGTTCAGTTCACACTGGGCTCTTTTCCCTATTACAATGGTATGTTACTGATTAAAATCCGTCCTCACCACTTTCACGTCCAGCTTGGTTTATCTTTGACGCCAGTCAGCTGGGGCAGACAGCGCTGCCGCCCCAGTGACTGTCACTCTTAATACTCCACTGCCCCCCGCCTTGCTGCTACCCCCCCTGCCCCGCCCACAACACTAGTCCTAGCAATCACACCAACTGGCCTCCACTTCCCCAGCCTCCTGATTCCTGCCTTTTTTTCACGTCTTCCTGGATTTCCACTTCTTGTTTCCAGAAGAAAAAGTAGGAGTCACCCAAGTTGGGCTGTGGTGTGAATTAGAGAAGTTTTTGGCCCAGATGGGTGTTCAGGCCACTGAAATAGCCCACCCGAGCCCTACTCCTTCAGATCCTACAGAGCAGTTTATTAAGGGGATTGGGAAAAAGCAGCACACTTTTTGGAGCTCAAGAACTGGATGCTGGAGAGAAAGGAGATGTTGCTGGGGACTCTGGCTGTTGCCTCTATGCTGCTGGAGCAGCCTCTGCAGGGGTCAGCGCCCTGAGGAGGGAAGAGGAGGACTCCAGGGGAGAAGGAAGCAGAGCTCCTTGGCTCTTGGCCACCTTTCGGGGGAGGAATTCTTCAGGGCTGGCTTCTTCCCTTCAGTCTTTGCTGCCTGCTTTTCAAAACCACTTTGTGTATCTGCAGATGGGGCATCAACTGGGATTTCCATGGGAGTTGGGTAATTTCCAGATAGCTCAGTGTTTCCTCCCGAGCTGGGCACAAGACCTGACACATCTAATGCTTTTAAGTTTTGTTAAGTCATTACTTTGCTTTGTGACGAGTGTTGAGGGCATAGTGCAGCATCTGAGCCGGGCTCTTCCTTGTGCATTTGGGCAAGTAGTTTGAGTCTCTAGACTAAAGTATGTTCATCTGTAATGTAATGTAATGTAAGATTCTTGGAGTTATGATATATAAAGTATCTTTAAACTTTAAAATAATATTTGAACACTCCACATTTTTATGTTTTTCCAGCACTATGCTGGGCAAACAGTGGTAGCCTGAGAAGTTGAATTATGGAGTGCTTACATATGAGTCTTGGAGAATTCTGGGACTCTTTCTCCCACTTTATGACCCATCTCCTTACAGTGTGGCATCAAAGGAAATATAAATCCAACTCCAAAAATAGATAGGGCAAAGTCACCATCCCTCTCAGCAAAACTGCGTTCAATTCCACTAACCCTCAGTATCCCTCTGCCGAAATTTCTCATCTTTCTTTCTCCCATCCCCCCTTCCCAAGGTTGTGAGCTATTCCCTCCCACCCAAGGGAACCTCTCTGCCTACACTAAACTTTTTCAATTCTGCAACCCTATACATTACCACTGAAAGGGAGGAGGAAGAGGAGAAGCTCTTCCTATTCTTGTCTCTGTCATATATGAGTCTAAATGCCATGTAACAACATTTTCCCAAGAGATACAGTTTTACTTAAAGTGCTAGCAATATAGATCCTTGACCTTTCAACACAAAGTTCCTCTAGTTTCTCAAGGCATTTTAGGTCAGTGCCTTTCAAACATTAATGTGCATTGAAAATCTCCTGCAGATTCTGTTAGAAATACAGATTCTGGGATGGGGCCTGGGAGTCTGCATTTCTAATAAACTCCCAGGTGATGGCCAGTGCAGCCGATCCTTGGACCTCACTTTGAGTGGCAGGGTTTAGATGACCTCATTTGTTCTATAATTCCCTTAGAAACGCTGCAGTGGAGTTATTAAAATTATTTCCATTGTTGCATTTCTCATTTTACAATGAGGCAACCTAAGGAATCCTGGCTGGCTTGTGATTTCACCTCCTCTTGGCTTGGAAGCCAGAGCTGGAGGTCTCTGGCCAGTGGATAGTGTGTTGGAGATGGTGCCACGTGGTGCCCTGTCTGAGATGGACAGAGACATGTTAACAGGAAACAGTAGTTGGGACATTTCTCTATGGGTCTTTCATGAATCAAAGATCTGGCTACTGTTTGAAAGAATGTCTTGAATGGGTTTGTTGGAAGATCCAAGGAACCACTGTTTAGGCCAGTTCTCAAATGTCATTGTAGCCTGAGGCAGGAGCAGTGTGAATGAGTTTTTTCAGTTGAAGAGAAAAGGCAAGAGTCTTGAAGTAACAGGGAGCCACTGGGCTAATCATTCAGCTGAATCTGCCCAGCTCTCGTTAGCATATCCTCCCTTACAGAGATGGACTGAAAAGGGAAGTTGGAGGATTCAGGCTATGGAAGGGACAGAATGACCTGGGGGCTGAGGACTGGGGACTAGAAGTCTGATGTTCAGTGGAGAACAAGACCCCAGAGTTGATGATCACACTGTTGGGCAGAGAACATTAGAAAGGGGAAAACATCAGCCAGTTGCTTTCTTAAACATTATTGTAAAGCAAACCATGTCATAACTGAAGGGACCTCAGAGACCTTCTGGTCCTAACCCTCCATTTGCAGATAAAGGAACATCCAGGAAGTTGGGGGACTTGCTCAAGGTCATACTACTAGTTGGGGCTTTTAGCTGGCTTTTGAACTCATGGTCCTGAGCTCTTCATGACTGAACGTGTTGTTTCTCACATTCATTAACACTAACACATGAAATTATGTATGACAATATTGTTCCCAGGAATTAATTTCAACTCTATTTCTGAAACTATATAGGCAGTGACCAGGAAAAAGTCAGTGAAAGAGGTCATCGTCATGTCCCCCAGAGCCCAGCGTGGCACCTGTGGGCACAGTCTGAGGCTTGCTTAGATGTCCACACGTCTCTCTAATGGACAACTGACTACATACCCATGAGCATATTTAATTCCCATAACAGTCCCTTAAGTAGAGAGTATTACTCCAGTTTTACAGATGGGGAAACTGAGGCTCAGAGTAAGTAAATTGCCATAGGTCATGCATCTGCTGAAGTGGGATTCAGATCTGGGCCTGACTTCTCCAAAATCTTGTGCTTCTGCCACCCTCTGCCTAGTCCTTCACCCTGCTGTTCCCTCCTTGAGTGTGCCAGGAGCCCTCACCAGATGCTCTGGGAACAAGACTTGGTTTTCTTCAACACTAGGAGAAGGAGTGGAATCCAGGGGAAACGGTACCTGAAGCTTGCCTAGTGGGAGAGGCAAGATAGAGGGAGGACAAAGCAGGACAATCGACGGCAGAATGCTTGCTTGGTTTTCAACCTTCATTGTACAGTTTTTCCTCTCTGCTCTTGTTTCTATGAAGGGATCAATCAAGGTACTTTCCAGCAACTCTTCAGACTCTTGTTTTGATGAGCTGGAACAATAGTAGTTGTGTGGGTGGTGGGAGCCCCCTTTCTCACTTTTCTTTCCTTCTTTCCTGTCCTGACTCGAGGAGCAATAAGTCACCCATAAAACACCCCAAGAGTGTGGCAGGTCTGGGCAATACCCTGGTTTCTGCTACCATTTATGTGTAGTAACTACTCACGGTTTCCTGCCCTTTAACAACATGTGTTGAGTGCTTGGGAGAAGAGCAGAGAACTTCCATAACCCTCATATCTTTGCTCAACATTGACCATCAGATTGGAGTTCTGTTCATGTCTGCAGTAAGGTAGTCAGCTCGAAAGCAGATTTCTATTGGGAGAGATATTTTTCTCAATTTTTTTAATAGGTCAAAAACCAAATTAGATGACCCACATTATAGACCCAGACCATTTTTCCACGTAGATAGAGAAAATACCCCCATCCTTCAATGACAGGTAAGCTGGTTAGGCTACGATCCTTAGACAGAAGGATGTTGTGACGTGGAGGAAATGGAGAGCCCAGAGCCTGTCCCCTCTGGAACTGAGGGGTTTCAGAAGAAAGGAAAGAGATAGATTAAGGAGGACAAACTCTGGGGTTTTGGTTTACCCCGTCTCTCAGGACCAAGTGTCCTGAGACCTCCCAAGGAAGGAAGGAACATTAGAAACACTGGATCACTGACAGGAGCCTGGAACCTCAGAACTGGCAGTCTACTTCTCTGGGCAGAGGAAGGGGAAGCTTCAGGTCCTCAGAGAATGCCAGCCTTCAGCTCACCCGCACATCCAAGATGGCACAAGATAATGGCAAGTGGGTGACATAAACCTAAGGCAGGGCTTCTGGATGCACTGGGTCTACAGTGGCACACTGGAGTCCCAACAGTCCCAGGTGCCACAAGAAGGGAATACAGCCATCTGAGAATGCCATCAGCCAACAGAGATCTCAGATCACTTCCGAAAAGCTTTGTAAGAATCCCGATATCAAGATCAGAAAAAGTGACCAGGTCCCCAGACTCTAGTGGGGGTGAAGCACATCACTCCAAAGGGCCAGATGAAGCCAGCAGCCCTTCAGAGGGACCAGTGCAGGAAGCTGCCCAACCCAGCCACTTTGTTGCACAGACTGGATATAGATAGTGGACACAAAATGGACCTAATCATCTTGTCTGCCATGCGATTGCGTGAGCCACACCTCTCCTCCATAACCAGGTGAACAAACTTCACTGGTTCACGCCTGTTGTCTGGAGATAATTATTAACTGTGCCCCTTTTCCCTCTCAAACGTGTCCTGAATTGATCTGACATGAGTGGCCATAAAATAAATATTATAGAATATGGTGCATATTGTGATTCCATTTATTAACTAGAAAAAAAATCACCTATATGTCTAAGATTTCTTGATGTTTGTACATCTGCAAAGAACCTGTTTAGACGGACACTGCTAACAGTGGTTCCCTGGAAATTGAGTGGAAACATGGAAAGTGTCATGCTATCTTTATATGCATGGCTTGTTGTACCAGGCATGCGTTTTTTTAAATGGAAAAAAAAAGCATCTCATTTGGAGGATGAATTATAATGGTCACCTTGAAGAGGAGCCAGGAAGGACAATGGAAACTGAGACAATGAGAGCCTAAGCATTTCTGCTAAAGGAACTGAGCATTTTTCCTACACTGAGACAGTTTATGTTACCACAAAAAGACTAAGTTCACCAGATCATTCTAAACATAGTTTAGTTTGTTTTTCCTATTACCCAATGGGTTTGGGCTCATGAGGAAAATCAGATCAGCCACAGGGAAGAAAAGTAAACTTTTTCTGTCCCCATCTAAGGATAAGGTGAGTAGTTTTGTGACCAGGCTACAGTTGAATCCTGACTACTAATTTTGAAAGGTTTGTTACTCATTTCTTCCAATAGACAGAAATTGCACTATTCTTTTGCGAGAGCATAACCTGCTTTATTTCTCATCTTAAGGTTTCACTCTTGGTTCACACTCAAGCCTATCACCAGTGCTAGATCCCAACAAATGAGAGTGCATAGCAGGTCACCGTGCGGCAGATGCGTCACAGGGTATGGCTATGGTCCCCTCGGCCTTTGAGAGGTCAGGTAGGGCCGGGCAGCTGGAGCCCCCTGGGCAGTCACTTCTGGTCTGGAGAAGCCTCTCCATTGGCCCCAGGGCTTGGATACATATTATCATTTGCTGCATATGCCATGACATGAAACAGCTTGGGAAACACTCCTAAGCAAATGAGATCTTGTGAAGTGTTGTGGTGTCAACAGAATCATTATTGCATCAAAATCTGAGAACACTCAGATAAAAGTTGCCCTACCTATGGGCTCCTGGGGACATTTTCATGCCTTCATGGCAGCAAGTAGACTTCAGAATCTACCTCTGGCCCTGTCCCTTCGTGGCCACAAAGGTAAGAATAAAGGGAGAGTCAGGGTCTGTAGAAGTTGGCAATTTGGGAACCCCTATGGAACAAAGTCTTCTCTGGTTGCCTGCATTCCTCATTGCAGGAAGAGGATGTATTCATATAAGTCACTTGAGTTTTAGTATCGGGAGAGGAAAAGGGAAACTAACATTTATGGAGTTATGGAGAACCAAAAATATATACTCTCTACGTGCTGCACACTAGTCTCTCAACTAATCTTTCAACTACTCTGTGATATGCTATATGTCATCAATTTTAAGACACAGGATTTCCCCCCACAATTTAAAATCTCTGAAACTGAGAGCACCTTCAAATAAACAACCTCTTACAACCATTGTTTGCCAAGTAGAGGTCATGATCTAGTTATCATTGCCTAAAAATGCAAGAACATAAAAGTGTCAACACAAAACTTAGAATGACTTGGAGGAACGTCCTAGAAATAATAGTATAACCTGCTTTCAACCCCAGGAATCAAATGATTGTGAAGAGGAGGTGGGGAAGGCAGTGAAGCAGACGTGTTCAACAACATTTCTGAAGGAAGAGACGAAAGTTAGCTGATGTTACATAATTGTAAAGCCAGTTTGAGAGCCAGGCCAATGGTTTTGGTCTTCAATGGATTATTTTAAGAAATGCTGCATCACTAAGGTTTTTGATAGTAACGTCAAGAAAAATTATCCAGGGGCTGGCCCCATGGCTGGATGGTTAAGTTCATGCACTCTGCTTCAGTGGCCCAGGGTTTTGTCGGTTCGGATCCTGGGCATGCGCCTAGCACTGCTCGTCAAGCCACGCTGAGGCAGCGTCCCACATAGCAGAGCCAGAAGGACCTACAACTAAAATCTACAACTATTTATTGGGGGGACGTTAGGGAGAAGAAGTAGCAAAAAACCAAAGAAGATTGGCAACAGATGTTAGCTCAAGTGCCAATCTTTAAAAAAAAAGAAAGAAAGAAAGAAAAATTACCCAAAACTTGGAAATAAGGCAAAGAGAGGTTGGCATGTCATTTCAATGTCGTATAGGTCATTCAATTGTCTAATGGAATGTACTTTTGTTTGACTTGCTAACTGCTACTGGGTAAAGATTCACAATTTGTGAAGTTACATGTTAACTTATAGGTTTTTGTCTGGTAGGGATGCAAATGATCTTTGTCTAATAGAAAAGATAACTCTGAAGGTACGTTTTATTGTCCTGTAGGACACTAAGCAGTTTTGTTTCTAATCTAGCAATCTTATTCCCACATACTTTTTCAATACCTATACAACCTTCGTTCCTGTCGTTCTCCTCTGAACCAGGTTTACCATCCTGCTGGTTCTCACATTAAGCTTTGACGGTTGTTATTCTATACTTGCATAAGAATCTTGTTTTTTTAACTTTTTGAAAAGCATATACTCCAACAATTATGGGGAAAAGTGATTCAAAAGAGACTCTGACTATGAAGAAGTTCACCAATTTATTTTACATTTACTTTCTTTTTAGGTGTACAAAAGGTGATTCTATATTCAAAATATAATTAAGTCCAAGAGAGAACTTACAGTAAATTTATAATAAAAATTCTAAGTGATAGGAAATTATCAAATTATCGTATCATAATTTAGTGGGCATTGGTACACAAAGGAGTCAAAGAAATGCAGATCCAACTGAAGCAGAAAAGGAAGTCAACTACAATCTGGGTGGGAATTGAGGAGGAACGCAAGATCTAAATATCTCAAACCCAAAGGTGTGGACCACTACACCCTGCAATTTGAAGGGCATGGGCTATGGCGGCTATAAATTATTCTCCTGTGTCCCATTAACGTCATAGGATGGATCGGTACTACAGTCCGGGGGGCTGACGAGTAACCTTGAGCATCAACATAGAAAGCAGAATGGACATGGGTCAGGTTGACATACAGTTTCTTTATAGGGTAAATGCTTTTTAACACCAAGAAGATTTGGATTAACATGTAAACCAAATCCATCATTAATACCATTGTATTATATTTCAGGATAATCTGTGTTTACTTGGAATGTAATGTACTTATCGTATTAAAGATCATTTGCCCTATTGAAGGATCTAACTAATGAGCCTTGTGATTCCAATTTAAAATGTGCTTTTGAGTTATTTACACATATTAAATGGAAAGGAACAAGATTAATTATTTTATGTTTGAAAACAATATTGAGTCATTTCACAAACTTAACAAACTGCCTTATTTATATTTTGTTTCATCTGATTTTAAAAAGTTATTATAAAGTATTTGGAAAGGCTTTTCAGGCAGATGTGCTCAAAAAGGTGTCTTAATATGATAAGTTTACAAATGGATTACAATGTTTGAGGGGATCCCATGATAAACTTAATTAGCCCCCTTAAATATTCTAAGTGTATTTCCCTATTTTTTAATATTCAGGTTTCTTCTTAAGTATTTCAATTGCTGATTGACAGACTTTCCCAAATAGTAAATATGATTGTTGTGAACGTACTTTACTAATAAATAAAATAAGATTTGGAAGTTGAACGTAAAAACTAGCTTATTTTTTAAATTTTGTAACTCCAATAAGTTGAATATTAATTTTTCAAACCAGATAGTCACTGAATAATCTTTTCTACACCCGGACACCCACATTAACTTTTTAGGGGGTGGAGGGTAGAGGAGGAAGATTGGCCCTGAGCCAATCTGTGCCGATCTTCCTCTATTTTGTATGTGAGTTGCTGCCACCATATGGCTTGATGAGTGGTGTGTAGGTCCACACCTGGGATCCGAACCCACAAACGCCAGGCCACCAAAGTGGAGCACGTGAACTTAATCACTATGCCACTGGGCCAGCCCCCACGTTCACTTTTGAGTAGAGCAAGCCTGGTGCAGAGCAGGAAGACGGCCCAGCTCATCGTCACTTCCCCTTTCTGAACCTCCATCTGTACAATGCGTAGGTCCTCAATGAATGAGAGCTCTTCTAGTCTCTTCTTCCTTGTCCCTGCACAGTCTGATTTTTCTTTCAGTCCTAACGTTTCAAACACTGGGTGTCAGTATTGCTCAAAAGCACAGACCTATTCTCAGAGTCAGGATGTAAATTGTTTAAGTAAATCCATTGACAAATCATGCAAGAAAGCTTTTAAATGTGTTTGCAAGCTGAACGGCAGCAGCAAAGCCAATTGTTATTCAGATCCCTGAAGTTGGCGTGCAGGTTTCACGAGTTCTTCCACTCGACCCGGGCAAGTCTGCAGTTCTGTTAGGAACTTTCCAACCCCATCTGCCCTTTCTAGGCGCTTCCTTTCCATGCAAGGGACCACTTGTTATAAAACAATGGAGGGACTTTGAATTGCTGGTCCCCTTCATTAAGAGTAACTGCTCCCTGCAGGCCTAAAAGCAAGAGGGAGGGGAAGAGGATTTAAACACAGTAGAGGGAAAATGGACAACGAAAGAGATAAATTAAGTTGATCACAGCTTATTACTAACAATGGCGGAAATAAATCGAACTCAATAAATTGAGGCTCTCAGCTTCTGGAATCCGTCTGGGCACCTGACGTTCACCTTCAGCATCGGAAACGCTTCATCCTGTTGCTCCTCATTTTATGCTTCCTCTTCTCTATCCCCAAACGCAGGTAGAGACATGGATTTGTTTGGTTGGTTGATTGCTCATTGTAATTGCTTTAACCACAACTGCCCAGTGCTTAGGACTCAGATTATTCTCCACTTGGGGGTTTTCAAATTGGACTTTCTTCTGCCCCCTTATCTTATCTTGCTGCTCTTCCCCCACTCCACCAAAGGGAGAGCACAGTGCCGCTGGCAGCAGTGGGCAGTTAGAAATAAACAGTCATGTGTGACTGTGGCAACCTCTCTGGTCTGGTCGTTATCTCTTCTCTCTCTCTCTCTCTCCTCTTTCCCGCTCACCCCTTCTTTCTGTTCTCTCTTCTTTCTCTCTGTTCCTTTTTCATAAAGTGAAATCTATCTACTCCATGAAAGAGTTTCTCTGTGAGTAATTCTACCACTTAGTTTTCTAACATTCATTCTTGACTTTTGAGGGGGACTTTTGCCATTTTGTCTGACACTTCTCATGATTTAATGAACACGAACCACTTTCTCGATAAGCCAAAGAGAAAGGGGCTTGTGGGTGTTAACCACCTAGCATTGCCCTAGGAAGGCGGTATGGGGCTCAGTGCTCCATGGAGGAAATGAAGAGTTGAGTCTGGAATGCATGCTGTTATTCAGCAACTTGCAGGTGCCCCGCGCAGTTGGGGGTCACACTCACTAGTCTGAAAAGATCTTCCAACAGGAGGAAGCCATTGTCCTTGGCCTGACCGAGTCCCTGTTGAAGAAGCTGGAGGAAGGAGACAAGACTGCCTTGCTGCTGGTCACACAACCAGTGAAGGATCAGATTCTCTGGGTACAGCTAGGCCAATTGCAGTTTGGGCCTGGACTCCAGAAGGGTCTGGAACGAGCAGAAGTTGACACTGATTCACCCTCAGCAGCATCGTAGCACTTTGCTTCCCTGCTCCACCCAGCTGCCTGGCCAAGCTCTCCTCTTTGTCAGTTTCTGTGGCTCTTGGTCATTCCATCATCTCAGTGGGATCATTATTTCTATCACCCACATTGTTATCTTTGGTGTTACGGAGCCTTTAGAAAGCCTTTTGGCTAGCATATTTTGGAATCTGACATCTCTGCTTTGGACCCATCAGTTGACAGGTATTTAATTACACACTGTTTGGTAATCTGCTTTTTCCTCTTGACAATTATGGTGGACATTTCCCTTCTGTTATTTAGTAGACTTCTAAATATTATTTCGACAGTTGTGTTGTAATCCATCACGAGATATCCCACAATGTATTCCTTCCTGTTGGACATTTAGGTTATTTCCAAATTTTCAGGACTCCAAATAATGCCTTGATAAGTATCAGTGTAGCAAAATCTTTGCAATCATTCTTTTAAATATTTTAAAAATACACATGTACTGAATGAACACATGCTCTTGGTAAAAAAGCATTACAGATGTGAGTAAAGTCCCTATTAATAACCAGCTTTAATCTAGTCACAGTCATTGTTATAGAGATAACTACTGCTATTGGTTAATGCGTGTCCTCCTCTTTTTTAAGGTGTTTGCATGTATTTTCATGGATCTAAGTAAAATATATAGTGCTGGATAGTTTTTATTTGTGAGGCTGGAAGTGGTGCACAGATGCTAACACGCTATATACATATTCACTCAGCAGCGTATCTTAGAGATGTTTCTATGTCAGCAGAGGAAGGTCTGCATCCCTCTCTGTAAGTGCTGTGTAGGATTCCACAACGAGGACAAACCCCTGCTTATTGAGCTATTTCCCCATTGCCAGGTATTTGGGCTCTTTTTAGTTATTGGTAAGACAAGAAAGGCTGCATTAGATCTTTTCCTCCTGCATATGTGCAAATGTTTCTCTGGGAAGATTCAGAGAAGCAGAATGGTTGGATCATAGAGAAGTCACAGTGGTCTAATGGTTAAGGTCTGGTGTACCCACCGCCCCAGAAGCAGCCCAGGTTCAGTTCCCCAGTAAGGGAACCACACTGCCCATCTGTCTGTTGTCATACTGTGGTGGCTGTGTGTTGCTGGGATGTTGAAAGCTATGCCACTGGTATTTCACACACAAGCAGGGTCACCCGTGGTGGACAGGCTTCAGCAGAGCTTCTCGATTAGACAGACTAGGAAAAAGGAGCTGGCTGCCCACTCCCAAAATACTTGACCATGAAAACCTATGAATAGCAGCAGAGTGTTGTCTGATACAGCGCCAGAAAGTGAGAGGATGGCGCAAAAAGACTGGGCAGGGTTCCACTGTGCTGTACACAGGGGAGCTAGGAGTCGGAATCAACTCCACGCATTAACAACAACAAAGCGAAGGCACGTTTTTAATTTTAAAGGGTCCTGTCAAATCTCCCATCAAAGTGGCTACACAAATAACACTTCCACCAGAGATCCGATGAGGGTATGTGTGTCACTACAAGCCTGCCCATGTTTATGTGATAAAACTTGGAATTGTTGCCGCTCTGATTAAAAACAGTCTCTTGTATTTTATTTGCATTTCCATGATTTCTAGTGAGATTAAGCATCTTTCCAAGTTGATTGGCTATGTTAGGTCACATTCCTGAAAGTTTAGTTGCTGGGTCAAATGATATGTGGCATATGTGTGTAAGTGCATCTCTATTTCTATATCTGTGTATCTATGCCTTGGGGTATGTATGTGTCTTTCTCTTTATTTATTTATTTTTCACAGGGAAAGATTCACCCTGAGCTAACATCTGTTGCCAATCTTCCTCTTTTATTTTTTTCTCCCTGAAGCCCCAGTGCATGGTCGTATATCCTACATACAAGGTGTAAGTAGGTGTAAGTCTTTCTAGTTCTTCTATGTGAGCCACTGCCACAGCATGGCTACTGACAGACGAGTAGTGTGGTTCCATGACTGGGAAATGAAGCTGGGCCACTGAAACAGTGAACCATCAGGGTTGGCTCTCTATCTCTTTAAAGGTTATATATATTTTTTTCCAACATGCCCTTCTGTAATAATTCAAGCAAATGTATACTCTCACTACAGAATATATAACTCTATTTTTTCATACTCTCTACAGCATGGAGTTCTAAATCTTTTGGGGTTTTTTTTCTGAAAATTTGGAAGGTAAATATAGCAACTCATTTATTTTAAATTGTTTTCATTAAGAGTAAGATTGACTACTTTCTTACCATTTTTTGCACTTTATATTTCTTTTTTTTGTGAACGGTTTATTTCTTTATTTCTCCTATTTTTGTGTGGCGTTGTTCGTCTTTATTCCTGTGTGGATTTATAAGAACTCTTTGCACACATTAAGAATGTTAACCTTGTGACCAGCCTGGTGGCACAGTGGTTAAGTTAGCATATTCTGCTTCGACAGCCCAGGGTTTGCTGGTTCGGGTCCCAGGTGTGGACCTGTGCACCGCTTGTCAAGCCATGCTGTGGTAGGTGTCCCACATATAAGGTTGAGGAAGATGGGCATGAATGTTAGCTCAGGGTTAATCCTCCTCAAAAAAAAAAAAAAAGAATGTTAACATACACCTGAGGGTTCAATAAGGTCCAGATAGTTCAATAAAAATTATATTCCTAACATATTAATACATAATATAAAAATATATATAATATGTAATAATATTCCTAATAATAGTATAAATTCCTCACAGTGTGGTAGCATGCTGCCGTGGAAGGGGCCCCTGGGAAAATCCACTTTGGGGACTACAGCCTCTCAAACAAATAAATTTAACTTTATAAGAAGACTGTCTTCCTCTGGTTTCCGTATTGTCTTTCCATTTATAAAGCTGGCCGATAGAGCGTCAAGATAAAGCAGCAGAGTTTGAATGTTTGAGTGTGATTAGACTCCAGCTGTTCACTGTTAAAGGATCGGCAGGTGACTTATGCCAGGTCATCGCAGGTCCCGGATGCCTGGCCGTTGTGCACAGGAGCCAAGACCACACCAGCTTCAAGGGAGCAAGCGGGGCTTGAGGCCCCAGAGCTCCTCTGCCGTCCCACAGGCTGGAACGTGCAGCTGGAGGGGTCACTGAGGGCCTTAACTTCTCCCTTTTGGCAGGGCATCCTCCCGTTCTCCCCATCAGAGAAAGTTCGCCTTGGCTCAACCTGTTTCTTGAAAGTCTGTGTTTTCTGGGTAAAAGCTCCCTCAGTGAGAAGAAGAACTCATCCTTGGTTTTATCTCCAGAACTAGAAAGCTAGTTGATAACAAAATAAACACACATAATGGACAGTATGGAATCTATACGTAAGGCTGACTCGCAAGATTGGCTCACAGCACAGCCCCTAGCCTAGAATCATTCACGGCGGGTTCAAATCCCAGCTCTACTCTTACTGACACGCAGCTTTGACACAGGGCTCCACTTTCCAGACATCAACTTTCTCATCTGTGAAATGGGAATCATATTATTCCTGCCTGAGGAAGGCAGAACAGCTGAATTAGTCCACCCATGGATTCTGGCCCAACAAGCATTTTATATGCAATAACTCTAATCATTATTTCTCCCTCTACTCTCAGAATAGAGACAGATCTCTGTGTGAATGACGCTTTCCGCAGTAGTAGGAAGGGGCATATTAGGGCGTATAAATTTCTTCTGAAACACCATAGTTATTAAGGAGCCTAGTATGGTTAGAAGGACTTTTCGTGTTTGTCCTGGATATGACATCAGGTTTTTCAAAAATCGCACTTCGGTTGAGGAGTCTGGCAACCATGGATTACCCAACAACGGTTACCATGGCTGCAAGGAGGAAGCAGAAAGAACCTCCCCACAGTGTTTACTGAAGGGAAGGGAGTCAATAGCTCCTGTGGTTAAGTGATGACTGTGCTTAGGTCCTTCAGACTCTAAGACAGAAATGACTGCAAAACTCATAGAAAAACACAGCCACCCCTTCCCAGGAAATCACAGAATGTACCTCAGCACACTGAGAGAAGTCGTTCCCGACTCCATCGACATGTCCCCCACAGAGAGACATGGCGAAGGCCTCCTTTCTTCCACTTCGTAGGGGATGTGCTGTCCTGAGTTTCACCATATTCTATAGTTGTGTTTACATTCTCAGCATTTTAGGAACACTTTTGCTCATAAAATAAAAGTGGCTGATTCCTACTGGCCCAGATTTCTGGATTAATTGTAATAATTGTGGCAATGGAGGAAGAATTCATGAAGTCACTGGTGCCTCCCCAACCTGTATGGGGCTGTTTTCATTGATAGATGGTTATGATCTGTAAAAGGGGGATACTGATAGTTGTTAAAGGAGAATGAGCTTTAGTTGGGCAGATCTGGCTTTGAATTCTGTCTCTACTCCTTAGAGACTGTGTGACACATGTTAATTATTTAGCATCTCTGAGCCTCAGATTTCTCATCTGCAAACTGAATATAACACTTATATTGAATATCACACTTATGTCACAGGATGTTGTGAGCATTAGAGATGGCATAAAGAAAACAGTGAGCATGGTATGGGAATACAATTGCCTTCTGTGGAAGGCTGAAAAATGACCCCCCCAAAGATGTCCACGTCCTCAGCTCTGGAACCCGTGACTGTTGCCTTGTATGGCAAAAGGGACTGTTCAAGTGAGATTACGTCAAGAATCTTGAGGTGGGGAGATTATCCTGGATTAGCTGGGATGACCCACCACCAGGTGGGCCTGGTGTAATCACAAGGACCCTTATACGAGGAGGTAGGAGATCAGAATGAGCAGTGGAAGAAGGTGATGTGACCACAGAAGCAGAGGTTGAAGTGATGCATCCAAGCCAGGGAATGCAGACAGCCTCCGGAAGCTGGAAGAGGCAGGGAACGGCTTCTCCGCTGGAGTCTCCAGAAGGAACCAAAGCTGCCAACACCTTGGTTTTAGTCCCGTGAGACTCTTTTCAGACACTCTGACCTCCAGAACTGTAAAATAATAAATTTGTACTATTTCAAACTACTGGGTTTGTAGCAGTTTGACATAGCAGCAACGGGAAACCAATACAACTTTCTACAAATGGCGGTTATGTTCATGACCAAGCACAATAATGTTTATTCAAAATGTGGAAAAAATTTTGAAAATTGTAAAGTACTGTGTGCAAATTATTATCATCAATGTTCCTGTCTTATTCTGCTTACATTTAAACCAAATCTGCTGCTTCTGAACTTTGTTTTTTAATATTTTCCTATTACTGTATCCATGGATGGCAAAGCCATACTTCCATCCTTTTTACCATTTTACAAGAAGATTTATATCTTAAGAGACAGTCCAGTATAGTCCTTGCCTCACAGGGATATAGACTATTGACCTCCCACCACTCATGGGTTTGTGTCACATAAGACACTCTAACTACTTGATCTGAGCACTAAGGGTGAAGAGCTAACGAGCAGGAAAAAGAAAACAAGGTACTCAAGTAGACAGTGGCAGAGACTGCCAGGAGTCTCCCAATATCCATTCTCTCCATATTCTATAAAGATTTTTATCTGGGCACATGGCCACCCAAATAGGCACATCATTTCTCAGACTGCCTTGAAGGTAGGTATGGTCATTGACTAAGTTCTGGCCAACGAAAGAGAAATGAAATTGACATATGCAACTTCAAGGAAATGTCCTCAAAGGGAAGCTCTATGCCACGCCCCTTTTTGTATCTCATTCCTGCTGGCTGGATGACAGATGTGATGGCCATCTCCAACCACAACACAGAAGCCAAGTGTTGAAGACGGTGAAGCAGCAAAATGGAAGGAGGTGGTTCCTTGGTGACTGTGAAGTCAATGTACCAGCAGTCCAGTTCATATGCCTATGTTCACATCAAAATCTATCTTGTTCGAGTAGCTATTTTTATTTCTTTGGTGGTGGGATAGAATTGGTCATTCACAATCAAACCAAACCCTTACTATTATAAGACTTATTACAGAACTTACTATACAGGAGTGTTAGTATCACAGCTTACTATAAAAATAGAAATCCTGGAGGAAGCATACAATATCTTTATCAAAAACAGGGAAAGAGAGAGCATAAAAGAGATGTAATTGTACCACAAATAAAATCATGATTTTCAATTGTTAAGATAAGCATAGATAAATTGAAGTCGATGATGGTAAGGATTGAGACCTGATGAATAACTAGGAAGGTCAAGTGGAAA
The DNA here is from genome assembly GCF_041296235.1 of Equus asinus. Classification (NCBI taxonomy): domain Eukaryota; kingdom Metazoa; phylum Chordata; class Mammalia; order Perissodactyla; family Equidae; genus Equus; species Equus asinus. Next base: position 24,727,478 of record NC_091816.1, on the reverse strand, counting down.
GGAGATGAAAACTTAGAGGAAAAATTCAGAGACTGAGGAACACCAAGGAAAATGTTAGCCTTGAGGACAGACCCAGAAGAGCAAATATGTGATTACAGATCTGCAATCTCTTATCTGAAACCATTGAAGCGGGAAGAATTTTGGAATTTAGATTGTTTCAGCTTTGAGAAGTAATACAGTATATAATATACATTTTGATGTGTATATATATTTTATGTATGTATATATTTACATTTTTATGTATGTTATACATATTTTACATTATATATATTTACATATTTATAGTCTATACTATGTAACATCCCCAGAAGGATGTGGGAAGCACTCTGAAATCAAACATTTTCAGGAGCAAAACACGTGAATATTCACTCTAATTTTTTAAATGACTAAAAATAGCCTCACATCAGTTCCGGTTATGTTTTTCCACCAAATGTGTTTGCTGAAAATTTGTTTTTTAAAAAACACAACAAAATAAAAATAAAAAACACAAAAACTTTAGATAAGGGATTGTGAGCCTATATCAGGATTTCCAGTAGAAGTAGAAGAGTACTCATGGAGGAGAGATAACAATTCAAGAAGTAGAGGAAAATTGTCCCTAGCTTGAAGAAAAGCTGAGTCTATAGTCTGGAAGAGTTTCATACATTCTAGGCAAATTGATCAAAAGAGGCATACCCTAATTTTTAAAACTTCTGAATTCCAAGGACAAAAAGGAATTTATTAAAAACTTCTTGACTTTCAGAAGGGAACATTTGTTACATACAAAGGGAAAAATTAGCTGACATTTGGCTTCTTTTCTGCCACACTAGGAACCAGAAGGAATTCTAGGAAACATTATAGACTGCTGAAAGAAAAGGACTATAATGCAGGAATCATATGCAGCCAAGATATCGTTCCCTGTTTCAGTGAAAGTAAGATCTTTACAAATATGCAAGGACTCAGAGACTACAGCACGTAGATATGGAGCCTAGGGATATAACTGGAAAATAACTTGACTGAAAGGTCAATTTACCAAGACATCTACTTATGAACAGGATGCAGTAACAGGAACCAGATCTGTCTTTCCGCCTGAAACAGCTAAAAATCTGGACAAAATATATACAACAATGGTTTGCGGACTTTGACTATCAAGCATCACGAGATTGTGCTTCCTGAGAGAGAGGAATCATCTGACTGACCCAGCTTACTGCCTGGAGAGAGTTTCCAAGGCGTAACATGGGGAGGAGAATCCTGGCTCAGCCCAGCTGTCTCCACACTTTGAGCAGACGGTGATGGAGCTCTGAGACCCAGGCAGTTAGAGCTGCACAGCAGAGTACCAGAGGAGAGAGCTGCAGAGAGACAGCACAAAAGATCCTCAGAGGCTCGCTCTTGAGACTTTGGCACACTATTGATGAGAGTATGCCTATGAGGAAACTATACAAGGCCAGAGAAAGGACCCCCGGAAAGGAATACAGGGAATGCAATTATATTGGCGCAGGTCACTCCCACTGGGTGACCTACTGTCTATGGCGGCTTTCGCTATAGTGCAAGTTGAGTGGTCAAGACAGAAACAGTGTGGTCCACAAAGCCTGGAATACTTACACTTCATAGAAAAAGTTTGCTGACTCCTGGTGTAGGGGATTAAAAAGAATACTTTCGAGTTGAAATACTTGGGCTCAAATTCCTACTGCATCACTGTGTGACCTTGAGTAAGTTACTTAACCTAAGCTTCAGTTTTCTGTCTGTAAAAATGGGCATAATGTAGGCACCTTCCTCACACATACATACAGTGGTTGTGAAAGTTAAATGAAGCAAAAGACTGAAAATGCTCTCAACCCTAACTGACATTAAAGAAAGTAAAAGAGAAAATAAATAATTTTTTTAAAGGTTAACTATTTTTGTTCAGAGGCAGACAATTCTCAGTTGCTTTGGGGTTTCCATCATAAAATCAAGCCATGTGATTGACCTAATACCATCTATAACTTCTGCATCACTCCCCCCACCTCCCAATGTGACTAAAAGAGATGGGTCAAAATGGCATTTTTAGTGCTATTTGTGCAAGCTGTATGTCTAGGCAAGCTCTAAAATCCATGGTAACACAGTCATATCACCCCATCCTCAAGGTGAATTAAAAATTCCAGGGGGAAGATGGTTTCTTTATCTCTTTGCCCCTTCCAGCGTTAAGGAGAGGGTCTTACATTTAGGAACACTTGATAAGTGTTTGGGATGGATGATGGATCAAAGGTGGGTTAGATGGATGGACGGGATGTATGGATGGATGGGTGGATGGATGGATTGATGGATGGATTGATGGATGGGTGGGTGGATGGATGGATGGATGGAAGGATGGATGGATGGATGGATGGATGGATGGATTGATGGGTGGATGGATTGATGGATGGGTGGATGGGTGGATGGATGGGATGGATGGATGGATGGGTGGGTGGATGGATGGATGGATGGATGGATGGATGGGTGGATGGATGGATGGATGGATGGGTGGATGGATGGATGGATGGATGGGTGGGTGGATGGATGGATGGATGGGTGGATGGATGGGATGGATGGGTGGATGGATGGGCAGATGGATGGGATGGATGGATGAATGGATGGATGGATGGATGGATGGATGGATGGGTGGATGAGTGGATGGGTGGGATGGATGGATGGATGTGATGAATCTTCATTGAGGAAACGCTGGGAACAATTTCTCTGTGAAGTGAATAAACAAAGGAAAGTTCTAGGTCTGCCCGCTTTGCCTTCCCATTCACAGTCAACAAAGCCTAAGGCCACAAGTTCCCAGTTCATATCTCTTTGCAGTATGTTTCAGAGGGTTTGTCCTGATTTTGTTTGTTTTGGGGATTTTGCATCTCTGACTATAGAGGTTGACCACACAGTATTCCTCTACTCATGACACATTGTCATCATTGGGCTGTGCAGGGCCTTTCCCTTGGTTATTGATTTATTAGCTTTTGCCAACTCAACTCCCTATAGATAACCATTGGAATGTGTTTAATCATATATTTTTATTTATGCCAATTTTTAAAAAATATTGTGGTTTTACGCATGTATTTTCTATTTGCAAAAAGTCCATTGTATCCTCTATCTCCTGCTGCTTCTTACCCTTTTGTCTCAGGGCCACATTCCTAAGACCCACCCATGCTGCTACATGCACGTCCAGTTGTTGTTTCTGAGTACACCATTGGTTCCACGCACATATCTGACCTGTCGCTCTCCACATTTTGTTTTTTTAAGGTACAATTGAAAGTAACTTGCCAGTTTAATCAATCCTGTCTCCATGATTTGGAAAAACATGAGGCACTACATCTCTTTGACCATGACCGGAACGGGGCTTGAGCCCCCGGGAAGAGAGGTGGAGGTTAAGAAGAGGTCAGCCTGGGTGGAGGAGCAGCTCTGTCACCCCTGGTCTCCTTGGTCATGTTGCTCAGCCTCTCCCTAGGGTCTTGTTATCTGCAGCAGAGTCAATAATCCCTGCCCCACCTATCTATAGGGCTGAAATGAGGCTGAAGAGAAACAATAGGTGAGAAAACAGGCTTGAATAGTATCCCTAACCACATACAGGTGAGCCAGGCCGCACCGTTCCCTTCTCTAGCTGGCACCCAAGCTCAACCTGGTGACTAAGAAAGCAAATGTGCCCATCCCCACGCTGCGAGGAGGCACTCACTCTCAGGGTTATGCAATCAATTAAATGGTATGGCTGGCTTTTATGATTATATTACTCAATTTCGCTAAGTCCACTTCCATATCTTCTCAATAGTAACAACAAAAACGTGAACTCTATGTGTCAACCAAAACGTGGGAAGAGCGTACCCAGCGCAGGTGTGGACACAGCCTCCTGACTCCCTCAGGCAGGGATGGTCAGGAGCAGCCTGCTGGGGCCTCTCTGCTGGAGGCAGAAGGACTTTCACCAGATCCACTCAGCAGCTCTTCCTGACCCCTCTTTGTCCCCCTTGTTCCCTTCAGCTAAGCTGTCCGCAGGGGACAGGAATTCCTCTGGCTCTTATGCTTCCTCTGCTCCTGCACATGCTTCTAGGGCGGCCGTTAGTACTCAGTATTATTGATTGGTTGGCAGGTCTGTTTTTCCTACGAGGCTGTGGGCTTCTTGAGGGCTTATGCCGGTCACATTGCTCCACTATTTAAAGCCCCTTCAGGACTCTCCCCTGCCCTAGGGACTAAGTCCCATTTTCCTTCTCATGGAAACCTGGCTTTATTCTCCTTTCAGCCTCCTCTCCCTGAATCCTTGCTCCCACTCTATGCTCTCTCTGTACAAAATTTCTTTCAGTTTCTCCAAGGAGCCATATTCTCTTGTCTCATGCTGTCCCCTCTGCTCCCAACAGGTCCTCGCCACTCTCTGCTCCTCTCACTTGAATAATTCAGCTGTCCCCCAGGTCTCAGGAGTCAGTCCTTGTTCACAGGAATTCTTTCCTGATTGCCACGTCAAGATTAGGTACGCTTCCTAGGTGAGCACTTGCCACATGTGGGCCTGTCTGCTGTCATGCTGCATCTCCTCCACCCCTACCCAACTCCCCAGCTTCACAACATCCTTTGTATGCGTTGAATTGTGTCCTCTCCGCCACAAAATTCATACGTTGAAGACCTGTCCTTCATTACCTCAAAATGTGACCTTGTTTGGAGATAGAGTCTTACAGAGCTAATCAAGTTAAAATGAGGTCGTCAGGGTGAGCTCTAATCCAATATAACCATGTCCTTATGAAAAGGGGAAATTGGGAGGCAGACACACACAGGGACAACGCCATGTCAAGATGAAGGCAGAGATTGGGGTGATGCTTCTCCAAGCCAAGCAACGCCAAAGACGATCAGCAAATCACCGGAAGCAGTGGGGGAGGCATGGAATGGGTTCTTCCCCACAGCCCTCAGAAGGAACCAACCCTGCTGACACCTGTGAGACAGTGAACTTCTGCTGTTTAAGCCACCCCGTCTGTGGCACTTTGTTATGGCAGCCCTGGCAAACTCATGCAGGTGGCAATCAGGTTTCTTTTCAGTATTTTTTGCCGCTGCGACTACAGAGCTTAGCACAGCGCCTCGGACACATCATGGGAGCTCAAAACATAATGACTGAAAGGACAGTTCATCCTTGGGGGAACAAACAAGAGATATGGTTCCTGCACTTGAAGATCTCATAATGTGATGGAAAACACACAGAAGGAACAAGACAATTCAAAGTGTGTGCTTAAGGCCGGGGTCAGAGATGTGCAAGCTCAGCGTCCTGGGCCTGCCAAGCCCCTAATTCAGATGGGAGCAGGCGGTGCAGGGCAGCCACCCCGGAAATCTCCCAAAGCCTCAATCTTGAAGTACGATTTAGTCAAGCAGAGAAAGAGAAATGGACAGAGAGACAGAGAGAACAAAACCCCACGGCAAGAGAAAACATGGGCTGTTTGTGGACCTGTGAGTACTTTGATGGAGATAAGCTGGAGCCTGATTGATCATGAGGGGTCTTGTAAAACTGGCTGAGTCTGGGAACCAATGAGCAAATTTAAACAGAGTGACACGCATGGGCAGGCTTGAGTTCTAGAAATTTCTCTCTGACAAAGCGAGGATAGATTACAGAGGGTATGACTCACCACCAGGATGTTCTCTGCTCTTTGTGGACCTTAGAAGTTGGAGGAAGTCTTTCTTTATCAGCCCTCAACCTCAACAGCAAGCAGCAGCCCCGGGGCCGGGCCTGGCTGGGAAAAGCCTTGAAGGTATCTGCCCTGACCCACAGCCGGGCTCCTATTTTGTCCTTTTAATGGGCGGTCATATCTCCTCACTAGACGTGTTGTATGCCTATTTTTAAGTCCAGACAATCCCCACCCCCCCTTGAAGCTGCGTCTAATTCTTGGACGTTGGGGTAAAACCACAAGTTTTTCCTCATTCCTCAAAGCCACTAGCTCGAAGCACGTAATTGTGTGACGCTGGGGAAGAAGCCGTGGACGTCTGCATCCTGTTTCTGTTCCCATTCCTATTTCTCTGGTGCACAAAGCAAAATCACGCAAACTATAAAGACCATCGGGGAGAGGGGAAACAGGATCCTAAAGGGATGAGGCTGCCCCGGGACAGACCCTTCCCCAAAGGGGACAGGAGGCAGAGGAGGGGCTCCAGAATCAGAGGCCACCTCCTCCGCTGCATGGCACACACATGGGGTCTGCTCAAAGTAAAAACATGGATTTGGGTCCTGTCGCCTTGGTCTCATTATTTTTATTGCCTCTCAGTGGTTGCCCTGAACGCTGTGCTCAAGATGGGAAGGAAAGCAGGCTGACACAACTCATCTGCAGGACGGGGGAGGAGAGCACCGTGGCACACAGCCTGAGGGCCCGGCTTCTGCTTCCTGTGGCACTGTCCCAGCTGGCCCCGGGCCCCATGGAAGCCAACTAGATGGACATGCTCTCAGCACTGCAGGTGTTTACAGTACCCACTTGCCCCTGCAGACCCCAAATGCCAGGGGACTCATCTGCTGATCGTGGTCGGGGCTGGTGTTGACATTTGCATCAGTCAGGCCAGAGCCCACCTCAACGGGTCATCCTTCTGTCGGCACTTCAGAGGCACTACAGGACAGCTGCAGAGCTGGGGCTCACCACAGAGCAGGGCTGCCACCAGTGTGGGTAGAAGCTCACGACCTGGAATTTCCCTGCTGTTATGGATGGGCCTTGATGGGCTTTTCTTTGACTTCCTCTTGTAGACCTTTGGACAGCGCTATTACCGATGCAATACATGCAATAGCGTCCTGTTCCACTCCAGTAGGGGCTGCGTTTCAGCAATGGGAGGGGTTTGCCCCATACCCTGAGGGGCATTTACTAGGAGCGAAGGCCAGCAGAGCATGGGCAGCACACCCAGCCAATCCATCAGGCCCTGGGAGTCTGCTGTGTGGCAGAGACTGCGGAAGCCTCGCCCCTGCCCGCTTACCAGGACATTTGGCAGAATTCAGCAAGCCATGTATTCTAAGCCCTGGCAGATTTAAAGGGGAGAGAGAGAAAGTCGGGGCTCTACAGGTCAATTTTATTACTGTTGTCAGGGACAAATCTGTAGACAGTGTATGAGAGCAGAGTGTTGAGACAAAGGACTTTCAACGTCAATGTAATGAACTTGCAATGCAATTTTTTAAAAAACTATGAATTGTCATCAATATCCCAATTGATGTATTTCACATTTAAAAAATCAAGGTTTCCATCTTCTCTGGAAACATACGAAGACGTAGCAACCTTCGGCACATATTTCTGCATGTCAGCAATCAGCTCGAGCTCAGACACAGCTCTTCCCTCTAAATGGAGCCATGTTGTCCAGTTTGCCAGAATCCTACTGAGTCGCTTTTATTCGTTTATATTACTTGCCTGGCTCTGCAGGCATTTGAGTTGGGGGGCCTCACGCTTACTCGCTGGGCCCCAGAGGTCCAATCAAGCAGGGCTTGTAGGGAGAAGCACCTCTCTCTTATTTACCAACCTGGCCCAAGGGCGGACACGTGACCCTTTCTCCCTACTGCCTCATCAAACCTAGCTCCCCAGTCTACACAGATAATACAACATGGAACCAGTTCACTGAAACATTACTAATGGTGTGGGATAGCAACTCTCTGTGGACACAGAGAATTCTGAACATTTTGACTTCGAAAATACAGCATTCTAATCTTCAGTGTAGGGTTTGTGAACTGCCTCCCGGATCCTGGGGTTGGACTTAACTCCTAGCACCTAAATCCTTTAAAGCATTTCTCAGTTCCTCAAATTTCAGACCTGAGAAGTGAGGCTCAGAAAACCCTCAGGATTCCTTCTCTTGTTTGCCAGAGCCCCACCTTCTGAATTCTGGTTTCCCGTCTGAGGACCTGCCATTTCACAATAATTCACAACGGGAAAGCCCCTCCATGTCAAAGAAGACCGAGCATGCCCAGATGGACTGCGACATTAATATTCAGCTTACAACAAGATAATCACCTCCCATGACAGACCCCAGCTGTTTATGCAAGAGACACGTGGGCATCATGTTTGACCCTTGCTGTTCCATTATAAGCATCAATTCTGCCCACACTGAGTGGGGATCTAAGCTTTCACGTGAATGGAAGACTCACTCAGCTATCAGCTTCTTAGGCCTGCAGAACTTTCTTCAGCTAATTCAGCTAAGCGTTACAAAGCCTTGTGCCCTCCTCCTTCGCGAAGCCCTACTCCCCAGTGTAAGATAAACTGGACTCATCCGAGTAGAAGGAAAGAGAGGGGATTTATGGGGTGAAGATTTGATTTCAAGCTTCTCTACAATTTAAATGCTCTGCAGCTCCCTTTCCTCACCTGTCTGCTCCACCCTGCCCGTGTGAGGATCAAATGACATAAGAGAGTGAAAAACTCTGCCATGAATTCTCACATAAAGTTAGTAATTAACTAGTACCGAGACTGCACGGAAGTTTCTGTGAGATGGCTTACAGCGATTATGTACACGCCAAGCGGGCAAATACGTCCTCCTGGGACATTCATTCTGTACCTCTGCAGCACGGCTATTGTCTGACTCATGTCTGCAGGATTAGAAGGCCGGTTTCTCAGGATGCCGGGAAAATCAGGCCGGTTGGCAAATCAATAATACCTGGTGAGAGGCCTTATAGAGAATCATGAATGAAAATGGCAAAAATTAATCAATTTTTATTTCATTATCAAGTGCTTAATACTTATGATATAAAAATATTAAAGATAATTTTAATTACTTTGAATGTCATCATTAGTTATTTAATAATTGATTATAATATGCTTATTCAATTAATAATTATAATTATTGAATAATTAATAATTTATTCTGTCATGTCTGTTAATTAGTTAATGCACGAATGATGAAGTAGGTTGTGGGAGGCTGTCGCAAAAGGTGAGACAAATTCAGAGGGAGAAGGCAGGAAAGATATCTGTTTGTGTCATTGGGCCTCCAGAGAACCACAAGAATACATACCTTGGAACCGGAAACGAGTACACATGCTCTTCTAGAATATGTTCTCTGCACAGGTGTTTTAAGTTTCAAATAGTTTTACCTGATTTTTAAAGAATAAATCATCATTGGTATAGATTTTTTGTATTAAAAAAAATTCATGGCCCCAAATTGCAATCTGCTGTGAAAATTTGATCAGGTGAAAGTTTTCTCATCACACAAAATTTGGGACATGGAGAACGTGTTTTCCCCAGGGTCCAGGGGAAAGTTGAAGCTCTGGGCAGAAGGGAAATTAACTTGATCTGGAAATTCAGGATCGAGAATGATTTTCGTTAGGTTCTGAGCCAATCAAAGGAATGCTATTTGTGTGCCTTTAGCTAACAACCTCACCTGATACCCACCTACCACGTCTTGTTCAACAGAAAGGAATATCTATTTATCATCCATTGAGGAAATGCCCTTTCTGCTCTCAGTGACAATTTTCTCAAATAAAAAGCCAGATTGAGGAAGGAATGCATAAACTAAATGGAATATTACTTGGCCATAAAAAGGAATGACGTTCTGACACACGCAACAGCATAGAGGAAACTCGAAAACAGCATGTTAAGGGAAAGAAGCCAGTCATGAAAAGACAAAAATTGTATGATTCCACTTGCATGAGGTACCTAGAGCAGACAAATTCATAGAGACAAAAAGTAGATCAGAGGTTACCAGGGGCCAGAGGGAGGAGGAATGGGGCGTTATTGCTTAAAGGGTAGAAAGTTTCTGCTTGGGATGATGAGAAAATTTTGGAAATAGATAGTGGTGATGGTTCACAAAATTGAAAATATAATTAATGCCACTCTACTTTAAACTTAAAAATGGTTAAAGTGGTAAATTTTATGTTATGTGTTTACTACAATAGAAAAATACCAAAATTAAAATAAATAAAAACTTGGGATGCCTTGGGCCGTAGAGTTCCACGTAGGATCCTTTCGCTGAAAGGTTAGACAAGACCATGTTTCCAAGGCTTTTCCATCACAGATCACTCATAAACCTTCTCTTTTAGCTGGACACCCTCTCCTGGCCATGCCTGCCAACCTCACAACTCTGCTTCCAGTCTCAGCCCCACCGAGAAAAGCTTTAGAACCACAGAAACGCATTCTGGGGAATGAGTTTGTTTAACGCCTTCGCTGTTGGTTTTAGTCAAAATTTTTAAAATATCTTAAAAGCACAATTGATATATAAAGTAAACTAAAATAGAACTGCAATTTCAGAGAAAATAAAAAGAGACTTATCGTAGACTAGCAATTGATACCATGATCAATCTGTTTTCATTTTTCTTTTCTCTTATTTCAGAAAGTAAGAATAAAATGGCTTTGCTTAAATATAAAAACCTAACCATCTCTTCCCATCTTATTTACTTCCTTGTACTAGATGGTTTCCCCAAACCTAACAAGAGGTCCCTAAAGCTGGTTCTATCATTAAAATTATAGGAGATCTTGCAGTTAAGGCTTGGCCCACTCTGAACGAATATTCCCAATCTCCAATTTCAAACCTATTTTCATCTTCCTGAATTGATTGCATATTGACCTAGAGAAGATAAAGACAAAGATACTTAGGAAGGTAACACTGGCAGCCAATTGGGTAGAATAGCTGCAAAAGTCCATTTAAGAGTGAAATGACGTATAATTAAAGGTAGGTTATCACCAGTTTTTGAATTCTTGCTAGATGTTGAAATTAGATGTATTGAATAAAAAGCATGGGGCTTAAAGTCTGAGGAACTTTAAAAATGCTTTCAAAATCCCAGCTCTGCTTGTTAGCTGCTCTTGGCATTGGAGAAGTTACATATCCTCTGAGCTTCCGTTTGCTCATCAGTAAAATTCAGTCAGTGGCACACAGTAGGAACAACACCGGAGTCATTGAATAAGTGGATAGAGGAATGGTTGATATTCATCGAATCAAAAATTGTTTACCAAACCCAGACTTAGCGGATCCAAGACAAAGAGAAGGGAGTTGACAGAGAATTATGTTTTAATGGAATAACAAGGCAAATGGAGAAAGGAGATTGATTTTGAAAAAGTTGAAAGAGCTTCAGAACTATGGAGAGCCTCCTGACTGATTGAGGTATTTAAACCTCAAAATAATTTCCCAACCTCGTTTTTAGTAAAGGAAGGCAGTTATATTTAAAAAAAAAAAAAAAAAAAAAGTAAGAGCGAAAACACGTGCCTCTATGAGCCCGAATAAATCCAGTTTCTACAACACTCAGGGTGACCAGTGGGTCGAGGCAAAGCAGAGTGGACACTTCTCATAGTGACCTAGAGCTATTACAACTTGCTGTCCTGACCTTAAGATGGTTCTGGGTGAACCCAGAAGACAAGATGTTTTGTCTGACTCAGGTTCAACTACGTGGACCTCAGAGTGTACAACATACTGTATGCTGTGCCTGCCAGGACCCAAGGCAGAGTCAGTTGTGTGCACGCCTCTGTACCCACAGCCACAGGCATTCTCCACACTCTGGTTTACTAATGAACGCAGAAGGGGTCATGAAACCCTGAAGAACGTGTTTTCCTTTTCTTGTCTTTTCCTGCACAAGTGCCAATGTGTTAAAAGTGAGAGCAAATAGGCAGCCCGTGTTTTGATTTGCTGATGAACGAAAGCAATGCACGTGCCCTGCTCTCTGTCCTACAGTACAGAGAAAGGAACCTAGAAACTCAAATGTGGAGAGGCGATTTCTCCGACACTCTCCATTCCTAACTTCAGCTCAGCAGTCTCATCCTCAGTACTGAGGGGGCTTTCTTCATTGAGTCATAAGGGTAACCTCCAGGCTGTCTCCAGAGGTACAGGAAGTTACCTCATATTAGCATGGTGTTTCTTTAAAACTACTTTTAGGAAAAAGTGTCATTTATTCAACAAATTTAATGCACATTGATTCTTTAGGCTTATTGCTATTGATTTTTCAAAAGAAAAAGATAATAAAGAAGAGAACTTCAAGGATTCTACATCCTGCTTGAGGAGTCAAACATAGAAATTAAATAAGAGCTATACACAGAGCACACTTATATGATCGATTGAAGATAAGATTGAGAGCACTACCATTTATTGAGCATTTACTATGTTCCGGGTACTGGCATAGGTACTTTCACTTACACCTCTGATTGAACCACACTGTAAGGTGGGAGACACCGTCTGCATCTTACAGAGGAAAGCTCTAAGCTCAGATGGTTAAGGTGCAACATAAGTGGCTTCTCATCCAGTTTCTGGTTAAAAATCCAGGAGCCATGACACCACATCAAACCTAATGAGGAATATTGCAAGTTTTCATGAAAAAGTCATTACTGTAGTTTGATGCAGCCAAAAAATCTCCCTGGCTTTCCTGAACAGTGCCGCTCCCAGCTGGGCAAGCACAAGGCCTTATAAGTACAACTCGTCTGCATTCCATTGGCATCAATCCCAATCAGACAGTCATCTCTCTCTCCTATTCCCATCCTCTGGGCTTTAAACAAGAGGTAACTGCCTTCCCAAGGAAGCATTTTTCTGACACTAATAAAGAGCAAAGACCCTTTCTGAACACTTTGCTGCTGTCCAGTAACACCTCGGTGGAATCATTTAAAAACATAGCGCTTTTGTGTTTATGTTGGTTTGCTTTTCACAGTGATCACAAAGCATAGTTCAAGGCCAAGAGTAAAAAAAGTTAAATTGATGGTAGCTTTTCAGTATGGCTTCTCATCATAGTGGCATGGAACGGTCAGCTTTCTCTACTGTTTTGTGGTGTGCAATTACACACTGGACGTGTACACATTGATGTAGTATTGATAAATGCAAATCGGAAAAACAGAAATTTCACGTGGACAAGTTAACGTAGACAGTGGCTTGGCCGTTCTACACGTCATGGGCATAATGTCCAAAATAGCTCATCCCGCAATCGTGCTTTGGCTCTCAACTGATCACCTTGTTAACATTTAGATTCGACAGGAAATATTGTTTTTAGAGAGTCTGGAATTTTAATGAGTCTAAGGACTCCTCATGGTCTTATTTCTTTTATTTGTGGGGTCCCCGAAAGGAATTTCACAACGTAGTTAACAGCAAGAAGTAAGCATTTTCTTCCTTAACAAAACAATAGTTGACTGACACAGAGGTATAGAACCACTCAGTGGGGTGTTCATGGTACAAAGATGTGAGATTGGGAGCAGCAAAAAGGCATCCACCACACTGGGGGGGGGGGGGCGGGGGTGGCACTTAACAATATTAAAAGAACAAACAAGTAAAATAACTGACTCAATGGGAAAAAAAAGTTGGAGTGGGGCAGGTGTTCTGTGCCTTTTGAAATTAAAAAGAACACAGGGCTCAGGCCAGGGAGGAGAAACTGTAGCCCTCAGGGGTTTTCTTGGCTCAGGGCTATCAGCCCTGCCTTAAGTGTCATTCAAAAGCTGAAACTGATTCATCCACACAAAACAACATAAGAACACAAACACACACATTTAAAAAAATGGTTCCTGGAGCGGCTGGGTGCTCTCTTTCAATTCACTCCTAGCTCAATACCATTTGGTTAGTTTCCTAAGTCTTGCTAATAGAAGAACTGAGGTAGCTTAATATATGAACTGTTTAATGTTGAAGAACCAATATGTAGAAACACAAGGGGTCATGGAAATAACACTTCTGCTACAACAAAGGTCCTTTACAATAGAGTCAAGCTTTATTCAAGCCTCAGAGAGAACTTCCTTGAACTTAGGAATGCAAACATTCACATGTGGGCATATGTGGGCCTATGTGCCTGAAAAGAGGGAGGTGAGGGCTACAGGTCTCCCCTCCTCAACTTCGTGACCAGGTGGTACGTTACAATGAAAGCAAGTCTCAGATTGAAATCAGCAATAAAATAAACACTTGGAAGCCAGCAGGCACAAAAAAGTTGTACAGCCAGTTCTATAAACCCAATCAAGTGCCCATTGTCCATCCTGCTGGCACTCTGACAAACCCCTTGCGTAACAGATTCACTTAAGGCGGAGGTGACGCTATCCCACCAGCAAGATTTAGCTGAACATCTAGTCAGAGTCAGGTGAGAGAATCTGCCTACAGGCTGTGGATACAGGTTCTGTTTCAAACCTTAAGACAGAGACAGCATTTGGAAGGACATAGAGTTCCCATTGGGCTTTCTAGATCATAAAACCCCATTTAAGCAAGGGCAGAAGTGTCTGCGACAGTATTTTCAACCAACTCACGTGTTCTGAACACCTCTTCTTTCACCAATGAAAATCACTTCCAAGATCCATTGTGCTAAATAACAAAGCCAGTGGTGTTGATGGGGAATGAAGACGGGGGAGTGCTTACAGCTGCCTCCAGAGCGGGAGCTTCTTAACGATCTTTCCAGTTCCAGCAAACCTCCCCTGGAGGGTGTATTCATTCCTGAGTAGAGCCCTTCAATATTAACTAACTGCCCCTGGGGGTCAATGAAAAACCCGGAGACTGACGTCACACTCCCTCTGCCAAAGTTCTTTAAATTTAATTGTAGACAGTACAGCATTTTTGTTATGATGTTGTGTTGTTTTTAGTCAGAACCCAGACAGGGGATCCAGGCTCACAACTGGGCTCTGGACTTAAGAGAGCCCTCTCTCCTTCCTGGCCCCATGGTCTGGAGTCTCTTCCAGAATCTGCCCCACCTCAGACAGGTAGGCCTGCTTCTCTTGTCTGTGTCTTGAACCAGCCCTATTTACCAGGTGATGGGAACCAGGTTAGAATTCAGCTCCTTTGCAGACTCATCAGTGAAAGGAAGCTGAGGAAATGACTTTAGCCTCAAGTAATCAGTTTGAACTTGAGCATTTCCTTTGTATAACTCTCATATGCCCTAATGTCTTTTGATTTGTTATGAAAGGCACAGACTAACAGCCCCATTAATACCAGCAAAAAAAAAATCATAAATACTATCTCTGAAAATCCTTTGATAAAGCCGCTCTGACCCAACTTCAGACAGGTCCCTCTGAGCCCTCTTTTTGACTAGTCCTCATCCTCAGGCCCTCTCTTTGGCATCCCCAGGCCAGTTGTAGCAAGAATCCTGCCAAATCAGTCTAGTGAGACTCCCCCTACTCTTGATATCTGATCAAATTCCTCATCCACAGCCCTTGATATCTGATCCCCCTGGCCTGTCTTCAGTAAGAATCCTAAGTTGGTTTAGCAAGAATCCCCCTGCCCTTAATGTCTCCCAGTCAGTCATTTTCCATCCACCAACCCCTTACCCTCGACTCTGCTCGTTGGCTATAAATCCCCAGTTGCGCGCTCAGAATTGGGCCCAAATGAGCTTCCCTGTTGCAGTTGTCTTGACACCTTTCACAATAGTCCTGAATAAAGCTTCCTGACCATTTTAACAGATGTCAGAAGAACTTTTTCTTTAACAGTTATAGTGCTGTGACTCAGATCAGATCGGATTCATCATTGGACCCCCGGGCCTCTCACCCGGGACCCCAAGTACACACCTTTGAAACCTTTGTCTTCACTCCTGACTCATTGACTGAGGATCCATTGGTGAGTCCAACTCCTGAGCCACTGCTCCAGATGACAGTCCACCGAAGCACAGTAAGGACAGATTTTGAGTCTAAAGATTCTGAGTATACTCTCTGAGGTTGGGTTAGTCTCAGCTTCTTTGTTTGAAAGGTACCTTCTGGCTGGAAGTTCCTCTCGGCTCCTTGTTTCAAGTGCAGATTCACTCCCTGACTCCTGGGCTGGAAATTTTTCCCCGGCTTTTTGTTCTCTCTATTTGATTCGTCTTCCTTTATGAGAAGTGCTCAGTCAACTGAACCTCCCCTCCTCAAATCCCTGCTGACTACATGCTCTGTTACTACAGTGCCAACTCTGTCTGCTTCGCTTCTTGTTGGCGTGACTTCACTGAGGATAATTTGGAGCTTCAATAGCTTCCCCAAACTGGCACATCTAAGACCTCTCCCGCTTCCCACCACTTCCATTCCTTCCTCCTTTGCCATCTTTGATCTTCCCTTCAGCTTCTTGAACCCTTTCATATGTCCCCCTTCAAGCCCCTACCTCCTCTGTCCCTCTGTCTACCCCTGCCAGACTTTTCCCTTCCCACTCCAGCCCCTCAGCTTCTACAGTCACTGGAACTTTCGAGCCCCTCCCCTCCATCAGGGGCTCTCAAGGAACTTGATGGCCCCCAAAAGCAACTACATATCAGGGCAAAAGAAAAGCTTAAAAGTCTCCTGTACAAACATTGGTGGAAAGCGTTAGCCCTCATATCGAGCAGGTAACCTTAACTTGTTCCATGGGCCAGAAAGACAATTCAGATCAAAAAAATATAAAGTGCAGCAAAGAGGAGAGCCAACTATTTTATATCAAGCCATGAGTTTTGTATTACTGTATTTATCTGACTCTTAGCTAAAATTTTAGAATGAATGTTACAAGACCTCCCTTTGTGCTTGTTCATATGTTTACGGATGTATGCATATGTGAACGTATGTTATATAGACGTGATATTTTTCTATCTCTGGATGGTATTACCTAATTAATTTATAAAATCCTGCCAAGGAGCTCTATTCAAATTAGCTTAGAGATAAATAAGTGCTTATATAAATTAAACTTTCCTAAAACTCTGCAAAATAAACATACTAACCCAAATGTTTTTCAATGTCATGTGATTTGAGTAAATCTTTGACAAACAAGTATAGTTTGATATTAGCAGTTTAGTAAAAATGGGTATGTCTTCTGAGTTGTCAGCATTAAGTATGATACATTTTTGTTCCACTTGGGTTTACGAGTCAAACAAGGTAATATTATATCTACAAGATGCTTAAGATTATAAACACTATAAATTCGACTTAAGAACAAATGTACAAGTAAAGATGCAGTAAAAATGAATTGCTTTACGTCTATTACTTCATGTATATCAAGGGCAGCAGTAAAGCAAAACAAAACAAAAAATAATGCGTGCAATTGATTTTGTATCCTTTAACTTTGCTAAATTCATCTCTTAGTCCTAGTAGCTTTTTTGCGTCAATCCCACCGACTATTCTAAGTAGAGAATAACGTGTTTACAAGTAAAGACAGTTTTCCTTCTTTTATAATCTAGATGACTTTTACTTTTTTCCTTGCTTTATTGCACTGGTTAGGACATACGGTACAATGTTGAACAGAAGTCATGAGAGCAGCCACTCTTGTGTTGTTTTGGTTCTTAAGGAGAAAAATTCAGACTTTCACCCTTATGTATGGCATCAATTTTAGCTTTTGTGCAGATGCCTTTTATTAGATTGAGGATGTTCCCTTCTATTTCCAGTTTTCTAAGAGTTTTCTTTTTTATCAAGAATGGATGTTGCATTTCTATATACTGACAACAAACCGTTGGAAATCAAAATGAAAAGGAACAATACTTTTTTTTTTCTTTTGAGGAAGATCAGCCCTGAGCTAACATCTGCTGCCAATCCTCCTCTTTTTGCTGAGGAAGACTGGCCCTGAGTTAACATCCGTGCCCATCTTCCTCTGCTTTATATGGGGGACGCCTACCACAGCATGGCGTGCCAAGCTGTGCCATGTCCACACCTGGGACCCAAACCAGTGAACCCCAGGCCACCAAAGCGGAATGTGTGAACTTAACTGCTGCACCACTGGGCCGGCCTCAGAAACAATACATTTTTTAAATTAATTTTTCATTGAGGTAACATTGGCTTATAACATTATATAAGTTGCAGGTGTACATCATTATATTTCGACTTCTGTGTAGACTATATTTTGTTCACCACCAAAAGTCTAGTTGCCATCCATCACCGTACACATGAGCCCTTTTATCCCTTTCACCCTCTCTCCTCCCCCTCCTCCTCTGAGAAGCATCTTTAACAATAGGATCAAAAGTATTAAATACTTAAGGATAAATCTGACAAAACTCTACAAGTTCTGTACACGGAAAACTATAAAACAGTACCAGGGGGCTTTGGGGAGAAAAAGGAAAAAAATAAAATCTTAAAAAAAAAACTATAAAACATTGCAGAGAGAAATTAAGATCTAAACAAAGAGATAGATTGTGTTCATGGGAAGAAAACTCAATATTATTAAGGTGTCATTCTTCTCCAAACTGTCGGCAACATCTCCAGTGCAATATCGATAAAATCAGCAGGGTTTTTGTATGCGTAGAGCATGATAAGCTGATTGTTAGAGCAGCAAAAATAAGTTTAAAACAAAGGACCTATAAAAAGAGGACTAATATCACCAGATTTCAAAACTTATTATAAAGGTACAGTAATCAAGATAATGTAATTTTGGCATAAAGATGGACAAATAAAGTGATAGAGCAGAAGACAGAGTCCAGAAATAGGCCCACACGTATATGGATAACCAATTTTTTACAAAGATGCAAAGGCAAGTCAATGGAGAAATAGTCTTTTCTATCCTTCTATTCCATCAGGACAGCAAGTGATACTGGCACAATTGGTAATCCATACGCAAAAAGAACCTTAATCCATTCCTTGCACAATACATAAAAACTAACTGAAAATGGATCACACATCTATATGTGAAACCTAAAACTTCTAGAAGGAAACATTTGCGATCTTGGGTTAGAGCTCTTAGATATAATACCATAAGCATGATTCATTAAAAACATAAATTGATAAATTTGACTTCATCAAAATTTAAAATATCTGCTCTTCAAAAGACACTATTAAGAGACAAGTAACAGACTGGGAGAAAATACTTTCAATGCATATATCTGATAAAGGGCTTATATCCAGAATATATAAAGAATGCTCAAAATTCGGGGCTGGCCCCGTGGCCGAGTGGTTAAGTTCGTGCACTCCGCTGCAGGCGGCCCAGTGTTTCGTTGGTTCGAATCCTGGGCGCGGACATGGCACTGCTCGTCAGACCACGCTGAGGCAGCGTCCCACATGCCACAACTAGAAGGACCCACAATGAAGAATATACAATTATGTGCCAGGGGTCTTTGGGGAGAAAAAGGAAAAAAATAAAATCTTTCAAAAAAAAACTTTTGAAATGAGAATAATAATACCTAACTTCTAGGGTTATTATGGTAATTTAATGAAACAACATATTTGAAAGGCCTAACACAAAAAAACACTTGGTGAAAGGGTATCTATTTTTAAAGTCATTGTGGACTAACGTTATAGACAGACATCTCTCAAAGGAAATTCTCTGGTTCTAGAATATTGTCACTTTAACCTCTTTTCTTTGGTGGAGGCTGCAGGGCATATGACAAGGAACTGAGTTTTATTGTTGAATTTTTGGGGATAAAGTCTTTCTTTTCCCTTCCTTTCTGTAAGCTCCACAATGCAAGTGGAGGAGGAGATTAAACACATTAAAATGTTAACTTGATTTACCTTCAATTTTTGCATTTAGTTTATATGTCTGTGTGTGTGTGTGTGTGTTGGTCAGCATCCAGTCAGTGAAACAGAAACCACTACAGGAATTTCAAATAGAGGGGCATTAACGTAGGAAATTGGCTGCAATCGTGTTGAAGGGCTGTCCAAGGGAAAAAGAGAACTGAGAATCACTCAGAAATTAGTAACTGCAGGAAAGTACTACCATCCTAAGGCTGACTGAGCAAAAGAAGAAATGGTGTTATCCAGAACCCGCGATTGCTCCATCGCTGAGGCCCTGGTATACCCACTGCTCAACTGCTGTTGCTGGAACATCTCTCAGGAAACCAGGAGGCTGAACTCCTGCCCACAGTTGCCTGTCACTCACTGATGCTGCCGCTGCTGCCAGAGGCAGGGCCAGGAATCCTGGGTGCGGAGGCTGCAGGAGCATCCTCTGCCCCCACTGCTATTGAAACTGGACCACCTGCACACAAACCCATTCACCCACTTCTGCCGCTGCTGCCACTGCCAAGCAGTTCAGCAGAAGTCGAAAAAATTGGCTTCTCCTTTCCACCTACCTTCCAATCTCCCACCAGTGTCTCCCATGGGTAGAAACTAATTGGAAGCCAGCTGGCTGGGGAGTCTGGGAAATGTAGTTTGCTGGCTTCCAGACCCCTACGGAGAAGGGCAGGGAGTGTGGGAATGGAGTTGAGAGCCCACAGGCAAACAGCCAGCACAGAGTATGAGTTATACACAGATGTTTCATGTAGCGCTGCTGTGTGGTGTGTGTATCTCCAGATTTTTTCCCTTTGGGTCTGTTTGAAGCAAAGCGAACCTATGTTGAGTGTTTCAAGATTTCTGGTAGAACACTATCACACCACATTTAACCATCTGATGAGCAAACGCTTCTTCCTCCCGGCCATTTCTTCCTTTCCTCCTTGGGTTTGGCAGGGGATATGAAAAAGCTGGCAAAAACTTGTATTTCACACTCTACTTTGCAAAATGCCAGTGGAATCTTTGTAGTCTCCTGCCTATTATTCACTTGAAAGTGCTTCATTAAATGCCTGATGGATCATAAACATTGTATGGGACATCTTGTACAAAGGGACAGCAGATTCCTTGTTTTGCCTTCAGTGGGCCAGAAAGATGCTCCTGGTGTTCTCTTCAAAATTGTCCATAATCCTCTATCAATGATTGCACATGAAGGGTGGCAGAACGTCCCACCTCAAAATATACCACTTTGGTGTGTTGATTATTTTGACCTGTAGGCGAATGCTTTCTCTGAACTCTCTTATCTAACTAAAGACAGATCCCCCAAAAGGAACTCAGTTGTCATAAATCCCCTCCCCTGGGAGTTTCATCAACTGGGGAGAATTGACTCTTGTCACAGGAGCGGAGAATAGAAGTCCAAACCCAGACACACTTTGTTACCAACTATCACACCTTCCATCTATTCTTCTAAAAGCCCATTCACCTTTTCTTTTTCTTTCTTTTTTTTTTTTTTTGAGGAAGATTAGCCCTGAGCTAACTACTGCCAGTCCTCCTCTTTTTGCTGAGGAAGCCTGACCCTGAGCTAACATCCATGCCCATCTTCCTCTACTTTATACGTGGGACGCCTACCACAGCATGGCGTGCCAAGTGGTGTCATGTCCGCAACTGGGATCCGAACCGGCGAACCCTGGGCCGCCAAGAAGTGGAACATGCGAACTTAACCGCTGCACCTCAGGCCAGCCCCTCATCTTTTCTGAAAATCATGTCTTCTCCCCTAAGAGGCCCACACCCCCCCCGCCCTTTCCCTGTGAAGATGGTATTTAAGCCTGAATTCTAAGTCACTTCTCTGTGTTACTCATTTTAACCCGGACATCTCCCATGTATACATGAAGTATGCATGTTAACAAGTTTCTGCTTGTTTTTCTCCTGTTGATCCGTTTATTACACAGGTCTCGGCTAAGAACTCAGACGGGTAGAGGGAAAGTTATTTTTCTAACCCTACACACATGACGTCTGCTGGATCCACAATAATTCAAAAAGTTATTCTATTGAACTAGCAATGACTGTCCCTTATGAAACAAGGTCACCTCCTCTTATGACCTGAGCACTGAGTTCCTTAGACTATTCTCAGATTTTCTCTTAGGTTTATGGAGCCTGATTTTTCCTTCGTGGGCTCAAAGCATGTTGCTGTCTGCTAGGCAAGCCCTGGAGAGGCGAGGAGTGGGAGGGTGTGACAGTGCAGAGCCACTATGACAAATGAGGCATGTTAGGGCTCAGCAGAAACTCTATCCCTATCCCAGAACGGGCTTCACAGAGAAAATCAGGTCACATGGAACAGCGAGGGCTGGCATAAAGATGGAAAGCAGAGCGAGGCTGGTTTTGGAAATGGCAGTTCCCTGGAACCATATCTGGCTGAGTCACCCAATGGGGCTCCACCTAAGGCAATGATAGGGGATGCAGCTGTATGTGGGGACATCTCAGGGTGCTGAGATGGCATATAACAAACAAGTTTAAAGTTGGAAACCAACATTTATTGAGTTCCTGCCATATGACAGGCACACTCAATCATTTTCTCATTTCAATCCTGACACCAATCTCATGACATTATCTTCTCTTTAGAAACAGGGAAACTGGGGGGACCTCGCGTGTGGTAAACAGCACAGCCAGAGGTAATGCCCTGTCTGTTCCACTCACACATCAGTGTGGGCAAATCCCTGTGACTGGCTCCTCCTAAGGGGCCAAAGGACGAGGAATCTTCATTGAGCCTCTGTCGTGTGCCAGGCACTGTGCTGTGTGTTTGACACACATGAGCGACTTTATGGTCTTCCCATCTACCCTCCACCTACCCTCAATAGTAGGCATGAGTGCCCCCATATGACAGGGTAGGAACGTAAAATATAATGTTATAAATGTGTGCAGAGGATTTTGACCCAGATCTGGGTCAAACTCACATTGTTTCTGTGACACCAGCAACCTCCCGATCTATTTTGGGAGTTAATGTGTAAGCATCAAAAGATCAGGAAGAGTGCTGGGCACAAGAGGACAAGGGCCAGATGACCGATCTGGACAGAAGTCAGAAGTGTGTAGAAACAGAGAGGAGAGGGGAGAGCCCTGGGCGCTGGGACGGCCGTGCATCGTCACAGTTGCCTTACTGCTTGTATCCCCTGTTCCTGCCAGTTTCTCTCAGAGGTTGAGGGAGGCCTAGGCCACTTCCTTTTATTTTTTTTTCCAGAATCCAGTACAAGTTTGAATTTGGAGTCCCAGCCAGATGTTTCTGCTGATCTCCCCCACGCTGGGTCTCTTTGCTGCCACTCCCTCTGCCTACACCCCGATCCATGATCCACAGGGAGAGCTCCTTTCATTACAAGAGGCCTCCTCTTTCAAAAGGTTGTAAATACAGCTGGGCAGGGCCCAAGCCTGCTCTTTAATTGGTGTCCCTAAAGACCCATTGCATCACTGTGAGCCCAGGGAATGGTCTATAAATACCTTCTGACCAACTGAAAAAACACATTAACCTTTTAATGGAAAAGTGTGGCCACTAAAGTCCATTTCATGGGCACCCTTTGGGATTTGCAAGCCACATTCTGAGCAACTACAAAGCATGAGGAAGTCAGTGGCATTGAACACAAGGAAAGAAGTAAATCATAAATATATTACCATTTCCTAAATTCTCTTCCTTTTAAAATGTGGTGTCAAGAGACAGCATTTCCTGCCTTGGCAGCTGGTAGTCATGTCTCACCCCACACAACCTGCTCTCCTCTGAAGAACAAAAAGAAAAAAAGGGAAATCTCATGCTATCGGGAAGTTGCTGGCTAAAAATTCCTTCTGTCTCAACACTTTGTCCTCCTAACCTACTTCTGTGAAAGATTTCAGTGGTCAAATCTTTATGCACAGGGGCTGGCCTGGTGGAACAGCGGTTAAGTTCACACCTTCCACTTTGGTAGCCTGGAGTTCACCGGTTCAGACCCCGGGTGCAGACCTGGCACTGCTTGGCAAGCCATGCTGTGGCAGGCATCCCACATATAGAGTAGAGGAAGATGGGCATGGATGTTAGCTCAGGGCCAGTCTTCCTCAGCAAAAAGAGGAGGATTGGCAGCACATGTGAGCTCAGGGCTAATCTTCCTCAAAAAAAAAAAAAAAAACCTTTATGCATTTAAGCCAAACAGAACTCAGAGAAGAGAGAGAAAAAGAAAACGAGATGATCTGGGGTCATAAAATAAGCTATTTTTGCCTAGCTTTCTATTCTGCGTGAATATTTCCTATATAAAAATGTTTTTAAACACCATTTTATGAGAAACCATTACTGGGAAGCCATTAACAAGGGATTTCCTCTTGGCAAGGGGATATGCTTTTGGTGTTCCACGTCACCACATTTTCAGCAGTCATCAGAAAGGTAGAATGGTGCTGGGGCAATTCTTCCATTTTACAACAGCTACAAGACCGACCATCCCAAGAGTCTGAAAAAATGTATCCTGAGTGATGATTTCTTAGGAGGTTTGAAAGGGAGATTGCTCTATAACTCAGTGAACTCCACAGTCGCTTTCCTGCATTCCATTTAGCTCCCCTTTCAGCTGTGGAACAGCAAATGCTGCTGCAGAAATTACCTTCTCTCACTGTTCGGGAGGCTTCAGCTCCAAATAGGAATGGATGGATGGGTGTGCATGACACTGTCTCCGGGCCCAAGAGCCTGTGCTCCAAGGAGCTGGTTACTTCTCAGCAGTATCAGGTTTCTATTGACTCAAGAATCCACCCAGAAGTCTGAGGAAACACTTCTTGTAGAGTTACGCCAACTCTCCCTCCTCCAGCTTATGCCTTGGCCTCCACATCCAAGAAGGAAGTCACGACCTAAAAAAAATTCCCACGTGAGCATTTGGCCAACATTTAAACCTTAATCTGGAGTCTCACGGTGTTTCACACTGAGCTTCACCCGATGTCCTTAACAGTCACGTGGATATTCGGACACCTCCGTCCATCTCCTCTGAGCCGGGATCCTCCTGGGAGAGGCGACCCAGCACAGCCAGTGGTGTTACCCTCTGCTGAAAAAACGCTGCCTATGGCTGGATTTGAGCCCCACACCCACACTCTTTTATGTTGCTGCCGTGTCCATCCACCTAGTGACACATTCCCCAGGCTTTATGACCATGTCGTTGGATCTCCTCAAGTTCTGCTGGAGGAGGATTTTGAAATTTGTCTCCTGGATACTAATAACAGATGAAAGAGCTTATCAGTGAGTCAAAGAAACTTTCATTGACGTCTGCTCTTCCACAAAATTGCCCAAGTAAAGGCTTCCTCCTCTGGAGCCTGCCCCACCTGAGAGAGGTCCCCGGGCATGACGTGGTTACCCTCAGAGCCCAGAGCAGCCAGGAGGAGGTTTCAGTGTCTCCACTCAGACAAAAAGTGGGTTTTAATATCTTGAAGTGAATGAGCTTCCCCAAACTGCCCTTCAGTAAAAGCTCTGTTCCAGTTTATGATATGCATATTCATTTTCATTTTTTAGATCATTTCCTCGTAATAGCCAGGACTCATAGAGATGACTGCCTTCTTTTATAATTCCCCCATTGGCCTCAATGCCTCCCCAACCCTGTTCCCTGATGGCAAGGCTCTGTTACCCAGAGGTCAGTGCTAGGCCAATGGTGGAGCCATCTGGCGCCCAAGACCAGGAAGTCATCATTTTAATCCAGTGATGGTCTGGGTCTATTTAGAGACCTCTCTGGAGTCTGGTGCTTCATTAGGAAACTGGTTTTCTGAATGTAGGCTCCAAATCACCACTTCATACAAACGAAATTCGATCAGACACCTAGCCCCAGCTAGGCCTTCAAAAATTATTACTCTCTTACTATTTATAGACTCAGTCCCTGCCCAGCCATTCTCCCCACCCCTGGCTGATGTGAACTGTGTATTTCTTTGCTGACTGAAGTTCTTTCTATCCTGGTTTCACAGAGTTCTCCTCCATCAGCACGAGAAGTTGCATAAACAAACTTATCTTTAGGCAGCAACTTTTAAAACACGTAAGTCCCTTTCTTTCCTCTCCACTCCCTCCCACTCCTGTACTGTATTGTGCCAACCTCCCAAGCTTTTCTCTAGAGCATCGTCCTGGAATAGGGTACTTGGAGAAATACCACCTGATAGCTTTGCTAATCCAGTGGGATGACTGGGGTTCGGTGGATTATGGAGATTGTTTCCCCGTGGTGTTAACTGAAGGTCAAGGTCCATTGTTCTTCTTGCCCCTCCTTTAGAACACAAAGGCCAATCTCATTCTCGCCGCACCAGTTTAAAATCAGAGACCTCAGCAGCAGGAGGGTGTGGCAACCCAATGAGCTGCTGAACCAACTAGTCAGCAAATATTTACACCTGCAGGCGCTGTGTGACCGGTGGGGCCGAGCGCCTGGGGGGAAGTTCTCTCCATAATTCTTTCCTCCCCTTGCCTTTAACAAGTCCCCATTAAACCAAGTTTAATGGATCCTCTTTTTAAGGCCTTCCAAAGGGAAGGATTCCTAATTGCCCTTCACAGAGCTCCTTAAAGTGTAATTTAAATCCAGTTCACTTGCATATTCAGCCTGCCCCTTATCAGCATTTGCTAATCCATCACAGGTAACTCACTTCTCATTCTTATTTCTTGAGTGAGTGAGTGGAAAAGTTGCATACGTGTATCTCATTCCCACATCTCTTTCTGAATCTTTTTGCGATCGTGATAGAGTGAGCACCGGCTCCATTTCCTTGATACTCCTTCTTCCTGCAGCTCTTCCCTCTTAGGATAGTTTCAGTGAAGGCTATGCCTTGCTTGTTGTGCAGAAAGAAAGGGGCTCTTTTCCCACCTTCTGTGGAAGAACCACATTTACAAGTCCCCCAGGGCCACGCCTTCTTCTCCAGGTTGTGCGGCCTCAGTTTCCCCCATCTTCTGTGGCTTTCCTTTGAACCCTCTTAAGGATATATTTCCCTACCGACAGGGCTTACTCCGCAGCCCAGACATCAAGTGATCGCTGAGTTTACTTCTGAGTGAACAGCAGGCAGGCAGGCAGGAGAGAGTGTGAAAACACTGTGATGAATGTGCAGCTCTTTGGGAACAAAGGCCAAGGCCAGCCCTGAGTCCAGGAGGCAGAGTGTAAGCAGGACAGGTGCAGTGAACAGCAAGGACAGAGCACAATAAGTACAAGATCTGGTGTGTCCAGAGAGCATTACACATGGGGCTCTGCAGCTCCTTCCTGCCCGGAGTGTCACCTTCAAATTTAGAGGGTGGATTTGAAGGGCGAAGGGGAGAAACAGACACAGAGAATGTAGAGGGTAGGAGGGAGAAAAAAATTGACTGCACAGGATGTGGAGGAAGAGCAATAGACATGGATTAAAAGTGGCTCTTAGACTGAGAAAGGGGTATAAATGCACTGTATATAGGAGGTTGAAATGATGCGGGGTCGGTGAGCCGAGGAGTCAAAAGAAAGATTTCTTGGACCCTCAAGGTCTGGCAGTAGTGCTCTTTTATTTAGAGAA
Source organism: Equus asinus (assembly GCF_041296235.1). NCBI lineage: Eukaryota > Metazoa > Chordata > Mammalia > Perissodactyla > Equidae > Equus > Equus asinus. The sequence goes on along the minus strand of NC_091816.1, from coordinate 24,700,836 downwards.
TAGTGTGGAATAGCATGGGGACAGGACCCATGGGCAGTCAGAGCTGCTGCATGGGGACAGGACCCACGGGCAGGAGGAGCTGCTGCTGCTGCTGCTGCTGCTGCCAATGTGAGTTGAGGGTAGGACTAAATTTAAGGCATTGGTATGTGAGTTATCTCTTTACAAGACAAAGGAAAGAATATGTAAAAAAGTTGTTAAAATGGTCTCAGTGCCTGTAGGGTCTGGTTATTGGGTGGTCCTATAACTTTTAGATAAGAATCTAACCGGATTAAGTAAATGGCAGAAGCCACTGCTTAAATATTATCTTCAGCTAAAGACAAAGGAGGATGTTGGTGGGGGGGGGGGGTCAGTTACATGAGGTTGCCAGACAGTAAACAACTTAAGTTCTTGCCTTCCCCATTAAGAGTTTCTAGAGATAAGGCCATCCCGCCTTCCTCCTGGTGCAGAGAGGGAGGCACCCCCCACAGATGGAGACTTCCTTCACAAATGCAAATGTCTCTCATCAAAGGGCAAGCAATTTCCACTCCTCCTCCAAGCCTCCTTCTCATCTGTAGTTTTTAAAAGTAACCAGCCTAAAATCCTCATCACTAATATCTGTGGGGTGGGGTATACATTCGAAGGCCCACTTGCCCATCTGCTCTCTTGGTGGGACCTATTCTCTCAATGTTCTGTGACAGGCAGAGGCGTGAAAATCATTTGAAGGACCTTGGCTGGAAAGGTTGGGAAAGCATGCATCTCTAGAATCTGTTCTTCTGTATTTTTATTTCCTCCAAGTGTGTCAATGCCACCAAATCACGGAAGGCTGTTTTGAAGGGGAAATTACAGGGGCGAAGCAGCTAGAAGGTTACGTTAGGAAGCTGCAATATAAGTAAGCATGAGCATGGGGGTGGCGCTGCCTCTTTGAGAGAAGCTGCTACATGCCCACAGGGCAATACCATGAGAAGCAGCCACGTGTATGGGGGGACTGCTACCTCCGGCCATCGTGATTGCACCAGCCAGCCAGTGGTGCCTGAGCCAAACACAGCCCACCAGGGACACCCTATGTTGGATGGTGCTGCCATTTCTCCTCCCTCCACATGGAAGGTAACCCTATACCCTCCACAGTCTTACTCATTCTCAAGGCTCAGCTCACGGGCACCTCCAGTAGGAGGTCTTCTCCAACCATGCCGTCCTTGCTTGAACTCAGAGCACCCATTGCTTCCACGGTTACAGTCTGCTCTTACTCAGTTTTCTCAAGCCGATCAACATTTTGAAGCAACGAGCAGCAAGGGTTTTCAGGGTTAAGTAGAAAGTTTCAGCACTATATAAAAACTTTAAGAAAAAAATAATCTGTATATCTTGCAAAAGTGTCTTCCATTGGTGCAAGTAGGAAGCTGGTTTCATAACTTCAAGAAACTGGACTTTCCAATATGTCTGGGGAAGTTGCACGTGAAGATGAAGGATCTGCAAAGACATTTCCCCTAGTGTTTAAAAAGAAATGACTGACGGAGAAGACACTCTCAGGATTGTATTTTTAATTTTAATGAAGCAAGTCACTCTCAGAAACAAATGCCCTTATGAACTTTACATTCTCAAGGAGAAAGCGAGCCCAGGTACAAAGCTGTGAAGGATGGACTCACTGATGTAGCTGCAAAGCCAGTGGGGATGAACCCTTCTTATATTTTTATTAGCTTGTTATTGTTTTTATTAGTGCTCTGGGTGTAAGTTCCATAAGTTTTTAATGATCTGCCCCAACCCTACTTTTCCCATAAGCCCAATTATTTTTCATGCTTGATTTTGCAGAAGTAAGGTTTTTTTGGGGGGAGAGGGAGGATCCATATATGGCATTACCGTAGAGACTCCAGTATTTGGCAATTTCTGGCACATTGACCTATGACACTATTTTCTGAACTTTTGTCTCATTTAAGTTCGTTGTTTGTGTTAGTTTCCTGTGGCTGCTGTAACAAATTGCCGCAAGTGGCTTAAAACAACACGAATTTGTTACCTTGCAATCTGAAGATCAGAAGTCCGAGATGGGTCTTCCTGGACTAAAATCAAGGGGTAGGCAGGGCTGTGTTCCTGTCTGCCTTTTCCAGCTTCTAGCGTCTGGTTCCATTTCTTGACCCATAGCCAACAGTGGCCGGTCAAGTTCCTCTCATATTGCAGAAGTTGGACTCTCTTGCCTCCCTCTTTCCTTTATAAGGACTCATGTGATTACATTGGGCCCTGCTGGATAATCCAGGATAAGCTCCCCATCTTGGAGCTTTGACTTAATCACATCTTCAAAGCCTCTTTAGTCACGTAAAGTAACATATTCACAGTTTCCATTAAGATGTGGACATTTTAGGGAGGCCTTTATTCTGCTACCAGCCTGTCATTATTTATCTTTCCATGTGTTAGGGCTTTGGCACCAGCAGTAGATCGGAAGCTCATTGAGGGGAGGGACTGCTTCTTTGTCTCTTTATTCCCTGTAGCAATTGCCCAATACAGATGCTGAGAGTGTATTTTTAAATTGCCTTTCCTTCCTGACTCTTGATTTGAATAACACCCAGGTGTACTTCCAGATATGGATTGTGTTGATCCAACCACTGAATCTTGCCTTCTTGCTAGGCACTGGAGATACAAAGATGATTAAATATCGCCCCAACCTTCAATAAATTTGCCTGGAAAAATTTTTAAGTCAGCATCCAGGGTGTAGGCTCTTTAAAATACGAGTAACACACACAACTAAAGATTAAAATGTGTGATGCTGAATCAAGGGCAGTTTTACAGAGCAAGGAGAGAGATGGAATGAATGAAGAAGAAAACCAGGAAGAAAGAGAGTCAAGTGGGTCTATTCTCTTTATGTTTTGAATAAGGTCATGGGAAAAATCAAAGCTGTAGGGCGGGGCCGAGATAAAGTACACAAAGATGTAATAGTGTGAAAATGAGAACCCAAGAGATAGCAAAGTACATTTATGCCTAAGTACATCCAAAAGAGCAAAGGAGTGCTCACCTGATTTAAAGTGATACTAATAAGATTTTTAAATGTAGAGGGACTACTGAGGGGAGGGGGATGGCAGGAGGCACTGAGAGAAGCAGCTTTTCTGGTCCTTCGCTTTGTCAGTCAAATGCTCAAACAAATTCGGCCTCCATCTACATTTCGAGCTTGTCTCCTTCCACCCCAAGCCCCTCTCCAATCCCGTAGGTTCAAGGCTGTGGTCACATTTTCCCATACTTTCTTACCCCCGTGTATTAAAACGCAGTCTCCTCTGCCTAATTTAGTTCCTGCTTGTCTGTCTCATCTTTCCAGGTTTGGCTAGAATGCAACCAGATTCACCTCCATGAGAAAAGATTTTTCCCCTCCTGGACTTTGTTTGCAAAGTGCAGAGCACTGACCACGTGTGACTTCAAATTCTGCAACATGAATCCCGATTATATTTTCCGATTATATTTTCCAATTATATTTTCCAAAGATGAAGAGATCACAACATCTCCCATCCAGGCTCTTCTAGAACCTTGCCACTAACCCCTTAAGACATGGAGTCTAATTCTCCTTCCCTTGAATCTGTGACTTGACTGCCACCAATAGAATGCAGTGGAAGTGATGCTGCACAACTTCAGGTCATAAAAGGCCGTGGAGCTTCTGTGTTGCCTCCTGAAGCACTTGCACTGGGAACTCCGAGCTTCCATGTTAGAAGTCCGATTACCCCGAGGTCGCCATGCTGCGAGGAAGCCACACCACAAGGAGAGGCCCTGGATGGGTGCTCTAGTCAATGGTGCTCACGTTCAAGTGCTCCCAGGCCAGGCACCAGGCATGTGAGTGAAGGAGCCTTCAGATGATTTTTATCACCCAACTGCTGTGTCACTCCCAGCTATCCAGGCACGAGATATCATGGAACAGTGGCAAGCCACTCCTGCCGCCTCTATTCCAAATCCACAGAACCTATGAGCATAATCAGATGGTTGTTTTAAACCACTAAATTTTGGGGGTAATGTCTTATACAGCAACAGTAACCGGGACACCAGGTATGAGCAGTATTCATGTTTTCACTGAATCGACTGTTTGGAAATGTTCCTGAATCAGAGTTATGATTATAGCCGTTACGTTAGCACGTAGACTAACCCCCAGGAAAACTAGAGGACAATTAGTGGCATCTCCAGAATCTCAGATACAGTGCTGGATGAGAGAAAAACATGACAAACATCAATTCTAAGACACTTATTTTACTTGAAGCAAGAAAAAAATACTTTCGGGGAGTAGATCACTTTTCTAGAAGAGAAAAGGGAGCAGAATTTGGGTGTCTAGAGACCACTGAAAATATGCACAACGCCCCCTACCAGGATCCCCCGGGGTGAACTGCCCTCCTGGTGCAAGGCAGACCACCACCCAGCTTAGGCCGGAGCAGCTCCTGCAGGAGGAAAGTGACGAAGGAAGCTTGTCTGACAGGTTAGGGATTTGCAGGCAGTCCTGGGAAAAGCCCTTTCTGTTGCTTCTTGTAAATGTCTTTTTTACGCTGCATTGTTTCGTGGGTAAGACACACACATGTACACACACACTGCACAGCTGACGGTGGACAGCACTTCCCGGAGACTGGATAATGTAATTGTTGCCGAGAAAAGAAGGGAAGGGCACGCTTCTGGTGAGTTTTGCCTTATGTGGCTGAAATGTGAGGGACTTGGTGAACTTCCCAGTGCGAGAAGTCTATGGGCCAGGCTGATAAAGGTCAGGAGAGGAATGCCCACCAAAGCTACAGAAGTGAAAGACAGCCGTCTCACCCAGGACGCTTCCTTATGTGGGAGAGGGTTGAAATGAAAGACAAAACCCAGGAGTTGTTGTGATATTACCTTGACAGTTAAGCAGTCATTTATCAATATTGTTAAGACGTTTAGGAATCCAACTGATTATTATTCGGACTATATTTTTCCTTTGCTTGAAGACATCTGAACAATTTTGGGAAAATGAGGATGGGAATATAAAGTCCTTGGATTTTCTTCCCTGATTAAATTAATTCATCAGTAAATAATTACTGAGCAGGAACTCCAAAAATGTTCATTTGGATAAAGAAATTCCAAGAAACAACCTTTTTATTTATTTTTTTTTGAGGAAGATTAGCCCTGAGCTAACATCTGCTGCCAATCCTCCTTTTTTTGCTGAGGAAGACTGGCCCTGAGCTAACATCTGTGCCCATCTTCCTCCACTTTACATGTGGGATGCCTACCACAGCATGGTTTACCAAGCAGTGCCATGTCCACACCCGGGATCCGAACTGGCAAACCCCGGGCCGCCGAAGCGGAACGTGTGCACTTAACTGCTGCACCGCCGGGCAGGCCCAGAAACAACCTTTAAAAGTCTGTAGTAAATGGGGGCCAGCCCCATGGCCAATGGGTTAAAGTTCCACACACATCACTTTGGCAACCCAGGTTTGTAGGTTCAGATCCCGGGCGTGGACCTACTCCACTCACCAGCCATGCTGTGGAGGTGGCTGCCATGAGAAAAAATAGAGGAGGATTGGCACAGAAGTTAGCTCAGGGCTAAGCTTCCTCAAGCAAAACAAGAGGAGGATTGGCATCAGATGTTAGCTCAGAGCGATCTTCCTCAGGAAAAAAAAATAATCTGTAGTAAATGGATGTTTCCTTCTGTATTAGCTGGGGCTTATCGTGCTTTATAATCTACTCAACATTCAAGGCTCTAGACTTAAATTTTAAATATCAAGCTTCCTTCTTCTTGTCCTGAAGGTTGTAAATATGTGCTGAATGTCAATTTAAGTTATGTTGGTCTCACTTAGTGTGATCACCTGCCCGACACCCCCAATTATCTGCTCGCTACACTGCCAAATCTCCAGCTTACCTGGGCTGACATTTGGGGGAAAGTCAGTTACAGATCATCTTGTATTAATTAAGATGGTACTAGCTATTATATATTCATATGAAATACAAAATTTAATTTATGAAATTTATTTCCCACTCATGTAATGTCTGATTAACACAAGGAAAGGAAAGGCAGAGCTCCACTCTACACTGTCTACAGTGGAGACCCCACTGAAAGAGAATGCCATCCTCAGTGCGTGACTCGCATGCTGCCTGTGGCATTTGACATCCAGCCAACATACAGGATAGAAAGAGCAAAGGATCACGCACAAGGTTTTTATAGGTCAAGCCTGGAAGTGTTTATATCAATTTTGCCCACATTCTGATAGCCAGAACTCAATCACATGGCCCAAATTAGATGCAAATGTTTCTGGGGAATGTCATCCCTGGCTGAGTATCCACTTCCCAGCAACACAGAAGGGAGCATAGTCCTTTGGTGAACAACCAACCCTTCTCCTTTACACATCTCATTTACACTATGGATTCTATCCATCCCCAAGCCAGTGGGATAGTGCCATAGATTATCAGATCAAGGCCAGTCCCACTAGATCCAGAAGACTCATGCTTTGCTGTCTTGGTCTATATTACATTTGGTTGGGAGCAGTGCTATGGAGCTGGGAGATGGTCCTTCCCATGAGAAAGTGGGACAGATGGATGACATTATGCTGGCCCAGCTCACACTCAAAGTACAGTATTGCCACGGCCCTTCAAGTTGCCAGTGTTCATCCACCCAAGGAGCTCTACCACATGTGGGAGGGCCTTGTGAAAGAGGAGAGTGTTCCTCAGGTCCTCAGTGATAGATGGACACATTAGCATGGTCAGTGCCCCCAGGCCAACCAGGCATCAAGAAGGTTGCTATGGCACTAGGCCCTGGCTAGAATTTCACTTAGTAATAAATTCTAGCTGTCGTTATTCTTCTGTGAGCACCTACTAATGATGTAATGCCCAGGGCAAACAGGCCTGTGTAGAGACCCGTTCATTTGCATAACAAATTGGCCTGGTTTGTGACCCCATCACCCTTCTTCTATGTAGACCTAGATTATTTTTAAGCAATGGCAATATAGACCATCATTTATTGTTATCCCATTCTACCAGGCACTGTGCAAAGTACAGTAGAACTTTTTATCTATAATAGTAACTACTGCTCTGCAAGGTAGACATTATTGTTTTCATTTTAAAATGAGGTACATCAGCAAGGTGAAGCAGCTCTTTCAAAGTAAAGGATGAGTGGCGGAGCTAAGAGTCAAGTCTAGACCTACATAACTCTAAAATCTGTTCTCCCTCCGCCATGCCATACTTTGAGTACCAGCAGCTCCCCACCATCGCTCCTTGGGGTGCTTCCCACGACCTTCTAAGAGCAAATGCTTAGCACATACAAGGCAAACACCAACCCGTTTATCCCTCCCTGGCAAGACTCACTCAAGTAAGTCTTCTCAGACTGTTCAGGGCCAGCCTGGCATCTTCGCCTTCATAGAGTAACCCCCACGTGAAGGAAGTTTGAAGAGAATGTATTCACTGAAAAGTAAGTGTTCATTCTACATAACCGTGCATAACAATTACATACAATCTGTGGCCACATACACTCCTCTTCAGTCATGCAAAAGGTAAGCTGCAGAGACACAACACTTGTTTTGGATTATTGTAAGTGTTCTTGTCATCATCGTACAAGGCCCACTTCCCTTCCCTTCACGTATCTGCTTCTTCACAGTTCATAGTGAGGTATGCCTCCTCTGTCTCCAGAGATGTTACAACATTGATTCAGAAAGTGACCAACTGGTCACCCAGACAGCCTTTTTGCTAAGCCACAGAACATCTTAAAAGATAGTTACTAAAGGCAAGAACCCATATCTTGATAGCGCCTTCTCCAGTGGAACACCTTGTGTGCATCTTTGGCAACTTTAAGCAAGGCAGAGCATTTTGGTGTTGGAGATTGCAACAAAGAAAAGAACATTGCACATTCCCTTAGTGCCACTCTTAAAATAATGACTTCATTTATGGGAATACTTACGATTGTGAGGCACTATGCTGGAGACTCACCACACATTGTCTTACTTGATCCTCACAATGATCCTCCCGAGACTATATGATTATTTCCATTTTACAGAAGAGAATGAAAACAAACTCAGAGTCAGATTAAGTAAGTACATCACAAATGGCAGCAGAAGGGCTTGAGCCCAGGTTTGTCTGACTGTCTCTAAAGCTCATATTCTTTTCTCTGTACCAGCCCACCTAGACATCCCAGAGCTGTCTGCAAAGAATGCCGGCCGGAAATCCAGGCATGAAGTGGGAAGCTTGTCCAGTGCTGCATGGCAATGTCGTTGTGTAATTGCAAGAAAAGGAACACAGTGTTCCCGAAATTGCACAAGGAATGTAAACAAGACGAATGGAATCTCTCAGAATTGGTGCTAATCTCTTGCAGGAGATCGATTTCAGAAAAAGCTTTTGTGTAGCCCATGACTAGGGAGCTTGGCCCCAAAATACTAAAAGAAAGCAGTGAAAGCACTGACTGTGTTTTGCAAGTGTGTATGCATTTAAGGTAGTTTATTTCTTCCTAAGCAAATGGTTTCTTTGCTTATACCAGAGCTCAAATGCTTGCTGAGCTATTTAAGAATTCCAAGGAAGGGGGCTGGCCCCGTGGCCGAGTGGTTAAGTTCGCGCGCTCCGCTGCAGGCGGCCCAGTGTTTCGTTGGTTCGAATCCTGGGCGCGGACATGGCACTGCTCATCAAGCCACGCTGGGGCGGCGTCCCACATGCCACAACTAGAAGGACCCACAACGAAGAATATACAACTATGTACCAGAGGGGCTTTGGGGAGAAAAAGGAAAAAAATTTAAAAAAAATCTTTAAAAAAAAAAAAGAATTCCAAGGAAGACTGGAATTAGCTTTTATAAGGAAAATTCCAAAGCTGACATTTGTTGATGAAAGTAATTTCATGAGGGTTGATAGAACCATCTTGGACTTCACAGTAAATCCCAATGCCATCTATTTAATATCTGTAACCACTTACAGGGACAGCAGTGGGATGGAGTTATATGAAGCGCCCCGTCAGCATGTGTCTTCACACACAACAAATAAATAACCAAGGTCATGAACTCCCTAGGTGTGCTTCAATTGCTTCAAATGCTCACTGTAAAAATACGGACATGTTTTATCTGTAACTGAGGCTTCAGGAATTTACAGGTACGAATGAGTTCATAAAATGTACCATTTATTGAGTGTGTTAGGTCCTACACATATTATCTTATTTAATCCTGACAACACCTTGTGAGTTTGTGGGGGAAAAGAGTCTCGTGTCCATGAGCATGTTTCCACGTGCTACAGATGTGGAAACTGAAATTCAGAGAGATTAAGTATCTTCCCCACAACTCAGAGGTAGTAAGTGGCTGAGTCCAGATTCAAACCCAGATGCAAATCCAGGTCTCTTGGCTTCCAAAAACAGGCTCTTGATCCCCTCTTTGAATAACAGACTTGAAGTTTTCTAGCAAAATTGTACAACTGAGATACTATAGGACCTCCACATCACTTTGAAGTTCCTATTCCTCCGAAGCATCTTAGGAATCTGTGGGAGTAGCAAAAGATGATTTTTATATGTCCTTGGAGATTGCTTGGTTCTTTTTACACACATGGCCCTTTCGTACTCCCTGTTGTTTACATGCCAAAGTCCCCTAAGTCCACTATCCGCGATGTGAAGCGATGCATAATTTCATGGATCCAAAAGTCACTTATTTTGAGCTCCAAGAATTTTCCTGTAATTTCCCATATATTGTGGTTCTTAGCTTTTATTATTGAATCCCTTCACACCTTTTGTGATGTGGAAGCTTTCAGCTTTCCAGACTTAAAGATACAACTCTAAAAATGTAAAAACATCAGTCCTCAATTTGAAGATCCTCCATCCACTTGATCACGCTAGTTTCCTTCTCTGTTTCTCTAACTTCATTGGTGCCATCCAGCAGCATTTCCAGAGTAAGTTCTCATTGATTTTATGTGGGGTCATACTATCCCTTTGCTGTTTTCTTTGCCCTTCCCAATGAGACTCACAAGCCTTGATTCATTCCAGTGCACACCATGAGGATGTAAAAAGAATCACAGGGGAAATTCTGTTAGATGCCAGGGCTGAGCCTCTTGGCCTCTTTGAGCCTCAGCCTCATTCACCTAACCTTATACTGGCTGGGGCTAAGGTAAGCCAGCATCATTTTGCCCATTCTTGGGATCTTGGAGGGTCTTTTTGCAGTAACGTCATCCTTCACTTCCTGAAAGATTTTGATGATTCTATAGACCTTCAATTCCTGAAAGACTTTGATGACACCATGGACAAGACCACCATGGATGATACTAGAGACTTAGAAAATTCACTATACAATGCTGTTCCCTAGTTATTTCTGAACATGTTCAATAAAACCAGCTTCTGGTGTTCCCAATTCCTAAGGGACCACATTGTCAATATTTTTTTCATGGATCCATGGAATGGCTTAAAGACAGGAAGGAAATGTCACCTCCCTTGTTCCAACATCCAAGATAACTGTTGTCTTAACAAGCTTCTTTAGAGTCTAAGCACTCATTGCCAGTCCCCTTCCCCCAACTAGAGAATCAATGAGGCATGAATCCCTTTCCAAAGAGTATGAACTCCCTCCACATTACAACTCATTCATGCTACAACTCAAATACGTCATTTCCTGCTTCAGAAGACCAAGCCCAAAGAAAGCATGGCATTAACGTTTTGCCCTGGTCTATAACTTGAAAAGAGACTAGGCAAGGAGCCAGGCTACCCCCTTCCAGGTCAAGTCTTTAGAAGTAGAGGAAGAACTAATAGAAATTCCAGAGGGGTTTGTGCAGATTAAAGGAGAGAGAGGGGCCGGCCCCATGGCCAAGTGGTTAAGTTCACGCACTCCACTTTGGCAGCCCAGGGTTTCGCTGGTTCAGATCCCACTGCAGACACAGCACTGCTCATCAGGCCATGCTGAGGCGGCGTCCCACACGCCACAACTAGAAGGACTCACAACTAAAATATACAACTATGTACTGGGGGAATTTGGGGAGAAAAGGCAGAAAAAAAAAAAGAAGATTGGCAACAGTTGTTAACTCAGGTGCCAATATTAAAAAAAAAAAAAAAAAAGGAGAGACAGGAGTGGATTCAGGTTTTGTGGGACCCCAAAGCTGATATATTTGGGGTACCCCTGAAGGAAAAGAATGCAACATTATAAATATAAAAGTAGGTATGAATGTTAATAGAGTAAGAAAAGAACACAGAATGATATATAAATTTAAAACTGGCAAATAGCACAAACATCATGAAGTCCAGAAAATTAAGATTTGTTATCAATTAACTGCTTAAAACACCTTTATTGTACTTTTAACATACATTTATTAGCTATCTATTTCATAGTCTCATATTTTTCTTTCTGAGGAAGATTCACCCTGAGCTGACATCTGTTGCCAATCCTCCTCTTTTTGCTTAAGGAAGATTGTCCCTGAGCTAACATCTGCACCAATCTTCCTCTATTTTGTATGTGGGTCACTGCCACAGCATGGCTGATGAGTGCTGTAGGTCTGTGCCTGGGAACTGAACTCGAGCTGCCAAAGCAGAGTGCACTGAACTTAACCACTGGGCTATGGGGCCAGCCCCAATAATATCATTTTTATAGAGAGAATATAAATATAATACAGCCTTTTCTCTATCATGTTTGTTCAAAATGTTCTATTATTGACAAGTGTGGAAAAGTTCCTTTCCACTTCACAAGTTGTTATTGATAATGTTATATAAATGTTTAGGATTGTTTTCAAGTTTGAGGAAACCTCTATGATCTCTCTTTCATATGAAAGTGGTTGCAGGTGTATCCACTATTTGTGATACTGCTACAGGCTGGTGTCCCATAAGCATAGAAACTCAGATAAATCCTATTTCATGTGAATCTGATCAGAAAATAAAAAACATACATAGTGAACTTGTAATTGAATACTCTGTATTACCAAGGTTATTCCCAATTGAGGAGAACTACTCTTTCGAGGGGGCCTTAGAGAGGACCTAATCCTATGCTTACAGCTTTATACGTTGATGACTAGAAGAATTTTCCAGACTGGCCTCTAGCTCCACACATTTTACGCATTATTTCTCCTCCACTCCCCACATGCTTTCAGCACTGGTGCAGATTGTTCTCTGATTGCACATTTATGTCCCAGCAGTGGATAAATCCACGCAGCGGGCTGGGGGAGTATTCCTGGAAGTCCTTCCCCATCAGGATGGTTATTAATAACTATGCGTGATATCGTCGAAAAACCACATAAATACATCCCGTTTAACGCAAGCTAAATATCCTTCCAACCTAAACTCCATTCAAGCAAATACAAAAGTCACCCAGGGCCACTCTCAACACCCACACAAGGAAAATAGAAACGGAGGGGAAGTCAGAGCAGAAAAAAAACGGCAGTCTTAATTTGTTGCTTACTTTTGCGAATTTTATAAACACATGACCATTTAAACACATTCTAAGGCCTTCAGAGGACCCTGCAGCTTAAACTTCAATAGCTTAGCAGTAAATTGCTCCAGCCAGGTAGACTTCAAGGAGGGCCAGCAGAAGACAGAGATGGCTATACCTAATACTGCCCTCCTCAGCGTCGCCAGACACTGCCTCACCCCCGGGAACACCAGGACTTCCCTTCCACCTGAGGAATAAAGGAAAGAGAGGAAGACTCCTCAAATTCGGTTTATCCCAAAGAGGTTGAGTTTAAACCTCAATTCTGCTATCAAGTGAACAGAGTTACTTGACATATTGATCAAATTGAATAGTAGAAAACAGAAAGCTACCCCTTGCCCTGAGATTTGTGATCTGTTCTAGTGGGTTGAAAGCGTCCCCTGAAAATTCATGTCTACTCAGAACCTCAGAATGTGACTTTATTTGAAAATAAGGACTTTGCAGATGTCGTTAGTTAAGGATCTTGAGATAAAGTCATTCTGGTTTTAGGATGGGCCCTAAATCCAATGACAGTTGTCCTTAGAAGGAGAAGAGAGGACACAGAGAGATACACACAGAGGAGGCCACACGAGGACAGAGGCAGAGATTGAAGCAATGCAGCCACAAGCCAAGGGATGCCTGGGGCCACCCAACACAGGAAGAGGCAAGGAAGGCATCTTCCCTAAGGAAGCACCTCACTGCCGACACCTCTGTTTTGGACTCCGAGCCTCCAGAACTGTGAGAGAAGAAATCTCTCTTTTTCAAGCCATCAAGTTCATGGTGATTTGTTAAAACAGCTCCAGGAAATGAACACATTCCCACTACAGTTGAAATGAAACAAGTAAAAGTAAGCAACATGACATTTCTATTCTTATACAGACAGTTCCCAACTTACAATGGTTTGACTTACAATTTTTTGACTTGGCGACGGTGTGAAAGTCTCATGAATTCAATAGAAACCATACTTCGAATTTTGAATTGTGATCTTTTCCCGGGCTAGCAACGTACAGCATGATCCTCTCTCGTGATGCTGGGCAGAGGCTGTGACTGCAGCTCCCAGTCAGCCCCGCAATCACAAGGGTGAGCAACCGATCCACTGACAACCGTTCTGTCCCCAGACCACCATTCTGTTTGTCACTTTCAGTGCAGTCTTCAATCAGTTACATGAGATAATCAACACTTTATTATAAAATAGGCTTTGTGTTAGAGGATTGTGCCCAACTGTAGGTTAATCTAAGTGTTATGAGCATGTTTAGGGTGGGCTAAGCTATGATTTTCGGTGGGTTGGGTTTATTAAATGCATTTTCAACTTACGATGGGTTTATTGGGATGTAACACAATCATAAGTTGAGGAAGATCTGTGCTTGAAGAGATAAGGATGTGAAATTTAATACTAAAGAAGGGAAATAATTGAAAAGAGGTTGCATGTTTCACTCACCTATTGTTGCAGAATAAACCATCCCAATACTTAGCGGTATGAAACAACATCAATTTTATCACTATGCTCTACAGACTCTGTAGGTCAGGAATTTGGAAAGGAAACAGAATGCATGGTTCTTCTCCCTCTAGGATGTCTGGGGCCACATCTGGGATGACTCACATAGCCGGGGGCTAGAACTGTTGGAGCTGGAAGATCCACTTCCAAGATGGCTTGTTGGCTCACATCCAGTCTGTGAGCTAGGGTAGATGAAGGACAGACTTAGCTGGGCTCTCTGCCACAGCACGTGCATATGTGTCTCCGCAGCATGGTAGCTTCAGGCTAGTTGGACCACTTACGTGGGAGTTCAGGGCTCCAAGGGCAAATATCCCAGACAGCAAGACTGGACTGTGTGGTCTTTTGTGACCTGGTCTTGGAAGTCACATGGCATCACTCTGTCCTTCGATATTGGTCAAAGCAGACATGGGCTCAGCCAGATTTCAGGGCAGAGGACACAGACTCTACTTCTTGATAGGAAGAGTGTCGGAGAATTTGTGGTCATGTTTTAAGGCTGCCGTATTGCTCTTTCATCCATCCTTACAACCCATTGGAACCTACAGGAACTACGTTAGCTGCATCTGAAGATCTGCACAAGGACTCTCTACACTGTGGACTGTGCTCAGTCCACAGTGGTTCTGTCAAGAGAGACTCCGGTGATGGTCCATTAATAATTTAAAGCGCTGTTTTACTGAAATCCTCTTAAGTGTTCCTCACAAAAAGTCCATGGGTGAACCTGCATCCATAGACTTTTTGAAATCAAACTTGGGAAAATATATTGATATCACTTCTTTGTGTGATTGCCTTGTAGCCAGACCACGCACTTGCAGGCAGAGGCCCAGTTCTCCCGAAGGTTGCAACATTTCAGCCGTCGATCATCCTGGCAAGAGATCATTTCTGGGACAGGAATTAGGGGTCCTGGATTGAGAGGAAGAATATAACTTCCTCCTCTCTGAAGCCATGGCTCAGTTTGGTGCTGGGTCTGAGGATGAAAGTGCCCCAAGTATTTCTGGCAGTGGGGGTGAGCTGTCCCTGGTCACATGCAAGCCACGAAGACAGGAGGGTAGTGGTCTGGTGAGAAAGCACAGGGCAGGTCTTAGTCTGTGCAATATTTGTAAAGTATTTCCTGGGAGATTATATTTATATCTATATCTATATCTTTATATCTATGTCTATATGTATATCTATATAGTTCCTGGGGTGGGGGAGGATATGTGCATGTATATGAGTTTATGTTCCTTCCTTTATCGTTAAAGCTCAGGTAAAACCTTGTTAAACATTATAGTGTGGCCTCAGCCATGCCAAGAAGACATAATGAAAATCCAGGCCTGTGCAGTTAGGGAACAGAGAGGACAGAAGAGCAGGAACAGTCTCCAGAGGAGGCCAGGGGTACCCAGTGGAGATGTGAGCCTTGGGAGGGTCAATTACAGTGTGACCAGAAGGTCAAGACGGTAGGCCCTAGGAGACCCAACCTTGACTTCAAGTCAGACGAAAACTTGGGAAATAGTCATTAAAGCCAGCAAACAAGAGTGAAGGCAGCCAAGGCTTGCAATAATCTAGGGAGGGGCCCCATCATCAGGTCTATCACTTGGCTTAGTTGTGCCCTGCCAGGACACTCAGCCCTGGAGGTGAATTTGAGCTGAAACCCAGCCTGTCCTCCACTTGCACTGGGCTACACCCACCCAGAGGGAGTGGTGCTCATTTCCAATTCCTCCAGAGGTGTTGTATGAACGAGGGCAGCCCGAATGCACTGTAGTTTGAGTTATACATTAAAAAGTACAGTTCTGGAGTGTGGTAACAGAGTGGAGTACGAGTCAGGATGAAGAGGACTCAGGCCCACTGGAGGTTACCATTGGAGCAGATCTGAGTGGAGAGTGGTCATGGGAGATTGAGCAGTGGGCCAGAACAGGTGGCATGTCTCCTGTCACAGAAAAAGGAGACATATATATACAGCCAGCATCAGCAGTGCAGGGTGACCTGGGTGGACATCCATGTCTGCATGCCACAGTTAAGCGTGGGCAGACAGAGAAAGAAGACCCGTGCTGTACTGTGTCAGCCAAGAGGACTTCATAAACTATGGAAGACGCTAGAAACCTCTAGACTCCCACGCATGGGAGTCAGAGAAACACAAATCTGTGACTACTTTTAGAATCTTATTTCAACCCAACTCCCATCACCACCAGTGGCATAACCTAAGACACATAGCTGACATCTAGGGTTCTGTTGGAAGGTTTTATTTACATACCTCTCTCCCATCAGGGCTACAAGTTCCTCGAGTCAAGGATCACGTTACATACATACATTACAGGAACTCTTACAGTGCCTGATATACAGTAAATGCTCAATCTATGTTTGTTGAAGGAACAAACAACAGAAAGCTACAGGATGTGGTCATTGTACAACTGGGCACATCATGTCCCCACTGACTGATTTCTGGCTACACGCTAGTTTGTGCCACCCAGTCTGATGCTACTGCAGGGCTGAGGTGCCCAGAAAAGGCTAAGATGTAGGATCGCAGCTGCCACCACTCTTGACATCATCCTGAAACACTTGAGCACTCTTGACTCACCATCTGCCTGACCAGCCAGTCCCTTTGGCTAATGAGTTGGGCATGGAAAGTTTGCTGAGGCAGGTGAGAGAACCAATGAGAGAGATGAGTGGAGTGAGGGGCACAGAAATCTGCACGTCACAGGCTCCATTTGTTTCTTGTAGTCATGGGTGCAATCCAGTTTAAAGACAAGAGTAGACTGGATGATCTCCTCTCCAGTTCCTTGATTTCATGACCAGTGTGTCAAAGGAGATGAAACAGTTGGAGGATTTTATTGGTAGTCTTGGCCACCAACTCCCAGTTTCACCTACAAGTTCCAGGAGACCCGGCTGTGAGCTTCATATTTCAATAAAATGTCTTCCCATTTAGCCAGGAACTGCCAACAAACTTCTCTTTCTGACATCTGTTCTTGGTGCCTGGCTAAATGGAGAGTTAAATTTAAGTGAACGGACATAAATGTCTGTAAATTTACTTTATATGAATTCAACAGGTGTTTATAAGCAGTAGCTATGCACACAGCTCAATGCATCAGGGGACTTTAAAGTCTAGGAGATCAGGGCCTTCCACTAACTATCTGGTTACAAAAATAGAGCAGAGTTACCTTCTCATAGGGGATTCCGTTGTGCATTAATATAGTGAAGACTGAGTGGTCCTGCAGTAAAGAGAGAACTCTGTCTGACTTGGTTTAAAGTCCTATTAAACATGAGAAGATGTTCAACATCATTAGTAATTAGAGAAGTGAAAATTATAAACATTAGAGTGGCTAAAAAACACCCAGCAATATTAAGTGTTAGTGAGGACACAGAGCAAATGGAACTCTTGTACACAGCTTATCGGAGTGCAAAATGGTACCACAACTTTGGAAACAGTTGGGCAGCTTTTTAAAATAAAGCCAAATAGGCACTGTCTTAGTCATCTTGGGCTGCCGTAAGATACCACAGATTGGGTGGCTTAAACAACACAAACTTATTTTCTCACAGTCCCAAAGGCTGGAAGTCCAAGATCAGGGTGCCAGCATGGCTGGTTCTGGTAAGGACTCTCTTCCTGGCTGGCAGATGGCCATCTTCATGCTTTGTCCTCACATGACAGAGAGAAAGTGCAAGGGAGCAAGCTCACAGGCGTCCCTTCTTCTTAGGACACCAATTCTATCGTGAAGGCCCCACCCTCATGACCTCCTCTAACGTTAGTTACCTCCTAAAGGCCTCATCTCCAAGTACCATCACATTAGGGGTTAGGGCTTCAACATATGAAGTTTGGGAGGACACAGACATTCAGTCTATGACATCCCAATCTTGGCCCCTTCAAAATCCATGTCTTTCTCACATGCAAAAGCATTCCTTCCTTCCCAACAGCCCCAGAATTCTTCACTTGTTGCAGCATCAACTCTAAAGTCCAAAGTCTCATTTAAATATCATCTAAATCTGCTATGGGTGAGACTCAAGCTACACTTTATCCTGAGGCAGAATTCTTCTCCAACTGTGAACCTATGAAACCAGACAAGGTATGTGCTTCCGAAACACAATGGTGGAACAGGCTTGCATAGGCATTCCCATTCCAAGAGGGAGAATAGGAAAGAAGAAAAAGGGAACAGCTCCTGAGCAAGTCCAAAACCTAGCAGGGCAAATTCCATTAGATCTGAAGGGTCAAGAATAATCCTCTTTGGCTCGTGCTTTGTCCTTCATGCCCACTGGGGTGGCAGTGTCACCCCCATGGCTCTAGGTGTGAGCCCAACTTCTGAGACCCTGCTGGGCCAAGTCTGCTCCCTTGGCTCTGCCAGGTGGCCCTGCCTTCAAGGTTTTGGGTGGAGGTTGTCCGGCCTGTTGAAGCCAAGGCACTGGCCCTGGTGATCCCTGAATTGCATACAGAGTCATTTTTCACTTTCTTGAAGAATAGTGAATATTTGCAGCTGAATAGTGAATGTTTGCAGCTGAAGAGCTCTACTGTCCCATCTTGCAAAATCCAGGAAGCTTGACAGCCTTCCTTCATTTTGTCCTGTCTCTATTCTTTTCGTTTCAAACTGGCAGTGTTTCTGCTCATACAATCCTATAAGCTCTTTCTCCAGTGACAGTACAGCCACACCGTTGGCGTTCTCTTCAGAACATGCTTTCTCAGTTTTTGCAACATGCATAGGCTGAGAATTTTCCAAATCTTCAAGTTCTGGTTCCTTTTTTGCTTAACAATTCCTTCTTCGATTCACATATCTCCTCTACAGTTTATATAAGCAGTCAGGAAGAACCAAGCCACGCCTTCAACACTTCGCTTAGAAACCTCCTCGGCTAAATGTCCAGCTTCATTGCTCACAAGCTCTACCTTCCACAAAGCCCTAGCACACAGTTCAGCCGAGTCCTTTGCCACTTTGTAATAAGGATCACCTGTGCTCCAGGTTCAACAGCATGTTCCTCATTTCTGTCTGAGGCCTTACCAGAATTGCCCTTAATGTCCACCCTTCTAGAATGCAGCTTGAAACTCTTCCAGCCTCTGGCCATGACCCAGTTCTATAACCTCTTCTACCTTTTTAGGGATTTGTTGCAGCAGCACCCCACTTCTCGGCACCAAAATCTGTCTTAGTCAGCCATAACAAAATGCCATACACTGAGGGGCTTAAACTATTGGACATTTATTTTCTCACAGTTCTGGAAGCTAGAAGCTCAAGATCAGCATGCCAGCATGGTTGGTCCCGGTGAGGACTCTTCCTGGCTTGTAGACTGGCCACCTTCTCCCTGTCCTCACATTCAGAGCATAACATACACTTACCATCCCCAGCAATCTCACTCGTAGACATTTATCCAAGTGAAATAAAACTTAACATTCACACAGAAACTGGAACACAAATGCTTAAAACTTTTTGTTCATCATTACCCAAAACTGGAAACTACCCAAACATCCTTTGAAGGGGACCAGAATATGCCACCCCAAAATATGCCACTTTGGCACAAGGATTATTTTGAACTGAAAGCAATTGAGAAACAACAGACGCTGAAAGAAACCTTCTCGGAACTCCCCTTATCTGACTAAGAGCAGAAACTTCCGAGAGATGGCCTGATAAATTCCCTTTCCTGGGGGAGTTTTATGGCCATGGAGAAGCTGGAAAGTCACCACCAAGATGGGCCCGCACAAACAAGCTTTACTAAATAACCCTTATCTTCCATTCATTCCTCCATATATTTACCTTCCCACAATCTACCACTCCTGGAGGCTTAAACCATTTTTCCTTTGTCTTGTCACTTCTCCACAAATTTATCACCCTTTTGCTAACATGATATATAAACTTCCAGGTCTGACTGCCTCTTTGGGGTTTTGAGTTCTGTGGGGACTCCCCTTATGCTGATGAAATAACCCTTTTTGTCCTGTTAGTCTGTCTTTTGTGGGTTCAGTTTGCAGGGTTCCAGCTACTGAACCTAGGAGGAAAGAGGAAAAAGGTTTTTTTCCCCCCATCCACCTCCAATAGATGAATGGATGAACAAATTATGATACATTCATACAATGGAATACTACTCCACAACAAAAAAGAATGAACTGCTGATACGTGCAACAATGTGCTTGAGTATCAGACACCTTATGTGAAAGGAAAGAAGCCAGACTCAAAGGGCTACATACTGTATAATACCATTCATGTGACATCCTGGAATAGGGAAAACTTATAAGAACAGAAAGCTGATAAATGGCTGCCAAAGTCTGGGAGTAGGGGAGGGGATGACCTCAAAGGGCAGAGGGAGTTTTTCGGGGTGAAGGAAATATTTCGCATCATGGTTGTGGTGATGACTACATGGCTGTGCACTTGTCAAAACTCATTGAATTGAATACATTTAAAAGGTTAATTTTACTGCCTATAAGTTATAGCTCAATCATTTTTTAAGATGAGGGTAAAAGAAAAATGGCACAATGCCAAGCAAATTTTAAAAAGTCTATTCACATCCTGTGGAACTATTTTCACATCCCACGGAACACAGTTTGTAAATGGGGTTGGAAATCATACAGGAAGCATTTAGACTATTAACCAAGATCCATCATTTATTCATTCATCTCACAAATATTTGGTGCGCGCCCACCATATGCATTGTCCTAGATGCTGGGTCATGTAAGGGCAAACGTAAATTAAAAATAAGAGGCTTAGTTCTCCCTGTTGAAAATCAGGGAAGAGACATTTCTCCTTTGTCCTTGTTCTTTCGGAATTTCTTTCTCTGTCGTTTTCAAGGCTATGGGGGAAAATTCAGGGAAGGAGATCAGGGGATGTGCAGAGTAGGAATTTGTCACTGTTAATACAGTGGTCGAAGAAAACCTCACTGAGAAAGTGAAATTTCAGCAAACACTTGAAGGAGATGAGGAAGAAAGCTATGAGGCTATCTAGGGGAAGAATGTTCCAGGTAAAGGAAACAGTAGGTGCAAAGGCCCTGAGAGGGGTGCCCACCTGACCCCTCCATGTGAAAATCCCTGGGAGAAGGTATTGGACATCTGAGAGCTGGGCCCCCCTCTGCAGATTATTTCTGCCATATGAGCCTGTTTTCTTTATCTGTTAAATGAAGGCATTCACCAAGGAGGTGACCCACCTCTCTTCCATTCGAACCTTGGATTCTGAATGCTCAAACTCCACCGTCTCCTCTTCCTTTGAGACTGTCACTTGCTGATGTGCCCATCTGACCACTGCCATGCTCGCAAGCCCAAGAGCCCCCCTTTCGCCATCCACTCCTAATAGCTTGGAGGAGCCTGACCTTTGCTTATGTTTCTCTGCTTTTGATTCTGCTATGGTGATGCCATTTCTTCAGCATCTTCTCTAAAGAGGCTCAATCATCCTACTGGTTTGAAATCATCCCCATCCCTTCATCCCATAATGGTTCATTCAAGAAGCCTGAAAAACACTCTCTTTCCTCAATTCTGAGATGCCATTAATTGTAAGATGCTCTATCGATGAATAGAAACCTTTCAGTAGGAGAAAGAAAGGAAAGAAGGAAATGAGAGAAGTCAGAAAGAAAGGAGGGAGGGAAAGAGAGAGAGAAGCTAAATTCACTGTGCATGTTCTCAAATTACTTTAGTATTCATTTATCTCTGCAATTATGTGCTGCTATTGCTTTCCTATATACCAGCAATGAACAGTGGAATTTGAAATTAAAAATACCATTTACATTAGCACCCCGCAAAATAGAAAACTTAGGTATAAATCTAACATAATACAGACATGATCTATTTGAGGAAAACTACAAAACTCTGATGAGAGCTATCAAAGAAGTCCTAAATACGTGGAGGGATGTTGCATCTTCATGAATAGAAAGACGAATATTGTCAAGATGTCAGTTCTTCCTATCTTGATCTATCAGTTCAACACAGTCCTGACTAAGATCGCAACAAGTCATTTTGTGGATATTGATAGACCGATCCTAAAGTTTACAGGGAAATGCAAAAGATCTGGAATAACTAACACAATATTGAAGGAGAAGAGTGAAGTTGGAGGACGGACACCACCCAATTCCAAGACTTATTATGAAGTTACAGTAATTGAGACGGTGTGGCATTGGCGAAAGAACAGACAAGTAGATCCAGAACAGGGTAGAGAACCCAGAAACAGATCCTCACAAATATAGTTAACTGATCTTTGACGCGGAGCAAAAACAATATAATGGGGAAAAGACGTAATTTTTTCGACAAATGGTGCTGAAACAATTGAATACCCACATGCAAAAGAATGACTCTAGACCCAGAACTGACACCTTTCACAATTCCATGCTGCTGTTGGTAGCGAAGTTGAGCTCTAGCTTATTTCATTATCAGAGACTAAATATTCTTCCAAATCTTTTTGGACACCCACAGCTATGCACAGCCTCCTGGGAACATGCTCCTTTTCAGCTGTGCTTCAAAGGTTGGCCTCTTTTGCACACTTAATTGACAATACAATTTGAAGGCATCCTGGAGAATTCTCAGGGTTTGTGGCATTTCCTCTTTGGTTAAACTTATAATTTTGTTTTTCCCTTAAACATTAAGCAGTTTCTACTGACCGTCACTAGAAACTTTTGATAGATTTTGGAGCCTGAATACCAGTTTTTGTTATGACGCATGAAGTGGTCACAATGGTTTCCCCCAGCTTTGAAAAATGTTTAATTTACTCTGTGCGATGGGGCAATTTGCAACGCTTGGTATGTGCTAGGCATTCTTATGCACACATGCTGACATCTGTTTGTTTTAATTCAGTAAAGCAGTGTAATCTCTGTGAAGACATTTTCAGTGACCATTAGGGACACAAATCTAAGTCAACAGTGTGTGGTGCCACCAATGTAAACAACGACACATTTGTGGCAAAGCAGATAAAGAGATAATTCTACGCTGGTTAGATTTGTGTGGCCATAGGCAACATCAGCCATGTTGGCGCCTCACTCCTCTGCCCAGCACTTGGTCTCAGATGCCAAGTTCATAAACGTTCACATACGGAAAAACAAAGTAAGTCATCAACTAGAGGAAACATGGCAGTTTTCAAAACTCACAAGACCTTGAGAATTCTATTTAGCTTTTGCAACTGGAGCTGTGTCCACCAGCTAAAAAGTTGTGTCTAGCTCTACCCTTTCTGTCATCCCAGCTGCCCCTCCAGACCCAACCCCAGAGATTATAGAGCTCACATCACAGCTGGGAGGGATAACCCATCTAGAAAGGAAGAAGAAGACAATTGTGGTGCTTATTTTAAGTTTGCTGCCTGAACTACCATTAGGCTAAATTTCTTCTAGGTCAGACTTCATTTCCTGAAGGTTCACCGGCAAACGCATACTTTCATGGTCGTTATGAAGGCTCCCTTTGCTGGGGCCTAGAATGTCATTTGGATTAGGATGGACGTACGGCTATTGTGAAACACAAAATCCTATCTAATAAAGGAATTAGCAATTCATCCTATAAAAGTATTTTGCAGTTTTGTATGATCATGTATGTGGTTATTTTTGTTTGGGGTGTTTTTTGTTTCTTTCTTTTTAATAAAGCGAATAACCTTTTAATGGTGATTACAAACTCTCATACAGCAAGCCCCTCGCTTCCTGTTTTAACCGTAAGAGCTTTGCCTTGCTGCCTCTGAAAAAATTCGCAGCTTTCACAGAAGGAGTGAGTCCTTCTATCTGGAAATAGGTGATGAGAACCTACACAGGAGAGCAAAGCTAAGATGCAGGTGTTTGGAGGGAATTTACACAAAGCTCTGGGAGAAAGAGTCGGTTGGGGGGCGGGGGGCGGACATTCAGGGCCCCTCTCACTCAGCCAGCCCCAGGGTAAGAATGAATGAGAGCTGTGTACGTCTCCAGCAGCCAAGTGCCCCTGCTGGTGCACGGAGCCCTGCAGACCCTGAGCTGTGAGACTAGCAGAGAGGATCGCAGGCCTCTGCTCCTCAGCCCTCCCTCCTCACTGCCAAGTGGCACTTGGTTGCTCGACAGGAAAGAGAAATTTCTCTGTTGGAGCAGCTAGAAATCCTTTCCGCCCATTTCTGGCCATCAAATTCTCCACCGTTATTCCCCCACTCATCACACAAGCTTTCAGATATATCCTACTTATTGGGTTAATTTCTTTTATGGGAAAAGGCCTCATTTTCCATTACTGACTATCTCTATGTGGCACACTTGTGTTGTTGCGAATAATGCATAATCAATCTATAAATTAAAATTGGGGTGAGTTTATTATGAGCCAGATCTGAGGACTATAGCCCAGGGGTTTCCTTCCCCAAGGAAGGAAGCACACCGAAGAAGTGGGGTGTACAGGGTGGTTATATAACATCTTGGAACAAAGAGCATATATCACCTGTGACAGGAATACCTCTTTTACTGCAGTCATGAGATGCTTAGCTAGCACAGCAGGGCGGTGATCAGAAGGTCAGTGGTCACAATGTGAGCACAGCAGGTTGGTAATTAATCCCTAGTTTCCAGGAAGAGCTGCTTATCCTTAAAGAAATGCCAATATGGGGGGAGCTACATCCTTATCTTTAAGGGCATCATTCTTGTCCTGGGGACAGTGTGAATGTTTATAGCAGATGGACATCACGTTTTTTGGAAAAAGAAGATCAGGCAGAATTAGTTTTAAACCAAATGGTTTCCTTATATATGCCAAGATATCCTATTCTTTGGCATTTATTCATCACTCGGAGGACCTGGACTTCTCCACCCGTTGTCAGGACACAGGCTGAACAGCAGTGCAGTCCCGCCAGAACCAGTGGTCCTTCACTGGGGCACTGCTATTGAAAATGAAAAAAGTTCAGTTAGGAGAACAGACACTTAATCTAAATAAAAAGTCAACACTGCTTCACAATGTTATATAAATGCATCTTTTGCATCTGCTTATGTTAAATAGCCATCTCCAAGCATAATCTTCTTAAAATAACTATTAACTTTTTGAAATCGATGCTAATACTTCTTTAGCAGATTTTGTCTACATGTTTTCTTGCGGTCAATGACATCACTACAGTCCCTTGCTGGATAGTAAATGTCTACAAACATTCTGTGCAAATTATAAATTCATCATCAACTTCCTTGAGAATCAAAAAGATAGCAATAAATTTTTCATTAAGCATGCACTTTATTTTTTTTTTTTTTTTGAGGAAGATTAGCCCTGAGCTAACTGCTGCCAATCTTCCTCTTTTTGCTGAAGAAGACTGGCCCTGAGCTAACATCCATGACCATCTTCCTCTACTTTATACATAGGACACCTACCACAGCATGGCTTTTGCCAAGCAGTACCATGTCTGCACCCAGGATCTGAACCGATGAACCCCGGGCCACTGAGAAGCAGCATGTGTGAACTTAACCACTGCGCCCCCAGGCCAGCCCCAAGCATGCACTTTTTTAAAAAAACCACTCCTGTTAAAATAAATAGCGTATTTAGATTATACAGTAAACGACAAAACCTCTGTACCAAGAGCATTCAGGGTACTTTGTACACGCTCTATGGAGGGAGTGCTCAGCTTTGCTTTCTGCACGTATTTCGTGTACAACTAATGTATAATTTCCTGTGTTTCCCACTGACCTTGCTGAATGGCAATGTAATGACATTGGACATCTCACAGGCCATAGCACAGATCACATGGCACAACTGACTGGCACACTGAGTGGCCTGCAGGAGCAGCAGCATCAAATACCTCTCCAGAGGTCTGGAGACTTGAAGGAATTATCCATCCCTAGACACTTGCATCTGAAAGCACTTTGTGTGTGTGTGTGTGTGTGTGAGGAAGATGGTCCCCAAGCTAACATCCATGCTGGCCCCCTGAGAGTGCATTTTATTATAAGCATCCCACATGCTGTCCTTCAAGAGGAGATACTCATAATCCTGTGTCTGGAAAGGGTCTGGGTACACATTAAAGTGAAACTTGTTCTCCCTGCATGTGGATCTCACACAATGAGACAAGAACTTGGAGAAGCGACAATAAAAGCAGAGGTCCACCAGTCTTATCCAGGTTAACTCATTGCAGCCATAAATATGAGTATATGATCGATTTTTCAAAATGATCCATGTTTGTTATATTTTAAAAGAAGATACAGTCTCTATTATTAGGGTATAGTGGTGAATATACATATGCATACGTT
Organism: Equus asinus; assembly: GCF_041296235.1. Taxonomy (NCBI): domain Eukaryota; kingdom Metazoa; phylum Chordata; class Mammalia; order Perissodactyla; family Equidae; genus Equus; species Equus asinus. Next base: position 24,675,006 of record NC_091816.1, on the reverse strand, counting down.
CTACCTTATTCTTTACTAAATTATTTAAAACTCTTATATCTTTATTTACTTTCCATTAAACCTGCCATGCTTGGTGTGGTGTATTAAAGTCTCTTATTAGTAATGTATTTCTATCTATTTCTATTCTCATCTCATGTAATTTCTGCTTCATGTTGGGGGTTGCTATATTATTTGGTGCATAGATGTTTATAATTTACCTTCTTTGTGAATTGTGGTTTTCAGCCTTATCTAATACACTTTTTTGTCTCACTTAAAGCTTTTTGGCCTGAATTCCCTTTGTCTGATATCTTGAATCACCATCCTGTTTTCTTATTGTTTTTATTTTTCTGGTGCGTCTTTGCCCATTTCTTTATTTTTGGTCTTTTGAATCACTGTGTTTGAGGTGTCTATTAAATATAACACGGGGTCAGATTTTGCCTTGTGACCCAACTGGAGACTTGGCTCATTTGTTACTATAACAAGAAAAGAGAAGAAACCAGCAAAGTCTATTTCATTTATTGACATGACTCATGTGTTTAGTCTCAAGACTGTCACATTATTTTATAATTACTTCCTGTGTTAGATTTAGTGTATTTCCTTCTTTATTTGGCATATTCTCTTTGCTATTTATTTTTTCATTTCTTTTTGCATTTCAGAATGTTTGCATGTTTGTTCCAGTGTTCTTCGTATTTATTCCATTTATAGTGCCCTTAATCTCTTTTTTTCCTTGCTGAAGATTTACCACCTGGTAGGTCCATTGGTGTTCTTCTCTCTCACTTATTATCTACACAACTGTCAATTTTACTCTTCTCCCTTCTGGTTTCTCTCCCTCCTCTGCTCTTGTTTTTGGTTCTGTTAATTTCACTTTTCCAGAATATTTAATATACAGACACAACTCTTCGATCCATGTCCTCACCACTGTTTTAGTCTTAGATATACAATTAAATATATTACAATACAAATAATATATTAATAGTTAATATAATGTAATAATCTATTGTAATAAGATTACATCATAAAATACATTTTCACCACCAGTCCCATTGATCAAGTTTTCCCAGTTATCTCTTGGTAAGATAAAGCTCACCCTCTAGAAGAGTCTACTGCACATGTCTACAGTATTTCCTGAGTTACTGCCTGTTGAAACTGTTTCCTTTAACCTTGATACTTGAAAGACAGCTTGGCTCACACTCTGCTCTTAAATCTCTTAAGAATGCTGCCCCATTATTGACTGGCTTTATAAGCGGCTCATGAGAAGTCTGATGCCAGTTTAATATTCTTATCCTTATAAGTTATTGAATTGACTGTTTTGCTTGGAAGCCCTGTAGTGGATTGAACAGTGGCCCCAAAAAAGCTACCTCCATGCCCAAATCCCTGGGACATTTGAGTGCTCCCTTATTTGGAAAGAGGGTCTTCGCAGATGTAACTAAGCTTAGGATTTTGACATTGGATCATCTGGATTACCCAGGTGGTCCATAAATTTAACAACAAGTCTTCTTATAAGAGAAAGGCACAGGGAGGTAGATTTGTGAGGGACAGCGGAAGAAACACAGCAGAAGGCCATGTGAAGACGCAGGCAGAGATCGGAGTGATGCTGTCACAAGCCAAGGAATACTCAGAGTCACCAGAAGCTGGAAAAGGCATGGAAGGATTCTCCCTTCAAGGCTTCAGAGGGAGCACAGTCCTGTTGACACCTTGATTTTGGACTTCTGGGCTCCGGCACTGTAAAAAAATTAATTTGTTTTCTTTTTTTTTTTTTGAGGAAGATCAGCCCTGAGCTAACATCTGCCACCAATCCTCCTGTTTTGGCTGAGGAAGACTGGCCCTGAGCTAACACCTGCGCCCATCTTCCTCTACTTTATATGCGGGACACGCCACAGCATGGCTTGACAAGCGGTGTGTACGTCTGTACCCGGGATCCAAACCAGCGAACCCCAGGCCGCCAAAGTGGAATGTGCGAACTTAACTGATGTGCCACTGGGCTGGCCCCAAATTTTTGTTGTTTTAAGACACCAAGTTTGTGGTAAGTTCTTACAGCAGACCTAGGAAATGAACCCAGGCCCTGAAGGTGTGTGTGTGTGTGTGTCTTTAAAGCTTCATAGCTTGCTAGAAAATGTCTCAAAGTTGCTCTTTCTAGATCAATGTTTTCTGGCTATACAGTGGGCCTTTTCAATATGGACATTTGCATTTTCTCTTACTTCTGGAGAGTTTTCTCTGATTATAGTCATGTTTCATGGCTTTGTCTTTCTTCCTCAGGAACTCCTACTATATACGTTGGATTTTATTTGCCTGTCTTCCATTTCAATCTCATCTCTTCAATTCTGCTTGCATCATCTGTTATTTCATGTTTATTCTCTTGGTTGTTTATCTGCCCTTCTTCAATGTTGAAATTGTTCAACGTTCAAATCTATTTTCCTTTGAGCACTTTGTACTTTATTCTTCATTTTTGAAATGCTTTTGTATTTTTCCTCAATTTATTTTTCTAGGTCAATCAACTCTTGTTTCATTTTTTTCTGTTTTGTGCTCATTTAGGGCCTTAGGGTTTAAATTTCTGATTTGGTTTTTTTTTCTAAATATCTCCAATTGTTTGACCAGAGTGACTTCAGTTTGGAATGTTGTCGTGTAGTTTTCTTCTGCTTTGTGGTTGGTTTCGGGGGTAAAATTTCCATCAATTAAACTGTTATGATTCTCATTTTCTACGTCCTTCTAATAGTAGGTCTTTATGGAGATAGGTGTTTTTGTTTTTTCTTTTCCTAGCATTTTGTAGACAGAGTTCCTAACTCAAGAATACCCTCTCCTGCCAGTGCAGTGAAGTGAAACACATTTAGTGAACAGTAAGGAAAGAGGAGTCATCACGTCTTCTCTCTTTCATTTCTGCAAGATCCTCAATTTTCTCCTTAGTTGCTTCTTTCTCTTTGCTGCCAAGTCTGTAAGAGGCACCATCCTTTCTTGGTTTTCCTGCTTCTCCAAGAAGCAATGCTTTCTCGAAGCTGCTGCTTCTGGTCCTGTTGACTTTCAAGCTGCTTCTCTCTAACTGTGCTGCGAATGTGTAACTTGGTCTTGAAAGGTACTCTTTCTCTGGGTGATTTTGTCTATGCTACATCTAATTCTTCCACGCCTCTTTACTCTTTTTCCTGGAGATTTTAAGACTCCTCTCTCCCACACTCTGTACCCAGCTTATAGAGATAAGTGACAGGAGCTCTCTTGGAATTTGGTGTTTATTTCTTTACTTATTGGTAATTTGAAGTTTGTGACATTCTCTGTCTTCTATTAATGCTGAAGACAGGAGTCATGTGTGGTTTCCTTGTGCTCTTGTTGAATTTAAGGGTTGTACGGAGAGATTCAATTTCAGGGGGCTGCACATATCATCCAAACCTGGAAACTCCCTCAGATTAGTGTTTCTCGATCTTTTTGAACCCATTTTCTCTGTTCGTCACACGAACATTGCATACGCTATGAAAATGTTTATAAAATTCAAAATAGATAAAGTAATACAACTGAGAACAAATCAAGGCAATGAGAAAAAGTACCATTTTCTCTCTAGACACAAACTTTCCCCTCCCCAGATTCTGATGAGTAAAGATTTCCTCATCCTTTCCTCCAAATCACTGAACTGAATAATTTTCAGAGCCATTGTCTTAGTCAGTTGGGGCTGCAACAACAAACTCCCATAGCCAGGGAGGCTTACAAACAACAGAAATTTACTTCTCACACTTCCGGAGGCTGGAAGTCCAAGATCAAGGCACCAGCAGATTTGGTGACTGGTGAGAACGCGCTTCTGGGTTCAAAGCTGGTCATTTTTTCGCTGTGTCCTCACATGGTGGAAGGGAGAAGGGAGCTCTCTGGGGTCTCTTTCATAAGGGTAGTAATCCCATTCATGAGAGGTCCACCCGGTGACCTGATCACCTCCAAGTCTCCATCTCCTAATGCCATCATATTGGGTGAATAGGCTTCAACACATGAATTTTGGAGAGACACACACGTTTCGTCTCAGCAACCATAATGTTGGATCAGGATATTTTGTCACAGTTGTTTTGATGCAGAAACACTTTAATACCTCTGAATTTATCCCTTTTGTAATACCTTTGTCCTCTCTTTTTCTTACTTAACTTTTTACAGTCTGTTCTATCCATTTTAAACAGTATTGGCTCACACTCAATATCCATTGTCAATGATATTATTCATTACATCAATGATATAATCATATGAGAAAGTGAATAACAAATAATGAGAGAGCTGCTCCTTCCCTCTTCCTTCTGCTCTTATTTAGTGGCATTCTTTCCATTTTGCCAGAACGTGTAATGTTTATATACCATTATTTCGATCATGTCCCCATCCTTGTTTTAGTCCTCACTACACAGTTAAGTATATTGAATTTTCATCATCAATTCTTGTGCTGAAATTTCCCCAGTTACCTTTTGCTGAATGCAGCTCATCCTGGAAGAGAGTTCTCTAGAGGGGCGTGTGTGTCTGTGGTATTTATTCCCTGCAGAGTCTTCAAGGTGAGTGAAAGGAGCAACCTCAGAGAAGCCTTGCTTCTGGACGAGAATAAGACACATAGAGAAGCAGTGGTGCCCCTTGTAGACAGTGAAGAAAAAGAAGGAGGCAAGAGGGGAAAGTTTGAGAATCTTGATGGAATTAAAGAAATACACTTTTACATTATAATGGCCACCCTATAATGAAAAAATCTGTTTTTATGATCCAATTGTAATTCGAATGTCCCAAGGTTTCCCAGCCTGTAGGTACAAATGATGCCATGTTAAAGCACAGACTAGCTGTCCTACGCTTGAAAGTCCAACCTATGCAAGCTCAGGAACTCAACAGCACATCCTCCTGCCACCACGACCACCCATTTTCAAGGTCCCCTCCACCCCCAGTACCTTAGATTCTCTGCTTTGTGTATCAGTCCACTAAGGACACTTCTTCCATCCCTGGCCTTGGAGCTCCTACTTCCCTGGGCCCGCTGCCGGCTCCACTCCCTTGCTACTTTTAGCCAAATTCTCATTCCTTGGCTAAGGCTGCTGCACGCTCTACTGATGCAATTCTGCTCCAGAATGTCTGGGAACTCCTACTGGTCACCTGCCTCTGCCCTGGTTCTCATCATTCTACTTGATCTGCCACCTGGGCTCAGGGCCCTGCCCATCCAACCACTAAGAAACAGCCAGGGAAATGAGAAACCTCCGTTTAATGAGGGTGACAGGGTCCTGAGCTGGCAGCTCGACATGCCCTCAGCCACTGTCTCCTCAGGGTGGCTAGGTGTCTTTATGGGCTCCAGCAATAGCCTTGATCCTACTGAGAATAGCTCCTGCTCCTTTCAGAGTATTATTGGCTCCAGCTGGTCCCATCCTCACGCTCAATTATCTTCCCAGAATCTAGTCTCCCACACCGTCTTCTAGCTCTTTTCCCAGGAGGCTTCTCAGCCCCAGTGTTAATCCGTTTGGGCAAATAGATGCCCTGGAAGGGAGCACTCACACACCCGGCACATGTTTTGGCTCTGAGAAAACATCTGCCCTCCCAGCCCCCTTGCCCAGGTCATGAACTAGGATAGTGTTCTAGGAGAGGGTAGGAATATCTCAAGAAAGCACAAAAGCTGAATGGTTTGTTAGTCCATTTTAGAAGGATGTTGAAACACACCTAGTTTCGAAATTAGAGTCGAAATGTCATGCCTCCCATGAGTCTGGTGGGAATTCCAGTGCAAACCGGGCTATGACGGAAATTACATTGCTGACCCTGAATGAAGCTAATTAGAAGCATCTCAATAATCAAAAGTTAATTTAATTCCCCCCTTTATGAGGCATTTAAAAAGTTTGTTTGAGTCTATGTTGTTAAAAATAAAAGTAACTAGCAGCGGGTTCTGATCCCCTTCAACTTCTACCAGAAAGGAATACAGTGTTTTCTTAGCTCCTTCTAAGCCCACTCAATAATAGAATTAACCTTGCACAATAAAAGATGGCCGAGGATCAAGGGGAAAAAAAGACCTACTAATTTTGGCTCCATAGAACTTGGGGTCACATGTTTGAGCTCTGGGAGCCTCAGTGGCAAATCCTTGAATTAATGTAAGTCTAAGGGGAGGATGGGTAATTTGGAACCAGTGCTCCGTAACACGGGTCTTAGCTATTTTACATATAGATTATATGGTTGATAAAACTGAGCACACACAATGAGCCCCATGCTTTCAGAGCATTATCTTATTTAATTCTTACCACATCCTTGAGGGTAGGATGTTAATACCCCATTTTATACACAAAGAAACCACCTCTCATAGATATTAAGAGATTGTCCAAAGTCATCAGCAAGTAAGAAGGAACTGAACTCAGGTTTATCTCACTTCAAAACCTAACCTTTTCCCACTGCACGATGCTGCCTCCCACACACACTGGAGTGTATTGGATGCAGATTCCATTCTCTGGATATGCTTACCTTGGATTTCTTTACTTCCTTTGGTATTCTTGGCAAAGAATGGTTTCCTTGAGCTGTATGGATGTTCATTTAAATAGTGCTCAGTATCCATTCCCACCTCCTTCTGGAGGGCCTTTCTCTCCTGCGGAAGGTGGAAATCTAGAACCACATTTCTTAGTCTTTCTCAAAGCTTGGCTTCTACCTATGAATTAGGTTCAGTTATACGCACCTGCGTGAGATTAGAAGCCAGAATTGAAGCAGAAGCCGCCTTCCCACGGATTTGGTTGTAACCATTGGCAAACGTGATTGTGAGACATTGGGACTTTTTAAAGCCGAGTCTTAACGTTCAGTCACTAATTTAATGGGTGTCAAGAGACAGATAGGGTGGGAGTGACAAGGCCTTCCGGATTCTCAGGTGTCAGCTAAAGCAGCATGTTCCCACAGTCAATACTTCCAGTGACGGCCTCCTGACTTCCGACCTTCTTGCTGGCGGCAGAGGCAGAAGGAACCTCCAGCCTTCCCGACAATGTTGTAAACACCTGCTTCTCTCTATTCGATGCCTTTCTGCTTAAAATAACTCGTGTGGTTTCTGTTTCCTGCGACTGAACCCTGCTGATACACAGTTTTCCCTCTTTCCCACTAACTGCTGGTCTTTGCAACTGCCAACCCTTCAAGTGGTGTTTTCAGCTCTAAAATGAAAGCTTTGAATATCTCCATTGCTCCCTATCTCCCTTATCCGGTTTTATTGTTCTCCATAGTGTTTATTGTCACTCCAAGATTCCTTATTGGCCCAATGTCCACCTCTCCTAGAATTTAAGCTCCATTGGAATAAGGGCTTTGCTTTGTTCACTTCTGTATGGCTCTGTGACACTTAGAACAGTACCAGCAAACAGTGGGAACTGAATAGATAGTGTCGAATGGATGAATCTACTTTTCCTAACAGAAACTAGTACTGTATTAATGCATTAGTAATAGATTCATCAATAAATACCCTCAATAATGCCTCCTCATGAAGCTTTGACCCAGGTTTAGAAAATCCCCAAAGAACACAAAATGGCACACATTGCCTGGACCGAGGCCTTAAATTTAGGGTGACCAACTCCTCCCCCTGTGTCTGAGACTTTCCTAGTTTTAGCACTCAAGACCCACATCCTGGGAAAGCCTTCAGTCCTGGGCAAACCAAGATGATCGGTTACCCTGATTAAATTCATGAGGTGCTAAATAAAGGCATTTGAATTATATTACTTTAAATCACTCTTGCAAATAAAAGTTTGCAAACACGAATCTTTTAAACCATCCTGCAGTTTCCTTCCCATGTCACAGCCATGCTGCAAATGATCCCTGAAGCCATCAGGTGAAATTTGAGCAATATTTCAAACTGTATTTTACATTTTTACTAAAGTTCCTTTTCAGCCTATACCTTGAACATGTTAGGGTTCAGCCTGTGAAATCTCTTCTGTATTTCCTAGTTACGTTAAAAATACGATACAGGAGCTTCCTAGAGAAAAGATGCTACAGCATCTATAGTTAGATCCTAGATCCTGCAGAGAAGGCGACAGAAGTCTAAGATTCTAATTTCGTTGGGAGACAGAAGAGTAAACTGCGGAGATCTATCAGTGTTAACTCTAAGAGCGAATAAAGACTTAGCCTTCACCAACCACAAGACTCACCCTTCTAGCTGCTAACATTGTTCTGAAGCTTCAGACAGCGAGTTCAAGCATCACTTGCATATTCGAAGTGTCAACGCCTTTGAACTGGTGCATTAGAGAGAATTTGGAGAATAGCAACATTCTCAGATCTACCACCCAAGTTCCCGGCAGTTGGAACCTCTTGGGGATTCTTGCTCCCTGATGATTCATGTGGATGGATGTTTAGGTGTTTAGATTTTAAAATGTTCTTCTCAACCGAAACTGAAACTTAAAGAGATGCTATCACCCTGGAATTATTTTTGCACCTGCGAAAACAGTTGTGTTACTAAAATCAACTGTTTTCGCACCACGGGCTGTTGCATGTGACGGTGGTGTTTCGCCAGCCACGTGCGTAAGGGGTTAAGCAAGCGGCAGTTGCGCAATCCCAGCACAATACATTCCACAGAGCCAGCAATCTCGGTTTGAACATGTTTATAAATCAGATACAGAGAAACTGACCAAACCTCCAAAGGGCAGCTTGTTTGGAGGAACAGAAGTGCACGTGCTGCTTTTCTTCTTAAGAAATTGGTCAAAGGACTCCAGAAAATGCTCTTTTCAGACTGTGTGAACTCTGAAATGTCCCACGTCTTGATCCCTCCACAGCATGACTTAAGTTCTTGGACAGACTTCACATTTTTACTAAAACTGGCTATTAGGCCTGGCCACTTCCTTCCTTCAGGCACTATTTTCAGAAGCAGAGACACGGAGCCCCTGCACCTGTTGTTAGTGTGGCCACAGACGGAAACCTCTGCAAAACCCTCATCTGTCTGCACAGTAGGTCCAGCGACGCCCAAGTGGAGGCAAGGGACGGTATGAGTGTCCAGAGGGGCTGGTCAGGGAGCACAGGCGAGGCAGCCTCAGGAGGGAACATCTCACCCACTATCTTGTGTCTCCTGACCTGATTCGCACAACCTGGGCACTCCTCTCCAGGTCTGTGACTGGCCACGTTCCTAAGGGGCGCAGCCAAGGGGCCCAGCCCTGTTCTTTTGACACGGGTCTGGTGGATCCCAGGGGAGGAGGAGGAGATCCTGGAGGTGACCACCTAATATGTAGCTGACCTCATCCCACACATTGGGACGCAAAGGTGACTGAGACACAGCCTCGAAAAGCTTACAGTCCTGTGGACTGCGATTCCATGGGAAAGGGGCTACTGCAGCCTGGAAACAGATGGAGAGGTGGCTCCCAGCCTCCTTGGCTGGTCAGGTTCAGGTCCGGCTGGCTCTGATCCTCCTGGCCGTGTTTATGCCACAGGATGAAATTTCAGGATGAAGTGGCTGCGCAGCACCAGGTACAAACCAGCATCTAACTCCCTTCTCTTTCCAAACCAAAAACTGGTCCTGAGACACTGGATAGCTGACACTGCAGGCCAGCGACCTCTCTTGGCTCCCTGTTTGCCACTCTCTTCCTAGCATGCTGTTTGTCTTTCTTCAGTAGAAATTTGGCAGAATCATGGAGTTCTTATTTTCACCTCTTATCTGGGTCTGTTTGTCCATAGCTAGAATAACAGGGGGCTTTTAAAACCTAATGAATTCAACGGTCAAAGAATGGCCTCAGGCAAATGGAATGTCTGATGTTCCATCTCTCTGGCTGAGGGCAGGAGGCCATTTGGGGCTTAACATCTTTTTCATTCACATGCAAAACACTTCCAAAAGCACAAGTTTGAAAACTTAGAATTTGAAACCAAATCACTAATCTTCCTCATTCTTAACATTTTTAGCTCAGTAGTGGTTACTTGATAGCTTAATACACGTTAGATTTTGGGGGGAAAAGGATACTATTTTGGGCTTTTGATGTCCAACGGATTTGAGTGTATTTCTTATCCATGTATTATTTCTTCTTCCCTATAAATATATTTAAATAGACTAAACACCTCCTTTGGCAGTTACTTCATCAAAACTTGGAAAAAACGCTCTGGTTGAGCATGGATCTATTTAGAGACTTGCAAACGGTATTGTGGAACCACAGCTTGAGGATGTGCTGGGTTCTCTCAACCTGACTGGGCAGAAGTCCCTGTCACTGGATTCACAGCTCACAGCTGTATAACGCTCCTGGTTTTCAAGGGAGTGATCCAGATGCTGGCTGCAAAGAACGAAGAGAATTGTTCCAAAGGTTGTTCCACTGAACTTGCTACTTAAATACACACACACACAACCAAGCCCATCATAAAAGCATATCAGCTCACACAGATGCCAGCCGAATGAAACACGTGTTCCTAGCACTTCCTCTAACTGACAGCAAGGTCTGAGGCTTGAGTCCACGAGATGCCCCATCTCATGGGTTTTTCTTCCTCATGTCAACGCCAGTCATTGTGTAACCAGCTTGTTTTCCTATACCACTGGCAAGTAGTACTTAGAAACAATATAGCCTTTCTCAGAAATAATTTAAACATCATTCTGTTTTTCTTGGCCTTTTGACAATGGATGATTATCTTTAGTACTTCTATCGGGCATTTCCAAATCCCGAATTTTCTTTCACCCGGTAAGATTCTGTAAGTCTGGTTACAACCACAGAAGTGAAGGAAGCAAGTGGGGATGGTGCCTGGGACCCGTAGGCCCCTGAAAGGGGCAAGAAGCGAGCTGGCCGCCCCATCTGTGTTCCGAAGAGGGAAGGGAGACAGAGCAGGATCCCCAGGCCATGTGACCCAGGGCCACTTGCTGTGACTGTCTTTTTAATTTATTTTAAAACACAATGACTAAATGTGGTGTATTGGTTTGATATTATTTCAAACCCACCTGTTTATGACTCAAGTGAAGTTGCTTTAATCCACTTGTTTATGACAAAGACAAATAAATGAGGTTGCAGTAAAGCTGTTTTGATACACGAATGAAGCAAGTCGAATCGAGATGTCATCATCTCCTCTGTTGTCATTGATTAAAATTCAGCAGCTCAGCTGACGACGAACATGAGGAACCCTACTGGGGGCTGATCAGTAAGAACATGCGGAAAAGCCAGTATGGCAAGGGGACATTTAGACTAAAAATATCCAGAGTGTGTAAGAATTATTCAAGTTGTGGTCTGGGCAAGACGACGCTCTGCTGGTCTAAATAAATCCTATGAAGACCTGGAGGCATTAGCTCCTACCATGGTAAGGGCACACTCTTATTGGTAGTGGCCACAAACCACACAGCGGCCCCATGAAGGAGACCAGCCTGCCTGCCAACACTGGCACCGTCGTTTCCTAGCAACGTGCTCTAGCAACAGAGGACTTTTATTTTGCACTGGCAGCTGGAGGTCAGCCCTTGCTTGGTTTTGCCATTGCCTACTTGTCCGAAAAAGTACACCTCGATTAAATTTGGACTTTATTCCTTTTATCTCCCCTTGCCTGGAACAACAGTGTGACTAACCTCTTATTGCTCTGGAGTATGTTCTTTCTTTACTGGATTATTACGAGACATTATCCTGTGTGCTATTGGCTTGTGAAACTATTATAAATCCCACAGTGAACCTGCGTTAAATAACATATTGGCAGGGACAGTCTCAGTCTTTGAGCTTAAATTCGCCCGCCCCAAACAAAACATCACATAAAAGGATTTAGATATAGGTCACAAAGCACTGGACTCATTTATTTAGGACCTGGGAGAAGGGTAGGTCCAGTTAAAAAACAAAATTTAGCCGAGTAAATTTGAAGATCTAATCGGCTTTATTAAACGGTTCACCAATTGGGCAGCCTCTCATCTAGCAAGTAGAAGGGGCTCTGAGGTGTCATACAGAATGCAAGGTTTTTATAGGAAGAGGGGTGGGGAAAGGGAGCTATTAGCAAAAGACAGGATTAGTTTTAGGCCAGGCTGTCTCCTCTTGGGGGAAGGGACTGGCAGGGGGCCTTACCACCAGATTGCCTCTTCTTCTAGGGCTTGGAGAGGGTCCACCTGACAGATTACCTTACTGTTTCTAGACCAGAAAATTCCACACTGGTTGATGAAGATTATATTTCTGGGAGGGGCTGAAACTGCAATTACATCAGGAATCAAATCTAGGTTTGGTAGCACGGGCTTTAGCACGAGTGACGCCATTTTGGGCCTGTGGTTTTCTTTTTAACAGTCTTAACCCAAGAGCATAGTGCTAAGGAAGCCGGGAGCATCTCTTTCCTCCTCGTGACTCCTCTTTTCACTGAGAAAGTGGGCCTTTCCCTTGAAATTGAGGTAAACACATGGTCAGCAAAGAGCTCCCCACAGAGACAGTCGACCATCAATACTGGCATTTCAATGACGACACATCAACCAGTAAAATGCTTGGTTAATTTTTGCTCAGGGCTGGATAATTTTATGACCACTAATTATCTGTGCAGCCACACATGGAGAGAAGCATAAAAATAGCCCTTTGTCCTTCCATTGAAGGAAGCTCTTTAAATATTAACTTGGCCATCTCCTCCACAATCCCCCAGAGGTAGGAGGTACGCAGCTGAGTCTTGGTATCCTGCTTTTACAGACATCATGGAAGATGGAGAGGTGAGTGCAGTGGGCTTCCCCAAGATCACGGAAATACCTTGAAATATTAATTGGGTGAAGGAGTCTGGAGTTCTGGAATTCACATTTCTCACTTGCAAAGACGTGCCCTAAGTTCTGAGGGCAGGTTCTATGTCTAAGGCCCCAGGTCCTCAAAGGACAACTGTCATAGAGTAGAAACCCAACAAATATTTCCTGTTATTGACAATGTCTTATCCATGGGCCCAGTATGTGACATAAACACAAAATTTTAGTCATCCATATAGCCTACGGATGAGAACAGGAGAAGCACAGAGATGGGTGGCATTTGGTCAGAGTAGAGAAAGAGAACAGGGAAGTGAGTAAAAAGACTCCCCCCAGTGTCACACCAGACTTGGGCTTAACTTTTGCCCTTGACTCTGACTACCTGTGTGACCTTGAGTAAAGGTATTTTCATTTTAAGTCTCTGTTTCCTCCATGTGAAGTGGCGACAGCTCCATCCCGTGCACACCTGGATGCGTGAAGAAGGGAACTCACGTGAGACACTCAGCAGCGCTCCTGGTTCAAGGTGAACACTCAGGAGAGGAAGCCATTCGCATCCTCACAGAAGGAACCCTCTGGGGTTTCTTGCGGTCAACAAGGGAAAACGTTTCGGTCCCCAAGAAGAAACGCTACTTTGTCAGTCCTGTCTGGTGTTCTAAAGCAGACACACACAAAGCCAGGCATGGCGCCCATTAAAAATTTAACTATATATCATATTCATTTATTATCAATCCACAGGATAATTTGATTGCTACATGAGCTCATAAAAGCTTTTCCACCTTTACAAAATTAAAAAAAAAAAATGTGCCACAAGGATGTAATAATAACTGCTGAGAAACAAGAAAAGGAATCTTCAAATTATAAATTTGCTGTAGAAAAGATAAAAAACAATTATATTTTCTTTAGAATTTTACCTTGAATAAAATACTCCCCTGTATAAAAAATAAAAAAGCTTGCTCTGGTTAGAATTAGAGTGTTTTCGTCTTCAAATCTGGGAATTTGCATAATATCTCCATGATAGTTTTCCTTTGTACCGCGTGGCATTCAAGCATAGCAGATTAGAAAGATTTTCTTTTTCTTTTTGTGTTGTTAAAGCAGTCTTAAAATGGGACATCTGGGGAGAAGTTCATTTTCTTCTTCTCCTCCTCAGGGATGTGGAACACAGCCTTTGAGGGGAGGAAAAGGAGGAAAGGAACTGGGTGGGAAGGGACGGGATGGGAGGCGAGAGAGGGGACATGAAAGGGATGCTGAATGTGCTGTGCTATGAAATAGAGCAAGATCAGAGAAGGTCTATCTGTAAGTGCTTTAAGATAAGGTGCAGAAGCAGACTGCAGCGTCGCTCGTACTGCCCTATGTACATATTCACAAGAATAAAAAATTCCAGCTAGTTCACATTTTCTCATCCATTCTGAGGCACCCACTCCACCATGCTGGCCTTGACCGCAGGCAATGCAGCACCTCACTGCCCATGCGGCTGTTGGTCCTATGACGTCCTTGAAGTTGAGGGAGCAGCCCTGGGAGGTCCAGCAGGCTCTAGAGATACACGTCTACCAAGGGGCTGGAGTCCTGAGTTAAAAAGAAGCTCCAGTACTGGAGTTGGACACAGCAATCAATGTTCTATTGTCAAGGCTTTTTCCCTTAGATTTGTCTAAAATAGGTGTCAGAGAGAAAAATAAAATACAAACAAACAACAAACAAAGCCAAGAACTCCCAACAACCACCAGGGGAAGTCAAAGGCCTAACAGCTCTTGACGCGGGCCTGGGTGATATCGGACGTTTTCTTGATGACGCTGGCCCGAGTCTCCCGGTCGGGCCGACTGCTGCTGGGCGCTGGGGTCACGGAGGGAGTGAGGGGCAGGTCTGGGAAAGGGGGCCAGGAGCTGTTGAAAGGCACCGGACAGCTCTCCTCTTTGATGGTGACCTGGAGATCCGGCTTGTTGGAAGTCACGAAGGTCGCCATGCTGGGCAGCAGGTAGGTGCTTCTGGTGCCCATGTTGCTGAGGTACTGTTTGCCTTCAATGTTCCTCTTCCTCCAGTGTGGGCGTCCCTTTCAAAGAAAAGAATTCAGATACGTATTTTCTTTGCCTTCTGTAGAACAGCTTTTTAAAAAAATTTTTTTTTAAATGCACCACAGTTCCCACATGTTGGTGTTTCAACTGAATTTCTTAAGAGTCATGGGATGAGCAGAAGCTTGGCACCTCTACATCCCTCAACTGAAATCCAGACCCCAAGCTGTTCATGCCCCAAGCAATGGTTTCTCTTCCCTTTTTATCAATTCCCATTTGCTACCTCCCAGAAATACAGGCAAGACTGTTCTAAGAAGGCAGGAAAACAAGGCAACTTGGTTTCTAGTTCCCCTCCACTCCGGCTGCCCAGTCTGAGCATTAGGTGGGTTTCAGGCCATGAGGGCTGCTTTATCATGGTGACTTGGTTCCTCACTGATGGCCCAATCTGATCTTAGAGTCAACCTGCATTTTCAGAGGGAGGGAGGTGAGAGACTCTGTAACAGACAGGGGACGCCCCTTGAGGGCTTTCAAACGGGTGCAGCTTCGAGCTCCAGTGTGCCAGGCAAACAGCTGGCCTCCAGGCTAGCTTCATTCAGAGAAGGAGCTGGAATTCTGACCTTGAAGAAACAGGGTTGAAATGTATGGAAGCATCTCTATCTACTGTCCTTTCAGAATTCCTGGACTATACTTTAAGGATTTAGTGTACTAGGAAATCACTAATTCAAACAACCATTAGTCAGTCAGCCATTCTTTCTCTCTCTCTCTCACTCAAAGACAGACACAAAGCAGGCAGTTAGCAGGAATGCTATCCATCACCATTACAGCTCTTTCCTGCCATTGTGGGAGCCCAGCCCAGAGGAGGGAAATCGGAGCAGGCCACTCAGAATCAAAACTGAACACCCGCCTGGCCTCTGGGCACGGAGCACAGAGGGCAGGGACTGCAGGTGTACATGGAGATCTATTTACTTCGTGCTTTCTGACATTTACTTCTGGTCATTGCTCTTGGACACTTGGACACTCTATTTCTGCTTGTGAAGTAGGATGTTTATCGTGGTAAGAATATCAACGTTTCCTGTCCTTACTTCAGTTTCCTTTTCCTGCAGTCACAAGCTCTCTTTCTATGGTAACATCTTTCTTTCCTCCCATTCAGTTCCCAAAGCTCCATTTTATAATTCGAAATCCAAAAGCATCATAAATTTTACGTTACGTATATTTTAGCACACTCACACACAAGAAGTCCAAAAGTACAAATGGCGATCAAAAGAAAAGAAATGTACCTAGCAGCAAGGAGACCCCAGTCCCCAGCACGCCCTTCAGGGGGTGGGGGCGGGGAGCCACGCTTACCTCCGTGCTCTCTTCATCACTGGGCACACTATCGGTAGTTTCACTTTCTGTTCACAGAGAGAAAAACACAAGGCCATCATTCCTGCCACTCAAACAGTTTTGAGGCTCAGGCAGTGTTTAAAAAATACATCAGCACTTCATTTTTCAAAAGAGAAATGGGTAACTAAACTCATAATTCCGTCCCCTCTGTAACGTCAAACACTTGCACTTGGAAGATGCTAGAGGGAATTCGGTTTCTCTAATTTGGGCCCTTCAGAGGAAGCATTCAGAGTTGAGGGGGAGCTCACTTTCCAAGGCCAGGCTATGTTTCTTCACGGCCACTACTTCCCAGTATGGGTGTGGGCCCGCCCCCCCTGCCGGTGCCAATCCGCTTTCCGCTCCCCATGTCCTTGGCTCACCCTGCCTCCACGTGAAGCCCCTTCATCACTGCTGCTCTATCCACAACGCCCCACACTGGTCTTCTTTTCCAATCCATGAGCATTCGTTCATTCAAGTCCCAACTCAGAGCCTTCCTAGGTCACCCTAAGTCTGCTCAGATCCCTCCTTCACCTCATGTCTCTGTAGTAATTATACATCTTGAATTTATAACGTTGCATCTTCCACTTGGGTTACTGTGGGTGGACAGGTTTTAGGGCAGCTCCCATGATCCTCATCTCCTAGAGTTTCCTTTCCTGTGGGACTCCCTCCTGTGGAGTGCGCGTGGGGCCTGTGACTTACTTCGAATCCACAGAACACAGTGAAGGTGATGAGATGTGTGTGATCACATCTTATGCAGGGACCCATCTTATGAAGAGACTCTCCCTTGCTGGCTTTGAGGAAGCAGGAGCCAAGCTGGGAAGACTCGCCTGACAAAGAACTAAGGGCTCCTTCCAGCCAACAGCCAGCAAGAGACCAAAGCCCTCAGTTTGACAACGTGCAAGGAGCTACATTCTGCTGCAAACCACGCGAGCTTCGAAGCAGAGCCTCCCCATTAGATCCTCCAATGAGGCAGCAGTCCTGGAGCGCACCTTGTCTGCAGGTCTGTGCAGGGAACCCCCGAGCAGAGGACCCACCTAGGCCAGACCTGCACTCCTGACCCTCAGAAACTGTGGGATAACAAGTGTGTGTTGTTTAAGTCACTAAGCTTGGGGTTATATTGTTCAGCAGCAATAGATAACTCATTTGGCGACTACACTGATTCAGCCTGCTGGCTGTAAGGCACGGAGCAAGGCACTAACTTCACGCACTGAGCTGCAGTGTCCTCATCTGTACAAGGGGAGGATGAACACCTTCCACAGAGGATTGCTGACGAGAGAGAGTGAGGGTGTGTGGGGAAAGGCCGAGCAAGGGCCCAGCACACAGCTCTCACTCTGTAAACGCTGGTGTGCCTCTGTCCTGAGCTCAGCAGCCTTGTTCAACCCTGGATTTGCACAACATGCTAGATTAACAGAGTCCAGAGTCAATAACTAATGGTTACACATCATCTGAACATATAATACAAGATTTTCTTAAGTGAAAAAATTTTTGGTTTTTTTTTAAGTAAAAAAATTTTTGATTTTTTTAAATAAGAAATCGGTGATGTGCAGTGTTTCAATGTTCACAGCACCGAGAAATGAAAGCACAGAGGGCAGAATTCCTAAAATACACAGACCCTTAGAAATCCCTGAGTCTGGGGCATTCATTTTACAGACAAGGCCGAAAGAGGAACCATAATGGTGAACATTTACAGAGGGCTGGCGCCAGGGCCAGGCTGGCGTCTCTGCATGCATGCCTTGTTTAGCCCTCACGAGGACCCTAAGTTGGGAAACAGCTCCCAGCATGCAGCTCGTGTGCTCTGCTGCCTTCTACCTGCTTCCATCCTGAGCCTGCTGAGGGACTGGCTCCCAGTCTCAGGTCTTGCTGGTGGCCCTGCTCGGACCAAATGGCTCCCAGCCCAGATAGGGCCCTTTCCACCACCCAGAGCACTAACCACAGACCAGGCTCTCTATGAATTAAAGGCCAAAGAACAAACAGACAAACCGAGCTACAGGTTCATTCCTCAAGCAAAGAAGGTGAGAACGTTGGCCACACTGGGCCTACCCTGTGGCCTTTCTGCACATTTCTTGGCCACTGTTCTCCAGTGACTTTTCCTGGGCGTTGAGTGATGGCCGAGGGCTGACCATGAGCATCTGGAGGATGTGCCTCTCCTCTCCTGAGAACGAGCAGACTTCCCCAAAGCATCCCTGACTGGGAGCAAGAGGGGCCCAGAGAAGCCCCCTAGCCACCCAGACAAGCCGGCAATGCCAGGCACAAGAAAAGTTTCTACACAAAAACAAATTACAAACAGCAGAAAAGGAAAATTCCCCTCTTCACATAACCCTCAGGCTAGCCCAGTATCCAGGGAAGGCAGGAATCGGTATAGCCACTCCCAAGAAAAATGAGGAACAGAGACGTTGAGAAACCTGCCAAAGTTGTGGACTGAGTCAGCAAAGAGCAGAGAAAACAAAACTGCACTTCTGGCTCCAGGCTGTGCCCTGAACGCAGCGTCTGCTTGCCGAGGCACTCCACTGCTCAGCCTCTGACGAAATTTCAAGATCCCCTTTCCATTTTTATGCTTAGCTTTCTTTGTGCTCCAACGCCAAGGTTTCTCTCTTCCTTCATATACGTCTAGGCCCCCTCCACTCCTAATTACCCTGCATGAACGCCACCATCTTCTGTTCCTTTCCCCTTCAAAGAAAAACCAGGCAGGCTTTGGGAGCTGGAACTATGCAGAAATGAGCAGTGGACACCAAGGTTCTGGGATTCCACCGCAGTCCAAGCCCAGAGCGGGAGAAGTTGGAAGGTGGACCTGGGTATGACTCCTTGGTAAGAGCTTGCACAGACCATGAGCATGATCGCAATGCTAACCGCCTTTAAGTACCCAGTTTTCAACCTCAGGGAAATAGTCTGAGACAAGAAAAGACATACATGTTCTGAGCTTATGTTTTCAGCTGACACAAATGCTAGTTGAGAGCATCATTTCTAAATTAAGATCAACTGCTTCTGAAGCAGTTATGAAGACTCTCCATATTAGCAAACTGAGATTTCTAATTTTTGTTGTTTAAAGAGTGGCCTTGAGTGCCGTCGGCCTGGGAGCAGATGCTTGAGGACCCAAGACCCTTCTCCCAGAGTAACAGTGGTTCTCACGGGCAACCCTGAATCGCTGGCTCCAAGTGCTCGTTGGGTGTACTCATGCCCATTTTCCTCTGTTTCCTTGGTTTTACTTTACCATTGCCATTTTCAAGATCACTTCTTATACACAAATGAGTTCAGTGCAGCTGCTGCTTCCAGATCCATGTTACTGCTGAAATACCAACATAAGTTGTTATTTCATTTCCCCTTTTGGATTGTTTTGGATTTGGTTTTTTATTTACTTTGAATACAATGGAATAAAAAAATTTGAAGTTGTTTCACTAACACGCATGGTCTGAATAAGTTCAAAGTGTTTACAGAGTAATAACAGGGACTTGAGTAGCTCATTTCATCTTTCTGGTCTCAGTTTCCCCAAAAGTAACGGGGTTGACAGGGAAGGGGAGGTATGGATTAGATGATCCCAAAGATGCTTCCTCCAGAGCTGCAGTTCTAGAAGGATGCTTGTCTTAGGTCCACACTCCAGCTCAGTTTTTATTGTCAAACCATCTGTAGGGAGGGACACCCTATCTTCTATGTGAAAGCTTTCTTGCACTCTGATCCTGGTACATTTTCTGGAAGGCTCTTGTTTGACAAGTTTGATTAATAAGATTGGCAAGGATTTCTTTCCTTTCGTCATTTCCTCAATTACTTTCACTAGAAGGTTCTATTAAAAGGTTCAAATCAAGAGTCCTCTTAATCTCAAAGCACTCTTATCTTTGCCCTACCCAACAAAAGGCAAGCATGCTTTGGTTTCCACAAAGACCCAAAGTCTTTACTGTTGGCTGCTGGTCAGTAGGCAATCTCCATTCTCTCATTCACAACCAATTAATCCTTTACATCATGCTCTCTTCTCCAGCTATTCTCCATTCTCTCATCCAGCCTCCCCCAATATACTAGTGTGGCTTTCTTTTACTAAACCATCAACAACCTAATAAAATCCTAGTGCCACACACCAGACACGAAGCCACTTTATGGGAGACGTTTAAGAGGAAAATGACTCTCCTCTAGAGTTTCCCAAGGTTGGGCTCCCAAGGATGAAAGTTTTACGAATCCGACTAGAAAGTGATGTCGTCTTAAAACATCCAATGCAAGTACTTCCACTCAAAGAAACTGTCTCATTTCTTGTTCACCATATTTAGCCCATAGAGAAAGCCGACTTGCAAAATGAACGTGGTTTTGTAATCCGACTGGGATTATATTTCAACGATCAGTAGGGGAAAAAAATAGCAAACAGCAGCCTCCAAAGACCAGTTTCCAAAACAAGTGAATGAAACGATTAGAGGAGGTTGAAATTCAGTTCAATAGTCCAAACAAAGGAAGCCTGTGATGAAAAACAGGCAAACAGGCTCTTCTACTGGGGAACAAAAAGTTAGAATGGGGAAGACAACCAAAAAGCTGTCTTTCTTAGCAGCAGGCGATAAAATTCCTGACTAAAATTAGACTTAAGCTAGCCATGGTCAGTAACCGATGAATTTATGTGTCTGTAAGCTCTAGAAAAGTAGCAGTGGGAAATATTTTGGCTCCCTCCAAAAGGTTCTGGAGAATTCAGACAATGAAAACAAGGGAAAGAACTAAAGGGGAGGCTGAAAAGCCAGGCTCTAACAAACCCCCCCACTGCCTGCCAGCCTGGCCCTAAAATCCTTCCTTTCAAATCTATGCAAATGTCCTGGAAAGGGTAATGAAATTTTCATTTCTCTCTGCATGGATCAGCTGTTCTCGGCATTCTTCTGCTAAAGCAAAATGCCACTGCTGGCAGAACAGCAAGAAGAGGTCTTTCCAGAATTCCCCAGAAGACTTCGGAAAGTCTTACTCAACAGATAAACAGATAAAAGTCTATTCTAAAGCTCCAATCCCTTAAAAAAAAAAACCCCACATGGGATGTCACAATGCCTGCAGCAGCATGATATAGAAGAAAGTCATATATTTTTAGCCATAGCTATGTAAATATAAGTAGCTTAATGTTTCAAGCCTTAGTTATCTCAACTGTAAAATTAAAGCATAAACATTCTGCTCTGCCTCCTTTGGTGGGTCCTTGAGATCACGAGATGTGGCTGTGTTCTGAACAGCAGAGCCCCAGGCCGTTGCACAGGACAGCATTATAGTGAAACGGTCAAGAACAGGCCTTTGGCATCAGCTACACGTGGGTTCTAACTGTGCTACCAGTTGCCCATCCCTAGACACACTACTTTACCCTCATCACCTTACATCCCTAGAGTTTAAAGAGGTAATAATGATACCCAGGCTGACAAGGTTATTCTCATGATAATTAAATATAAGTCCATCGCTTCCAAGCATTGAGCACAGTTCCCAGGGCACAAACACATGCAACAAAGAGTCGTTATTATTACTGGGGATTGGCCAAGGCTCAAGAGAGACTGGCACACATAGGACTTCAAAATATGTTTGATGAATAAATAACTGACAAGAAGCTTATCCTGTTTGACAGATTATAAGCTCCCTGAAGCCAAGGTTTGTTCTCACATTCCTTTTAAGTTCCCGGCACAAAAGAAAGTTAGGACCTTGAGGACATGATGCGAAGTGAAATAAGTCAGTCACAAAAGGACAATACTGTGGGATTATTCCACGTGTACAAGGTCCCTAGAGTAGCCAGATTCATAGAGACAGAAAGTAGAATGGGGGTTGCGAGGGGCTGGTGGGGGAGGATGGGGAGTTAGTGTTCAATGGGCACAGAGTTTCAGTTTTGCAAGATGGAAAAGTTCTGGAGACGGATGGCGGTGATGGCTGCACAAGAGCGTTAAGGCACTTAATGCCGCAGAAATGTACACTTAAAAATGGCTAAAATGGTAAATGTAATGTTATACAACTTTTACCACAATTTAAAAAAATAAGTTAAAAAAAAGGAAGTTGGAGTTCAGGAAACACGAGGTTAGTGTAGTGACTGATAATTCATAAACAACCTGGCATTTGAATCAACGTAATTCTAATGCTGATTCTGGGCCAGTCGCTGGGGTGGCACCTTAAATGAAGGACATTCTATTTGGCAGCACATAAAGGACATTGCGGGGAATTCTTGAACCATTTATTCGAGCTGACTCACGATAGGGCCTCTGCTTTTTGTTTTTAATATTTGCAAGCAATGACATTGATTCAGAATTCATATTTCATAATTATGATTATATCCCCCCAAATTAAGTGGAGTTCATCAGGAAGAGAGTATAAGATGATGTAACGTTGGCAGGAAAAAGGAGCTATCACCTTATTCTGTAAGGATGGAAGAACCAACGGACTCTGGTTCTAATCTTGTGACTGTCTGGGCCAATTCCTGCAATTATGTGGCCATTTCCTTGGGAATCAGAAATGGGCTCAGTCGCCTGGTCCAATCAGAAGCTGTACTAAATGAAAAAAGAAGGGGGAACTATGCGGGAGTGAGAAGTGAACTTGGTGGGATGAAATGGAGCTTGAGGTCTGAAGCTTTAGTTCAAGTCTTGGTCTAAACACTGTGCGACCTTGAGCAAGATCCCTCAGTTCCAAAAATGAAGGAACTTGAAGAGATGATCCCTAAGGCCCTCCCCAGCTTGGTCAAACTGAGATGCCAGTAAAAACACTCTTCCGAATTTCTGATAACGTGTGCAAATAAAATAGACTCAGATGAACTACTTCCCCCAAGAAATCTTATTATTTGTAGGTCATGTATGAAAATGTTACGGGTCATCAAGTAAAGAAATACTGTGACCTTGGCTTCTAACTGAGAACAAGAAGATGTTGGTTGAGAAAATTAAAGGCAAGAATAATTCTAGCAGGAATAATTCTTGGGACAGAGGAGAAGGTCTCTGCTGTGTGGTGAAACGGGTGACCCCAGACTAAAGGACAGCCTCCTTTGTCCCCTGCTCAGCTCCAGAATTTCCCTCCTGCCCCCGTACCTGCGTAGGAAGACACGGGGGAAATCTGCAGAGGGTAGAGCTCACTCATGCTGACCGGCTGCTCATCACTCTCTGTGGTCACCTCCACAACTTGGCAAATGTCTGGCGGATTAGTGACAATCTCTTGATCCTCGATGTTGCTGTCCAGATGGGACTGTCCTACAACTTCAAAGAAGAGAGATCCATCATGCACCAACGTCACTTGACTTCACAATTCTAAGACACACTCTCAAGAAGGAAGACCTTCCCCAAAATTGCCAAATAGCCAGGAGTGAACTCCTGGTCACCAAATGTCGGCGCCATGGGAGAAGAACAAGCCTTAGCTTCGGGTGAATGTCTCCAGAGAAGCAGCCTGCCAAAAACCTGGCTTCCAGGGCTATTTCTAGCATGCCTGCCAATGGTGGTTACAATGTCCCAAACCGAAGCCAGTGACAGCCAAGGCTGCAGGACCAGAGGCTGCATCCAGATCTAGCCCCAGGGCCAGAGAAACAGACAATGCTTTGAACATGACCCATTTCTGTTCTCTGCTCTTGCTCCGAAAGAAGCTGATGTGCTATTTTCTGGGTTCCTGGGGTCCAGAGAGACATTATCAGATCTTAATAAGGAGGAAGGACCCCCAAAATCCACCCCATTGTGTCATTTCTAGCTGTGGGGTGCTCTGTTCATTCTCCCAGTCTCTGCAGGCAACATGACCACTGGATGAAATATCAGAACAATGGAATAGAATGGTATCCCAATTCTAACACACAATAGTAGCATCAACTCCCCAGGACGCTGACAAGATGAATTCTAACCACTTTGGCTCTGAATCCTGCCTTTTAGTTTTAGATCATTGTAGATTCACCTACAGTTTAAGAAATAATACAGAGACCCTGTGTGCCCCTTATCCAAGTTTCCTCCGATGGTAACACCTTGCAAACTATCGTACAATATCAGGATATTGATGCTGATAACAATCTACGCAGCTTGTTCAGATTGCCTCAGTTTTACTTGTACTCCTTTGTGTGTGTGTGTATTTAGTTCTATGCAACTTTATGACATATGTAGTTTCACATACCTGCCACCCCAGTCAAAATACTGAACTGATGGTCATCACAAGCACCTTCTATGCTACTCTTTTGTAACTATATCCACCTTCCTTCAGCTTCCTCCCCTGGTCTCTGACCCCTGACATCCACTGATCTGTTCCCGATTTCTATAATTTTTGTCATTTCAAGGATGTTTCATAAATGGACTCACACAGTAACTTTCTGAGATTGGCTTTTTTCCACTCAGCATAATTCCCTGGAGAGTCATCCAAGTTGTCGTGTATTTCAATAGTTGGTTCCTTTTCCTTCCTGAGTAATGTCTCATGTTATGGACGTATCACAGTCTGTTTTAACTATTCACCCATTGAAGGACTTCTGGGTTGTTTCCATTCTTTGGCTATTACAAATAAGGCTGCTATGAACATTCATGGACAGGTTTTATATGAACATAGTTTCCACTTCTCTGGAATAAATACCCAAGAATGCAATTGCTGGATCATATGATAATTGTATGTTTAGTTTTACAAGAAACTGCCAAACTATTGTCCAGAGTGGCTATATCACCAGCAATGTATGAATGATTTAATCTATGCACATTTTCACCAGCTTTTGGTGTTGTCACTATTTTTTTACTCTAGCCACTCCGGTAGGTGTGTAGCAACATCTCATTGTGGTTTTAATTTGAATGCCCCTAATGCCGTGTCCAACCTTTAAACAGAGCTGACCTTACACTTCTGTTGGCAATTGATTGGGTGGAATATCCCTGAAAATTGGCACCAATAAACAAATAGGAATAACGGTGTTTTCCCACGGGCCTCAAGGCACTTTGCCATCATAATCAATGTTTTGCTCACGCCTGTCTAAGTTACTCCAACATTCCAGCCCACGAGAATGGCAGGGCAGGCATGATTAGCCTGTCATAAACAAAGAAACTCGGGCACAGAGGAGAGTGACTTGGTTTACACACAGTGCTCCACGTCCCTGACATTTTCTGGGCCATCCGTGAAATGTCCAAGATAGGCTGGAGGGCAGCACATTCCAGTCTCCTTGAGAAGTTAGCCATTGTGGACAAGTTCCTGTTTTCACTGCTCAAAGTATTTTAATTGCTCAAATATTTTTGTTTACAAATGGGTTCCTGTTTTAACTGCCTTGAGCGGGTAGGGCGGAGGTGGTGATGGAATGACTAGATGAGGTAGGGAGGACATTTCTGATTTCTACTTAGGAAGGGTTTCAGAGGGAGTGAGAATTGATGGGTTCTCTAAGGAAGAAAGGAAAGGCACCAGAGAGGCTGGCAAAGGA
Source organism: Equus asinus (assembly GCF_041296235.1). Lineage (NCBI taxonomy): Eukaryota > Metazoa > Chordata > Mammalia > Perissodactyla > Equidae > Equus > Equus asinus. The sequence goes on along the minus strand of NC_091816.1, from coordinate 24,649,790 downwards.
CATTTCGGGATGTGACTGGAGAGTCCACAAAGCCATAGCAGACAGAATGGAAGGGGAACTGGATTCCGTTTAGGTTTTCCTGGAGGGGATAAAATTAAACAAAAGGCAGGCTGGCTAAACACGGCAGGTAGACTCCCAAATTCCTATTTCATCCTTTGGACTATCCTATTTGAGCATGAGAGCATCAATTACACCCGTCGCCAGACACAGACTGAGTGCTGACACTGACCTCGCTCTAGTTTCTTCTGCCTCATCTTCCAAGTAAAATAAAACAGCAGGAAGACGAGACATGTCCCGTCCTTTCCCAAGTCATGGGTGGAGACAGAAACCAAATGGGGGTGCGTGTGTGTGTGTGTGTGTGTGTGAGGAAGGGGTGGGTGCAAGCAATATTTTACATGCTAAGGCAATTAAGGTCTTATACAAATTTGATTTAAATAGAAGTCACTTTAACTCCCAATACTCCAAAATTCACTTCTCTCTTGCACTGTCCTTCCAAATAGAGAGACAGCAAGCTACTAGGGGTATAAACCACGGCAGCAGCTCAAGCATCTTCCTAACTATATCCCTTGGTTCTCACCAAGAATTCTCTCCCTCACTGTTTTTCCCCATAATGCCCAACTCGGTCATTCAACTAACAAAGATTTACCGAGCACCAACTTTGTGCAGGACATCGTTGTCAAGTGCGGGGAAGGGCAGAGAAAGATCAGTCTAGTCAAGGATCTGGTTTGTAAGAAGTCCATGAGGGCTCCCCACCAGCAGACAACAATCTAGAGAATAAGTTTAGGACACTAAGTAGTGAAAAGAAAGATGTGGTGGGGGAGGGGAGTGAGGCCACATGATGAGAGTTGAGGAAGTGGAATATTTTTTTCCAGTTAAGGAATCAAAGGCTTCAATGAGGCAGTACCATGGGGCGGGAGGGGGGAGTATTCAGTATTCAGAATTCAGAACACCTCTGTTTTTCTGGAGCCTTTTCCTGACTACCCCGGGAACATACTGACCTCTCTTTCCTGAGGGCGTCTCACTTACTGACCCATTGCTCAGCCAAAACTGCAGTGTGACACAACCTTATGACAGTTCTTGACTTCCTGCCTCGCATTCAAGTTAACTCTCTATATCTTTACTTAACTTTCTTCTTTTTTTGTTTTTTTGCTGAGGAAGACTCACCCTGAGCTAACATCTGTTGCCAATCTTCCTCTTTTTTTGCTTGAGGAAGATTGGCTCTAGGCTAACATCTGTGCCAATCTTCCTCTGTTTTGCATGTGGGTCACTGCCACAGCGTGGCTGATGAGGGGCATAGGTCCACGCCCAGGATCTGAACCTGTGAACCCAGGCTGCCAAAGGAGAGCGTGCCAAACCACTAACTACTAAATCACAGGGTTGGCCCCTATTTAATTTTTTATTTGTGTTATCTCCCAACCAAATTATGGCTCCTCAGAGAGTTGAGACCCTGCATTTAGAATTTTTTGTAACAAGTCATAGCACATGCTCACGGCTTACGCCAGAGAGCAGCTCAACGAATCTCTGCTGAATAAATAGATAAACGATCAGACTAAGCTTCACTGTCTGGAGCCAGAATCCTGCTGGAGTTCATGACCACTTGCAAATACCGGATGTAACAATGAATGTTTTCTAGAAAATCTGAAGACTTCTGGCAAGTGGGCTTCTTAAACCAAGATGAAGTGATAAGGACATAGCAGGCTGTAGTTGCCAGGGGCTAGCGCAAGGGGGAGGAAATATTTTGGGGTGATAAAAATGTCTTATGTCTTGACTATAGTGGTGGGTATGGAACTGAATGCATCTTTCAAAATTCATAGACCCGTACTCCTAAAAGGGGTTAATTTTACTGTATTTCACATAATATATAGGACTTATGATAAAAAAGTAGATAAGCATCTCTATTCAAGTTTTACATGCATCCTCAATGCTGGTGACCAGGATACGAAAACGAGCTTTTGTTTTCTCAGCTACAACCTGGATACCAGTTAATCTAATCACATCACCTCTAAGGCAAACATCCCCGGAGGAGTGTGTAGTCTTATGCTTCGGACAGGAAGGACCAGTTCTCTCCATCCGAACATCACCGAGGGCACTTTAGAAACTTCCCAACTCACAAGTCGCAAGCCCAAGAGAGAAGCAGGGAAAGCCCAACATCTGAGATGCCCTCCAGAGGTGCTTTAGGCCCCATCCCTCCGCAATCTCTCTCTCTCTCTCTCTTTTACGCCAGATGAACTGATTTCCCTGAACCACCAACCTTTGCCCCCAGTGACAACACAGCAACACTGACTCCTGACCACTGAAAAGACACAGAACAGCAACCTTTCAGCCGTCTGCTACAACAAAGAGGGTCAGACGTGGCAGCAGTATCCTGATGGATAAATAAGAGTAACAAACCTAACATCCACTGAGCGCTGATCTTTGCTCTTCCCACCATGAGACCAGCTATAAGACCTCACAACCCCACAGGAAGGTACAATTATCACTCCCATTTGAGACACGAGGAAAGGCATCATGGAGAGTTAAATAACTAATTCAAGGTCAGACAGCCAGTAAGTGGCAGAACCAGGACTCAAATTCAGCTTTCTCTGATCCCAAAGCTCAGCTCAAGTACTGAGCTGAGTACACGATACGGCCTCCCTAAGAGAAGAGTTCATGGGGTCCAAACTGAGCTACTCGTGGCTTTCTAAGCCCCTCTCAGGATAAAAACTTTCAAATCTCACCTTATGAGACTCCGGGCTCCTAACCAATAATGAAATTGCTTTTCAACAGTTCTATATCGGGCGCCAAGGAAATCCTCAAATGGTTGGAGGCGCTGGAAATCCAGTAAGCTTCTCCAGCTTATTAAGGTCAGCACATTAGGAAAAGAGTCACCCACAGGAATGTAATTTTATCTAGACCCAGTTGCTGAGAAGTACAACAATATTATTCATGGCTGGTTACTGAAGGACCGGTTGGATTCCTTAAAAGGTCATTCTTACTTTGTGAACAACTGTTGACCTAATGGAGGGCCCCACCTGAGAAGGCAGGTGCCCCAGGCTTCAGAGAAAGGTCTAAAAGCAGAGACTATTCAAAATGGAAAGGCGGGTTGGTGCTACCACTTTACAGCTGCAAAAAGCTAAAACCCAGAGAGTCCCAGTGAATTGCCAATGTCACCCAGGTAGCTGCAAGGTCAAGAATAAAGCTTATTAGTGGGGCGTATAAAATTAGACCATCCGCATGGTACCGTGGAGAGAAATTCCTTCTCGACCCTATCTGAAAGTTTGAACACCAGCCCTGAAGACACAGCACAGATGGATGCCACTTCTCTTCCTCAAATAGAGTTTAGCATGATTTTGATAATATCACAGCCATAATATTATTTTACACCTCCTAACCACACAGTGATTTTTCCGCTACACTCATTTGATCCTCACAACAACCCTGTGAGGTAGGCAGGATCAGTATTACTATTTCCGTTTTATATATGAGGAAACTGAGTCTCAGAGAGGGTCAGGGGTTTGCCCAAGGTCTTGTGGCAAATAAAAAGACTGCAGGACTAGGTCTAGAACCCAAGTCTTTTAACTTCTAATCCAGTGTGCTTTTTTCCTTTTTTTTCTTATGAGGACGATTTGCTCTGAGTTAACATCTGCTGCCAATCTTTCTCTCTCTCTTTTTTGCTTGAGGAACATCAGCCCTGAGCTAACATCTTTGCCAGTCTTCCTCTACTTTGTACGTGGGGTGCCTCCACAGCACAGCTGATGAGTGGAGTAGGTCCACGCCCAGGATCCAAACCCACGAACCCAGGCTGCTGAAGCACAGCATGTGGAACGTCAACCACTCGGCCACGGGGCCAGCCCTCCTCACTTTATTTTTTGTTAAATAAAATATGGTTATGGTTTATTTAGGTGCTCAAGAGCGATGGTGGAAGAGACAGTCTCTATGGGATTAGTGATTTCAGAGAACAGAGTTCTGTCCTTGCACGGGCCAGGTTGATGGCTCTGACTGCAACAGGTTGACACAGGTGCAAGGTGAAGTAAGACTGTGATTGGCAAAGTATATTCTCTTCACTCCACGAGAAGACAGCATCACACGCTACTAGAAAGGGCAGCAAATAATGTGTCCCAATAAAAACTCAGTAGAGGTCATCAATATGTCTCAAGGGTCAACAGTCGGGAGGCAGAATTCTGAGTAAGACTCCTTGGGTTGGCAGCTCACACTGACCAGTGGAACCACCAAACGTCCCTTTCTTCCTGTGCTGTGTCAACACAGTCTTAGTGGCTGCTCCCAAGACAAAACCCACAAACAACCTCGCTTTCTCTCTGAATAGGCACACGGAAGTCAAGTTGTTCAGCATAATTCAAGTTCAAAAACAAGTAAAAGAGGCGCACAGGGGCCAGGTCACCAGGACCCCGGGGACACCAAGGAGATTCGGGTCTTTGCGCTGGGGCAATGGTGACATGACTGTACATTTTTAAAAAAATCATTGTGAGTGGAGAATGAATGGAGAAGGGGTGGAATGGAATCAGAGCTCAGGCAAGAGCAAAGGCGACTGCGAGTATCGGAAACAGAAAGAGGGCACGGATTTAAGAAATACGATGAGGGAAGACAGGAAGATTTGATGCTTAATTATAAATGAGGTGGAGGAGACAAGGGGGGGGAGTAGCAAAGTAAATAAGCCTCATAAAAAGATGGCAGGTTTCTAGAGTGAATAAAAACTTCTTAAGGTTGAGAAAACAACAGCCAAACTCCACTGCCGAGGGCTCCCGGTGGCACACAGTGACCGGCAGCGCATCCCACGCAGCCTCACCTCTGTGCCTGGCTTTCCAAGGCCCACTTCACCGAAGAAAAATAGGACGTATTCTCGATTCTGTGCGTGGGTATAGTGTGACACCTTGGTTCACATCTCACATGGAGTTTCACATTGCTAAGAGTTTCCTAGGGGTCCTGATAAAATCGGATGCCTTGTCTCTGGCCCCTGCTCCTGAGGGGTGAACAGCTCAGCCCTCCCAGGAGAAGGGGCACAACAGACAGCCCACCGAGAACGAGCATGGAAGACCCTCACTGGCTCCTTCTTAAGAGGGGAGCCTTCCATTTAAAGACGCATCCCAAAGCTGCTTCTTATCCTATAGGTGGGATTTTTCATATCTTAAGTATCAGGAAAAATGGCAAAAAGAACAAGGAACAATGGGGTGGAAAAAGATGAAAACATAGTTCTATAGCCTAGCGTCGCCCTTGGCCATCCCCAAATCACTATGAATTCTGGTGCCAGAGGCTGCCGATGTTGAGTTAGAACCATGAGGCCCTCGTGGGAACCCTAAAGTTGGTCTCTAAGTTGCGAATCTGTTCTGTTCTTTGAGCCCTCCCTGTTGATACTCAAGTTTCCAAGCTTGGCTAAAAAAGCTACTCAAGGTTTACTTTAGATAAAGTCAGTCAAACTTGGAAGCGATTAATTAAAAAGTACATCCTATAAAGTTCACTTTGGGCAGCTGAAATCAAGGCAAAATCACATTATTTCCTAGTTGCTATATGTCTTCTCACTAAGGATTGTTTGACTGTCTTCAGAGTCATGAACAGCCTCCCTTGTTTCATAGCAATCCTTGCTTTATGGAAGGGTGGGGTTACCTTTTATCAAGAAACACAATGGGGTTATAGAGCCCTGCCTAGGCTAGTCAGACAGAATGTTCGCACCTGCAAACATTTTACACTGGCCTGGAGATGATTGCAATGCAGCTCAGCCGAAGCATTGCTAGCCTGGGCAAGAGGCCAACGGGGTATTGTCAGAACAATCCAACATGTTGCTGGCTTCTTCCGCTTCCTAAAAACAGAAGTCGCCACACACACAAAACAATGCAATGCTAAAGAAAAGCAAAAATAAAAATAAGGAGGTTTTTCTCCCTCCCCTTAAAGGGAAAGCAGGGATCACTCCTTGGGGGTGCTAACCTGTGCATTTAACACACAGGAGAGACGGAACATAAACGATACGTCTTAAGTAATGGGACGCCACACTCTTCTTCAGTGTGCACAGCTAGCTACATCTGGAAGGACAGTCAGCTGTTATGGACAAGAGGGTAAGATGAGGACGCAGCCCGCTGCCAACTGTGAGCGCGCGCATGTGTGTGCGCGTGCTTTCCTGCTATGATTTGTGGCAAAAGATAAAACAGCAGCAATCAGCAAGAGTTCATTTGTCAGGGCAACAGTACATTTCACGTTTTACACCCTTACTGGATTCGCTTAGAAAACAGCCAGAATAATAATGTCCTGCGTGGCTGGCCTCCACTGGATTAAGTTATTGATTTTCAGTCTATTTCCCTAGAAAGCCAGCAGATGAGATGAAAAAATACTATCCTATTAAGTACTCATTCCAGCTCCCAACTTTAATCTTATAACACAATGCTTATGAAAGTAGATTGAGAACACCCTGAAGCTTTCATCTGGGTGCCAACATAGAAAACCGGAATGAACTCTGGGTTTAGGACCAAATGAACCAAGAGCAAGAAATGAGGTCATTTTTAAATAAAGCACTTTTAAAAGGTAAAGAGAGACAGAAAGAGCATCTCTCAAATTCCACAGTGGCCTTGGAATCAGAATCCCTGTTTCTCATCTCTACCCACAAATCACAAAGACTAATTAATAGCTAATTAACGGTCACATGGGAGAGTGTGGACTAAAGCTCTGAGAAGAGTTTAAAATCTGAGGTGGTGCCATTGTTAGCAAAGACCACAAACTACCCATTTCTTTAAAATACTTGTATGGATCCACTTCATATATAATTGACATACCTTCATAAGGGCCACCAACAAATTAGAAAGAGTTTTTCAAACTCATTTTACTGCCAGCCCTTCTTATTTTATTATAGCAGCAACCATACAGAAGGACAAAGGACAATCACCCAATGGAGAATTCACATACTGAAGACTCAATCGAAATGTTTTTAAAAAGTAAAGAAAATTCCAGTACAATTCTGGCTTTTGTTTGGCATTTTATCTGGGGCTGAATTCACCTCATAAATGTAGGGGAGCTCCAAAAACCAACCAGCACACTCAAAATAAAGCTGAATCTTAAGAAAAAGTGCCTGGAGATTGGGCGAACATCTTCCGTTTTCTAAAAGGCTTGATGGGCACAGGCTTTCCAGGGACTGCCTGCAGAGGAAGGGAAGATGGACCCAGGAGGGTGGGGAAGCAGCACGGGGCCTTGGAAAAAAGGGCCCAGGAGCGAGGAGAGCTGGGCTTCTGGTCAGGCAAGTCCCCTGGCCCCAGAGGGGAAGTGAGAAGAATGCTCCATCTCGAAGACCTCTCTCAGCTCAGAAACAACTGTGGGACCAACCCAACGGCCTCTATCCTAAAGTGCTGGTGTAGACCTGAGCACTGGGAGGAAGGCAAGGATGCACCTGTCCTGAGATATAGCTGTCACTCAACATCTGCTTCATTCTCCCTCCACACCGCACCCTGCCGAAGACTTCAACGTTCCCGGGAGTCCCTGCTACAGGATTCTACTTCCCAAATTCCAAAACCAAGGGGAAGGAGGGGTGACTGATGTCTGCAGTGGCTGCCACCTCCTGTCCATACTCAACTGAGAATCCAGAAATGAAGGGACCAGGACATGAGGCCTGCTCTTGTCGCTCTGGTTGATCTCTCTGGTTCTTACCAGCCTCAGAAGCCCTGACTGTTGACAAAATGGAGCAAAGTTTAATGGACCAAAAGGGACCTAAGGGCAAAGAAGGCCCAGTACTGGATTCTGGGGCTAGGCCTGCCCTCTTGCACAGAGCCCCCACCATCCAGTCACCACAGCATCCCAACGGGCCTTTATTGAGATGTCATTCACACTCGCCACCCTCCTGCCTAAAAGTCTCTAAGAGGTGTTTACATTATGTGTGCGTGTGTGTGTGTAAAACACCTGTGCACTTTACTGTCTGTTATACTTCAATTAAAAAAAATTTCCTTTGAAACACACCCTCTAGCAGTTTGGGAATGAAACCCAACCTCCTTCCCACGGCCTGAAAAGGCCCCCACGACCCCGCCCTGCCTCCTTCTCTGAGGGGACCCTCATGCGGCTGTCCCCATGCTCACTATGCTCAGCCACACTGGCCTTCGTTCTAGTCCTCCAAGGGTCTTCCTACGTCGGGGTCCATGTTCTGCTGCCTACCCCACGCTGCCCCGCCTCACCCACTGGCTTCAGGAGAAACGTCGCTCCTCCAAGAGGCCTCCAATCTAAATCCAGACCCTGATTATTCTCTCTCAACTCTTGGTTCTTTTCTTTTGCAGCATTTGTCCCCAACGGTAATGCTGTCATTATCTGTGGCTTTACTTGTTTACCATCTCCTTCCATGGCCTTCCTTCTTCCCCAATCTATTTCCTGCTCATGGTACTGGGTCTAGGATGCAGAAGGTGCACACAAATCTTTGTGGAATCAAAGTATGCCTTTTAACAACATGGCTCTGTGCCTCAGTTTCTTCATCTGTAAGATGTGGGCCACCTGTGTGGCAGGTCTGCCATGGAGCAGGCACTGAGAGGACTCATGAAGATATCTTCCCTTTCCTTGTTCCCAAGTGAAAGAAATAACACTTTTGTCCATGTGACCAATTATTGAAAGATTGAGAACCACTAATCATTAGTCACTGGGGGAAAAAATTTTTTTCATCTATTTGGACTCCCCTGAGAAGTCACTTTTCTTGAGGCTGACCCAACTAAAGTTCCTTTATCTGATCTTCAAAGGTCTTTATTTTTCAGCCCTAAGATCTGGGAGCTGGAACTTGCATTTTGAGATGGTTCCAAGACCTCCTCCCACTGACTGTTATTTCAGACCATGTTTTACAGATTTTCGACCACAGGGGGCTCCTCATGTGTATAAGAAATGAGACGTCAAAACAGTTTACCTATGATGTTCACCGTACTATCCACTTCATTTTTTATAGCTGAAGTCAGGACCGCATACTCAGGAGAAAGATCACTTACTCCATTACTAAGCCCCAAAGATGACTCAACTGGTTCTTGCTAGGAAGAAGAAAAGAAAAAAGAATTGAGAACACTTCCTTTTCCCTCCCTTTTCTTAGCTTAAATTCTACCCTCTGTCTACTTTCTTTAATGCTAGGGTCATGTTCATCTCCCAAATGCATTTCCTACTTCTTTAAAACAGCCAGGAGCTAAAAAAAGCAATTTCTGCAGAGAGTATACTGCTAGGTATCTGCTTTCTTTCATTTTCCTTCAAGAAAACGGTACCAGCACATCTGGCTTGCCTTTCTGAAACGCTTACACCTGCGGACAATAGCTTTGGGGTTCAGGAGAGCTGCATAACTGTCTATCAAGGTGCGGAGCTGCCTAGATTCCAAGTCTTCCTTCTCTGAGGGAGGGAGTGCTCACAAGAGTCAACTCTTGGCTTTCCCTCTATGGGAGGAATCATGGCACCCCTCTTACAATTATTTCCAAGGAGAAGCTCTGCCTTAACCATTGGCCCAAGAGCAGGAACCCAGAGGATGTTGTGGATGAATTCTTCTCAGATATGGTTTGCCCAGGACTCTGGCCACTTGAGCATCCTGTGCTGGGTGCCTGGCCGATAACATGGGCCAGACTCACAGCTGAAGCCTCTCTCTCCTGATGGAGTCCAGTCAAGCAACCTCACACCCATGGCTTCACATAAATGCCTTTCGAGTGCCTGAATGTCCCATGCAGTCTGAGAGGCTACACGTTTGGACTAATGAAACAATGAGAACAAGTTCCTTTTCCTTAGTACAGCTCTCGATTCTGCTTTATTCAAGTGCACTAGAACTCTCCAGTCTCTGAGAGTGCCAACCTCTGGGAGAGCCAGTCTGGAGGTACATATTGACTTTGAGCATTTTGATGAGACAGCATCTCCCCAAGGTAAGATTGCATTTGCATCTATGACAGCAATTGAGTCGGACAAAAAAGCCACACAGGACACCTCCTGGGAAAACCAAAATGGACAGGAGGGAAGAGGAGTGGAAAGAACACAAGACGGGAACAGAAGACCACATGAGGCAGATGTGACTGCGCTTTGAAAAATCCAGAGTGGTGGACGCCTCTGAGGCATGCAGGGTGTTCTTACCAATTTATTTTATGTGCTATGTGAAATCAATGATGAACCTCTTAAAAATCTTAGGGAAGGAGGGGGGGATTACCTCCTTCTTCATGATCCCACCTGGCAAACTCCCTCTTTGATAACCATGACTTCAAAGACATCACTTCACCGTACAGCTTAGTTCTAAAAACTCCCATACTGCAGCGTTGACAAGATGCACCAAAGGGCGAACACAGGAAGGGCCTGGGACAGCCCCACTGGGCAGAAGTTTTACCCCTTTCTCTTGCAGCATCTTGCATTTTCCCCTCTTTACAAGTTCCAAAGAAATCTGTTGTTTCTGGAAAAAAACTTCACTTGCCTGTGACTTGAGTCACCATCTTTTCTCCTCCTTTAGAGCCAAACTTCTGAACTAGCATCTGCCTTCCCCACCTTGGCCTCCTCACCACGCCCTTGTTAGAGTCTGGTCTCGCTGCCACTCCACTTGCAGAATCAAGCTCCTGGCTGCCAGGGATGGTAAGACAGGCCCGGCTTTGCAGTCACACAGCCCTGGGCCGCAAGCCTGTCCCTAGTTGCATGACTTTATTTAACCTCTTTAAGCCTCTCTTAGGGCACTGCAGATGGCTGTAAACTGACGACAGTAATGGGACCCAAGTCACAGGGATGACGTGAAGACGAAACAAGATAAATATGCACCTGGCACTTATTACTAAACAAATGCTCACTATTATCTAACGTCGCCAACAAAACTCTGCTCTCCCAAATCCAACGACCGTTCCTCATGTCCCTTTCCCTCAGTCCCATCCTCTGGCATCCAACAGGAAGGCCACTCTTCTCCCTCTTGACAGCACGAACTGTCTGACGTTGCTGCAAGCCTTGATCTTTCTGATGGCACCTTCTTTCTTGCTGGCTTCCCCAATGGCCCCCTTCCCATCCCCCTCTCCCCAGTCATGCCCCACATTTCATCATTCCACTGCCTTTTCCTCAATTCCCTCAAAAGGAACTAACTACAGAACATTTGATTGTATGGGTTTCTTTTCTTATCTTAAGTTACTTTTCTCTCATTCTGCTACTAGGTTTCTTATGAAAGTAATGAGGTAGTCAGACTTGCATATATTTAAAAACCTAAATTATTCTGATTTCTCAATTGAAGACATCTAACTGTTTCACATGATCTACAGTTTAATTAGTGGCAAGTGATACTTTTATCACTTTTCCCTTGCGAAAACCATGACTCAGACTAAATTAATTTTCTGAGATCACACTACTTTTAGTCAAAGGAGATACAAGAACTTATCTCAGAGTCTGGTCATGCAGCAGGGTGCAATTCCAGCGCTTACTGTCTTAACAAACCCTGTATCCTATGCTAATTCCAATGGGGATAGAGACACAACTATTTTCAACACCATTTTACTGCCCCCATCCCTACCTTGTATCCTGCACCCCTTCTATAATGGAACAGTATTCTACCAATGGAGGCTGCATCAGATTGGTCTGAACCCTGTTTTACTCCTCCCATCCTCACTTCGGAAATAACCTGTTGATTTCCAAGTCTTCAGTGTAAACCATCTCATTGGTACCATCACTCTAGAAGGACAATATGGTAAACTGTATGGCGAAATACAGCTAGCGTCTCCCTGAAAGGTTTCCATCTAGGGTGCAGAACAACTGGGATCTTCACCATACTCACTTGAAATTTTTGAAAAAATGATTAGAATAGGAATATCTAAACCTAAACTAAAATCTTTTTTTAAAAGCAAGGAACCGAAATTAAGAGAAGAGGCGAACAGTTCTCTATGGAACCTGTGCATAGAGATCGTGCAGGTCACGAACGACCTCTTCCCACAGCATCTCCTGGTCCTCCATGGTGCCCACTCCTGCCCCATCCCGCCCTGCTGTACCATAACCTGGCCTGGTTAATCTGGAACCAGCCTCGTCTTTCTGTTCCCTTCCTTACTTTACACATAGGCTCTCGTGTCAATCAAGTAGTCTTAGTTTCTAATCCTCTCATCTTGCCCCAAGAAAAGCAAAAAAAGATTGTGCCTAGGTTCAGGATCCTCCATGGTGCATTTACTCTGCCAAATATTTATACCCAAGAATGATTTTGTCAATACAGAATCCAAGGTTTGGTCTACAGTTTAAGGGATTTTAGGTGAAAGCAAACTGACACAAGAGAGCATTCAGGGCAGGGGCTGCCTGCTTTAGACCTCTAAAATAATATACCTTGAGTTGTCTCAAAGCTACACTTGCCGGAGTGGTTTGGGTGTAGGCCTGAGTCAAAGGACCACCCATCCCTCTACTCAAGGCCATTCTGTCTCATCCCTGTGAGATAGCCCCTTGTCTAGATGTCTCTTGAGACCAAATATAATGGCCAAAATACCATTTCCTATTCCCAACCCAAGCCTCCACCCCCAGAAATCTCATAACTCATCTACACAAAGCCAGTCTACTCGAAGCCAAATTTAAGGGCATCTCTAGGTCTCTCCACTAACAAAACTTTCAGGCTGACAGCTGATCTTTGCCTTGTGACATTTTTTGAAACACACATATGCACTGATGACGTGCAGTCTAGTCCTGCTCACTATTGTGTTTCTTCTTCTTATTTCCTTAGCTGTTTACCTCCACACAGGTGAGGCCTAGTTCAAGTAAAACACAGCTCACTGAGTACGCAGCATATACTCACAAAGAGAGCATCAGGGAATACTGAGGCAGCATTGCTATACCTACTGTGTGTCCAGTGGGCTTTGCATCTCCCAGTCTCAGGGAAGCTATGTGCTGAGGGAACATACAGCATAGAGATAAATTGCATGAATGACCCAAGAAAAATGCTGACAGTTGGCTTGCATGTTCTAAACATCCTTCACTAGTTAAAACTTCAATTCAACTTGAAGTGAATGAAGATTGGGAAGAGCCTGTTTCAACAGCAAATTTTCGTCCTTAGTTACTACACACAAGACAACTCTTCTCAGTGGAAGAAAACTACCCAGTCCATCCAGTTGCATATTCGCACAGGACACATTAATTCAGAGCTGAGGGGTTCTCACATACAACAAAAAGTCATGTATTAACAGCTCAGTAAGGACAACGTCCTTGAACTACACAATTCCAGACAATCTGGAGAGTTAACTTCTGAAACATTCTACAGAAACATCAAGTGAATACTATGGCATGAGCAGTCATGAGCTACAGAATGTGGGAAGCCCACTGGCCTTATTTATGCTCTGCTGCTACACTGGAGGACAAATGCAAGTAGATTTAAATTCAGAAGTTAGGCAGTGCTTATTTCTGATGAACCATCTGCCTTTTGCTGAAAGAATAACGTCCCTCTGAGGGATGAGTTTCAGGTATTGACCATATCTTCATCACAGAAGGATTTCACAACATACACTTTGCTGGGCTGGAACTTGACCCGCACAATTGCACCTAAGAGGAAAATTCTTGCTTCCCTGGGCCAATATGGCCAGCCCCAGCCAGGGCTGTGCTTTTTATAACTTGCCCATTGGAGAGGACATGTGATTGCCATTGCTGATGTGACTGAAGATGTCCTTTACTTACAAGAACACCACGTGTCAACAATTCTAAGATGAATATTTCCTCAAATTTCCACATCCTTGAAATAAGATGTGCCTTATAATTATTTATGTGTCATGGTCTCACTGTAATCAGTTTTTCTTGCTTAGAGATACATACAATAATGGTGCGTCTGATACTCATTGGCACCTGACGTTCAGTGGAGTATGGTGGATATGTCTGAGCAAAGTCTGTTGAAAAGTGAACATCTGTTACTCCATTCTTATCTCTCCATTAACTGAGATTATGAAATTGAGTCTGCATTCTAATGTCAAAACCCACACTCCCACTCCATGTATTATATTTATTCATGCATCTATTTAGCCAACAAATACTCATGCATCTATTCAGTGATCAATACATGTTAATGATCTGTTCTGTACCAGGCACTGAGCCACATGCTGTATAATATACTCATGCTTAAGATTATAGCAAATTGTTTGTGGGGAAGTTACCACATATTTGTGGGGAAGCTGTACTTTTCTGCCTAAACAATACTAATCAAAATGTAGGCCCTAAAAATATCCAAAATGTGGGAAATTTCATACAACTAAGTTTTTTCAATTGCAAGAAAAAATAAACTTTTTAAAAAGTGATGTAGGGGAAACCTATAGATTAAAAAAAAGTAAGAGAGAGGGTATTATGTTGAGTGAAATAAGCCAGACAGAGAAAGACGAACTCTGTACGACTCCACTCATAGGTGGTAGTTAACATATAGACAAAGGGAACTGATCGGTGGTTACCAGGGGAAAGGGGGTGTCGGGGGAGGGCACTAAGGGTGAAGTGGTGTACCTACAACATGACTAATAATAATGTACAACTGTAATTTCACAAGGTTGTTAACTATCATAATCTTAATAAAAAAAATAAGAGATATATCCAAAAAACACAATATTGACCTTATACAGCTCTTGATTCAAGTAAACAGACTGTACAAAAATTGTAATGTTTATGAGACAACTGGAGATCTGACCAGTGACCAGATATTTGATGATACTCAGGAATTACTGTTAATTTTTTTAGATGCAATAATGATATTGTGCTATCTTTAAAGAGTGCCTATCTTTAAAGATATATACAAAATATTTATGGAAGAAATGATAGGACGTTTGGAATTTGCTTCAAAATAATGAGCTGAACCACATGAAATTGTGTTTGGTAAGTCAAAACTGGTTGGATATCTGTAATTTCATATTGGATGTCAGGAAGTGGGTGGAGGTGCTAATGAAATTAATTGACCACGAGCTGATTAATGTTGAAATTGGAGTAATGGTCTATGGAATAAATCTTACTCATGTGTCTTCTTCCTGTGTGTATAAAATTTTTCCACAATAAAAAGTTAAAACAAAATTAGGCCTTAACACTACGCTGTATATAAAATAAGTCACAAACTAAGAACATTGAAAGTGAAACTGGAGGTTATTGTTGCTGAAACACTCCACTTAAAATACTGATTTTCCACTGTTGAGGTAAATATGTCTGAGACTTTACCAATTTATCTAAGTGTTCCCTCATCACAAGTCTAACCTTACATCTGAAGTAAATTTCGCTGTATTTTTTCCAACTATTTTGACTAACTGGCTTGTTTTTAAACATTGTGCTGTCTGGACAGTTTTGTTTTTGCTTCAACAGTTACTCTAGATTAGAAATCAGAATACTTGGCATCTCCTTTAAGTTCAGTTCTAAATAACCATGTGACCTTGGCTTCAGTTTCTTCATCTGCAAACAGACCTCGGTAAACCTTAAGACAATCTTCTCTCTGATGGTTTTACGAGTCTGAGACTATCGTGTCTGTTCTTTGCTTGGCAACTGAAGCTTATCCTCAATTTTGCACAGGATTATCTGGCTATTCTCTGGCTATTTAACAAGGGTAACCCAATCTATACACAAAGATCCTCACATGGCAGGGGATTCAGACTATACAACCTACTGAAAAGCTCACACACACACACACACAAAACACATGCGTGCACACACACACACTCATCCCTATGGGAAACCTTTGGGAGTTATGTATAGCAGAGCACAAAAAAACTACTGAGAACCATACTAATAAAGTGCTTGAACTGACCACTGTGTCCCCAACCTAATGGCCTGTCATGGAATACATATATAAAATATAGGTAAAACATTTTAATCTAAGTACATAATATGTAACATACTTCAAAATATATTTAATAGCCTGAAAATACACTTAATGTTATCAGATAGTAGCTGGTTGCTGGAGCTTAGCTGGAACTAAGTGACCAGCTGGCAATAGTTGTGGGGACCAGATGGAGGCCTGAGACTGTCAAGCTCGGTGTGAACTTGTGACTTCATTCATAAATTGCTCAGTGAAATTGGATGAAGCAGGGGCTATGTGTACTTGAGTCTGCAAGCGGGTACATGCCAAAGAGGAGACATGTAAAGCACATAAAACACAATAGCAGAAGAAGAAAGATTAAATACTTCGCAGAGCTCACATTACTTGTTTTTACGAGACAGAATATGAATCATTAATATGGTCAAAACTCTGGCTTTCTCTCTGAACAACCAAAGATTACCTTGATGTGCTTAACTCTGTCTTCTTTTTCTGTCTTTGGTTTCTTTCCTGTGGCAAGAAAAAATAGTTCTGGATTAATTCATGAGGACCATACAGAGAAACAGTTTCCCTACGTTACATTTTTTCTGAAAATCTCAATGAACCTGTTGCTTTAATCTGTATGTGGTCAAAACTCCAAATGCTTCTTCTAATGCCTTTGGGGACCTGAGATTCATTTTCCCCAACCAGGTAAAGCAGAATGATCATCCACAGTGTGAGCAGATGTTCTATCCTTGGTGTGACTACAGATGTGGAAATAAAGAAATGGGAAAGGCACTGTAGTATATACCGAGTGAGCACAGTTTAGTCAGTAAACATCTTGGTCTACCTTTCTTAGAAGGTCGCTCAGATAAGGGCAGCATCCGGTACACCCTGAAGGCATTGTTTCCCTTCTTTATACTTCTGTCCTTGACTTCTTCAATATCAGGCAAGGAGTTCATGGCACATCGAAAATTCGCCTTCCATGTTTTTGGGTCAGGTTTATCTACTCCCGGTTGATGCTTTCCTAATAAAAATAGCCAAAAGAATTAAGGTTAGGGAAAAGAGGGAAAAACACTCGATACTGGGTATACATGTCTGGAAACACAGGATTGCTGGCCAGGGGGTGCCAAGAACCCTTTCTGAATTCCAGGCTACACCTGCAGGGACCAAGCGTCCTGGCTTCCTGGGACTGAGAAGGTTTTGGAGATGTGGGAATTTTTGTTTTAAAACCTGGACAGTCCTGGGAAAACTGGGGCAGGCTGGTCACTCTGGCTCTACCAAACATCTTGAGAGAAAACTAATCATGGTAGAAGAATGGAGAATCAATGTTAAGTAACAGAGAAGCCCAGGAGACCGGGAGGCTGACAGGCACAGGTGACTCAAGTCTCTCTTTTTTGTCTGACTCTCAAATATTCAGTAAAAAGTCCATTGCTGTAAATAGCTCCCTATTTACATTCTGTTCTCAATAAATATATTATTTACTACCTTTTGAGGAGATAAATTCAACCCAAATTTATAGCTCCAGAACAAATAAATTCTATATTCCCCTGGTACACACATGGGAAACTTAATCAGAATACCACATCTGCAGGAAATTTAAGGACTAAGTTTCTGTGGCATAGGTGGAGCATCTCTTCTGAGTGATGAAGTGTGTACCCCACGCATCCTGGATGTGCCTGGGGACAAGTCACAGGTTTTTCAAAGCTATCTTCACAAGGGCATAAGCCAGGAGATTTTATATATGTAGTGAAAACAAAAATAAACAATAGTTAACAGGGTATTGCATAATTGAAATTTCCTAAGAGAGTACAATTTAAATCTTCTCACCAAACAAAAAGCGAAATGTGAGGTGACGGACTTGTGAATTAACTCAATGTGGGGGGCGGGATCCATGTTTACGTTCATCAGATCATCATGTTATACGCTTTAAATATCTTACAAGTTTATTTGTCAATTCCACCTCAATTTAAAAAAAGAAGGAATGAAAACAACAACAAAATCCAATAGTACCTGCCTCGACAATCAACACAAGGGTTTCAATACCTGTATGGATTGCCCAGTTTCTAAAGAGTGGGGCATCCTTCTCCACATCCCACCCATGTCTAGCTGCATGCATCCAGGGGATCTGAAAAATCTTCTTCTCCTGGAAAAAAAAAAAAGTAAATAAGAACTGCAGCCATGGGTGTCAGGCCACCATTGTGGAGGGTTCTTAAGTTCTAGCTGGTAAGATTCCCCACCGAGTATCACTGGGTTTGTTGAGTGTCTACAGTAAAATCTATTGTAAACCAAACCCACTTCCCCACTGGGCCCCAAATCCTACAGTCTACCCAGGTAAGATTCAGCGTCATGCGGAGTCTGGACAAGAGGAATATATTCCAAGGTCAAAGCTGATGATTTGGGATATGCCAACGTGTTCTGTTATCTATGTCACTTCTCTGTTCTAGGACCCCAGATAACTGGCCACTTACTGAAACTTCTAATGCTTAGTCTTATCGCTTATTTCCATCATTTGGTAAAGAGGAACTCCAGCTGCCTCCAGTAAATCAAAAATTAGGCAACTTTCCAAAGTAACATCCATTTGTGCTGCTAAAGGGACATCAGGGGGTATCTGAGGCCACTGCCACAGAGACCAAATATCTCAATCTGCTTGTGTAGCCAACAGAAATAGAAGATTCTGTCTAACGCTCTAACTCCTATGTGTCTACCGCCCTGAATAGCAAGAAGTACAAACAAAGATGTATTGAGTACATGGAAATAATACTCCTTTTTTGGAGAAAAGTCCCTCAATACAATTCTTCTTATACCAGACTTTCCATCTCTCTTACAGCCCAGGAGGTAACTCAAAATTGCTTAAATCGACCCTGGCAAACGCATGATCGGAAACTAGTGCTTTGGAAACAAAATCACACTCATAGTAAAACTACATATGTGAAACCTGGTTCGACCAGCTCTCCTGGCAACGCCAGCAGTTGCTACGCTCCCGTGGCACTTTATATTTGACTACACATGTTCACATGGTCTCAGTTTTGTTTTGTGCAACAACCTAATGAGTTACGGATATGTCATTATTTCCGCTTTACAGTGGAGGAAACTGAGACACAAAATTAAATTATTTAGCCAAGGAATTTATGGTAATAAGCGCCTAAATTCAAAACCGTGGTCATGTGATCCCATATTCAATCACTTAATCACACCACACAT
The DNA here is from genome assembly GCF_041296235.1 of Equus asinus. Lineage (NCBI taxonomy): Eukaryota > Metazoa > Chordata > Mammalia > Perissodactyla > Equidae > Equus > Equus asinus. Next base: position 24,630,952 of record NC_091816.1, on the reverse strand, counting down.
TGTCCCCTAGCGTGTCGATTTAGAGGTTTTGCCATCCTACGACAGGTCTGTTGACCTGGATTCTGTGGAGATTAAAGGCCAGGAAACTCTCAAGGTAGTTCTGGTAATTTCCAGGTATAGGGTCCCTGCACAATACACTGGGGAAGGAAAGAAAATGCCAGTAGGGATTTTTCACCACTTTGGTCTTACACAATGAAACATATAAACGGTCCCAATTGACCCAAAAGGGGGCTCCGTGCCTCTCTACAGAACCAATTACAAAGCCTGAACTAAACATATTTCAGAGCATTTGAGAGTTCCCCAAAAACTGTTAATGGGAAAATTCTACTGCATTTAAAACTCAGTTAACTAAGAAGAACTGAAAGCAAGAGACTTTCACAAACCCCTCCTCGTTCCTTCTGCATCATCCGCCGAGAGCGCACGGTTTCAGGTGAGTCATTTTCAAAACGGCAGTCATCACAAAGGGACTGAGTAAAATTTTATTTTTTAATGCAGATGAAAATCAGAGAGCAAAAGCACTTAATGCAGTTTTTGATGTTCACATGAAAATGAATTTATTCCGCTGAAAGAACTTTTCCTGAAGTGCACAGGCAGAATCTAAAGGTTTATGCTTAAAGATACAGATCTTTCAATAATTTGCTATTGTACTTATTTCTAGGTCAAAGGAGTTTGGGGTGAAATCTATCTCACAAGACATAAAGTTGATTCTGATAAGAAGGTCTTTTCAAGCATTTGCAAGAGCACACATGCACGCGTGCGCATGTGTTCCCAACCACCACCCCCCCCCCCCCCCCCCGCCCACACACACACTACCAAACCTGGTCTCACAGAAACCATGCCAAAATCATGAAACCACAAGCATAATGACTGAATCCAGCAATTTTGCACTGTGGATCCTCTTGAAACGGGCAAAGGACCTGAACAGACCTTTCTCCAAAGAAGATAAATAAATGGTCAATAGCACATGAAAAGATGCTCGATATCACTAACCATTAGGGAAACGCAAATCAAACCAACAATGAGATACCATTTCAGACCCACTAGGATGGCTAAAATAAAAAAATAAAAATAGAAAATAATAAGTGTTGGTAAAGATGTGGAGAAACTGGAACCCTCACACATTGCTGGTGGGAATGCAAAATGGAGTAGCTGCTGTGGAAAACAGTTTGGCCGTTCCTCAAAAAGTTAAACACAGAATTCCCACACGGTCCAGTAATTTCACTCCTGGATATGTACCCAAAGAATTACAAACAGGTATTCAAACAAATAGTTGTACGTGAATACTCATAGCAACACTACTCACAAGAGCCAAAAGTTAGAACCCAAATGTCCATCAATTGATGAATGGATAAAGAAAATGTTGTATATGCATAAAATGGAGTATTATTCAGCTACAAAAAGGAATGCAGTATGTGCTACAACACGGATGAAGCTTGAAAACATTATGTTAAGTGAAAGAAGCCTTACACAAAAGGCCACATGTTGAATAATTCCATTTATATGAAATATCCAGAAAAGGCAAATTCATAGAGACAGCAAGCAGGTTAGTGGTTGCCATGAATGAGGGGAAGAGGAAATAGGGAGTGGCTGCTCCATGGGTAAGTGTTTCCTTTTGAGGTGATGAAAAAATTTGGAATTAGATAATGGTGATGGTTGCATAATATTGTGAATGTACTTAATGCCACTGAATTGTACACTTTAAAATGGTAAAATGGTAAATTGAAAAAAAAAGCTACATGTAACTTTTAACTAGCTTTTCATATTGCAAAAAAAAAACAGGAAATACAGGGGGCCAGCCTGGTAGCGCAGCAGTTAACGTCGCACATTCTGCTTCGGCGGCTAGTGTTCACCGGCTCGGATCCAGGTGTGGACCTACGCACTGCTCATCAAGCCAAGCTGTGGCAGGCGTCCCACATATAAAGTAGAGGAAGATGGGCATGGATGTTAGCTCAGGGCCAGTTTTCCTCAGCAAAAAAGAGGAGGATTGGCAGCAGACGTTAGCTCAGGGCTAATCTTCCTCAAAAAAAAAAAAGAAAGAAAGAAATACAAATAAACGCATCACATATCTTTTTTAAAAAGACCATGATGAAAGGTAAAGAAGATGAAATTCATTTTAAAATTGAAAGACATTCTGACCAGTAAACATTCTGGTCATACATCATTGAGTTCTATGGGACGTTGATGGTGTTGTTCTGTGTCTGAGTAGACTCTGTGACATCTGCATGCGCCATCAGAAGCCCTGAGTGCCCAGTCCACACACGCAGTGGCTCTACACATTGTGTATGGAAGGGCCGCATGTACCAGAGTCCACTCATGTGTACAAATATATATAGAACTCAGCCCCTCTCAGGGCAGGAAAGGGAAGCTTTGCTCAGGTTGAGAGGAACATTGAAGCTTATCTTGAGCATCTCTCTTCTCTCCCTCTGCCTCTTTCTCTCTCCCAATATTTATAAGATGTTCCAATTCAATTTTGTTATTTTTGTTTGGGCTCCTTACTCTGTTCCGAGATGGCTTGACATTTACACAAGCACAAGCTTGCTTTCAAAGTGAAGAGAAAGTAAAGGTCTGGAACTACCTGATGATCTCCTGTGCTCAAGGAATGGCCTTGGCAACTGGGTCCAGGCAGGTCTCCAACGTGAAATAAGAACATCAATAAACAGAGTGGGAATCAATCGGAGCTCCAAGAGAAACGATGAACCCGGATGTGGCTCCCTTCTTCAAGAAATGGCCCAGGGAAACCACAAGCAAGCACGTGGACAGGTCCAGAACTGAGCTGGTTTCTTCAGCAAGTCAGTGGCAAAAAGGAAATAAAAGGAAGGGCTTCTGTTCACAATCAGGAGAGACGTCAAGTCAGAAGAAGCAAGCCAACCTGTGGACCCTCTCTGGATTCTGAGTGAACAAATCAACTGTAAAAAGATATTTGGGGAACACTCACAGCATTTTGATTGTGAACGGCGCAGTGATATTGACAAATTATGATTTTTTTTCCAATTGATAACAATATTGTGAATATATAACAAAATGTTCTTAAGTCTTAGAGATGTACACTGTTAGGGAGTTGCTTTAAAATACCACACACACACACGTATGGACTTAAAAAGATGTTAACAACTGTTAAATCTAGATGTGAATTTTAAATCTAGATGGAAATTTGCTGTACTATTCTTTCTAGTCATTAGGCTATTCTAACACACTATGTATGTTTGCAAATACTCATAAAGTAACTGGCCCAGGCCAAGGCCCCATTCATGAGCTGGTTATAATGCTGCTTTGCCAGACTTCCTCACTGCTCCTTCAGAGGAATCCAAAGGACCCATTTCATCACCACTCTCCTCCAAATTTACTCAAAATAGGAGATGGAAATATATTTAAGGCATTAATTAACCACCTATTTGTCTCTTACTAAGAAGGGACCGGGTTTGATGCACCATCCCTTTGATGAGATATATCACAACTGCCAACTCAGTGTTCATAAGTCTTAACAGAACAAAAACACAGCTGCCAATGCTGCTCCTCTTCAAGTATGCATCATTCACCCATTTATTCACAGAACAATATTAACCGAGTATCTTGTAAGTGTCAGGCAACAGGCCTGGCACCGAGTGTGCAGTAACCATCAAGACGCCATGGCACCTGCCCTCAGGGGGCTTCCAGTCTGGAGCACTTCACCCTAAATACCAACACATCCTGAACACAACTAAGGCATAAGGCAAAACCACATGGACGGTTCCCATTTTCTAGGAGTTACAACAGTCTTCAGCGGGAGAAGAGATTCTAGAATGATCTCAAACCACCCAAAATACCAACAAGGATTCTTAGGCAAAATGCTTATGAACGGGAAGGAAATAATATTAGAGTCTCAGTTAAGTATATACATGAACAGATGAATGCCACTAGGCCCGAGTTAGCAGAAACCTCTAAAAAGATGCCCTGCAGGGGTATAGGTATGGTGAAAAAAGGTCCCGACCCCATCTGAGGTCTCCAGTGACAGTAACAGCACTGCCCACATCACAAACACGGCCACATGCCCACTCTGGCCAGCCCCAGTCAGAGGCCTGCTTGACCAGGCCCCTCAGGCAGCCCACGGACTCCTGTGCCAGTGTTGTCCTGAGAGGCGCCATTTTCTGCAGCCACATGCACGTTCTTTTTCCTTTAGCCTGGCTCATGCCCAGTGCTAGGAGAGGAGCCAGACAAGATGGCGGAAGGGTCTCCTTGCCCTCTCTGCTATGGAAGAGAACTCATGAGCCAAGAGCCAGTTGAGTGAAGTTCAGTAGTAAGGGCCACCTGAGACGAGCTAAGTTTTCAGCTGCACAAAGAGGAATCCATTTACTTTCAGAAAAACATGGAGAGAGTGGATGGAAGAAAGGTGTTTCAATGGAGAGTCGCAGTAAGGAAACAACCCTAAGAGGGTACATTAGTTTCCCAGGGCTATTATGACAAATTGCCACAGACTGGGCAGCATACAACCACAGAAATTTCTTCTATCCCAGTTCTGGAGGCCAGAAATCCAAAATCAGCAGGGCTGTGTTCCCTGCAAAGGCTCTAAGGAGAATCTTCCTTGCCTCTTCCAGCTACTGGTATTCCAGCCATTCTGTGGCTTACAGCAGCAGCATCCAATCTCTGCCTTCTCCTTCTCATGGCCTCCTCCTCTGTGTGTGTCTCTTTTCCTCTGTCTCTTATAAGGACACTTGTCATTGGCTTGGCCCAGCTGGATAATCTAGGATGATCTCATCTTGAGATCCTTAACTTAATTACACCTGCCAAGACCCCTTTTCCAAATAAGGTCACACCTACAGGTACCGGGGCTTACCACGTGGACGTATCTTTTGGGTGACCACAGTTCAACCCACTAGAGAGGACAATGGACTGCAGCAATGTCAAGTGTCTGCTGGGAACAGGAGACACGATGACATTCTAAGTTTGCCCCAGCATCAAGCCAGCCGAAAAGGGTAGATGCGTTTTTTAAAAAAGGAAAGGAAAAAACAAACAACTTACTTCTCTTCAGAATTCAGGAACACCTGCTTTAATTTCACACTCTAAATCAATATAGGCAATGTTATCTTGTTCTTCAAAATATAATCCTACTTAACTTTTCTGTGCCTCGGTTTTCTCGTTTGTAAAATGGAAAAAATAAGAGTATCTACCCCATGGGGGGATTGTGTGAGTTAATGCATGTATCTTGCTTAGAGGAGTGCCTGGCTCTTAATATATGTTAGTTTTATTATGATGATTATCATTGTTATCGAGTACCCTATGTGTTGTCAACTCTCCTTGACTATCATCTCCCCTTTCTTAAATCTCCACATGCGTCCCTGGAAGCCCAGCAGGCAAAGGTGCAACCTGATTTCTTGTTTATTTCTTCGGAAGAGGTTAATTACAAAGCCCCCTCAGGATACAAATCCAAAATACTGTAGATATAGCAAGCCTAGAAAAAAACATTGTTTGCTATAAGACCTTAAGATACACGACAAGTCACACGAAACGAGCATACGGTTTATTTATTTCTATTTACTTCACACCCCACTTTGTTTCAGAAAGGAATCACTTAAACAGATACATTCAAATAAAATACCATTAATTTAAAAATAAGTGGATGAAGGAAAAAGAACAAAAATAAGTAAGATCTGAGAGATATCTGAAAAGATAAAAGGAAGCCAGGAGTGATATATAATATAAAAAAAATAACGCTGCAATATTCTGTACACTTGTTAGAAGCGGGCCACAATCTGGCACTAAACTCTCAAGAACGTGATACAAAGATAAAGCCTGACCCGCTAAATTATTCATCGTGTCCTTAAGACTGAAAATGAGGAAGGGGGTAGAAGAGGAAAAGGAAATTGCTCAGAAGAATTGCAATATTCCTGGTAGTGGGAGAGGAAGCTCTCTCTTGGGCCCTCTTAAAGAAAGCATGATATATTATATATAGTTGCTTTCCTAGATTATAACTATCTATTTCAGGGGCTCTTTATTTTTATAGACACTATCTTTCTGATTCACCCTTAACAGGCAAGATTGATTAAATTGAGAGTTTAGGGGTTGATAAAGTAAGAGAGCATTTACGTACAGATGGGGGCAGGAGGGGGCTGTTTGTAAATGATAGATTCTTCTCTTTTAGGACGAGTAGGCACACAAACAGGGTTCCACAATAAAGATAAAGAGAAGGCATTTTTTAAAGACGAAAACAAAAGTTTTCTTTACATAGAGAATACTGAAAAGAAAATCAACATGCTCCATTCTCAACAGAAAGCCCTAGAGTTTCAAGTCCTCTAATCCGAGAAAGCCAGGAGAAGCAAGGAAGGTGTCAGCGCTGGAAGAGGGAGGACTCATTCAAGAAAAACAGCGAGAAGCTCCCCATCAACAGTCACGCCAATACCAAAGGGGAACTGAGAGCGTCAACTCGGGGGTGAGGCTCCAGTCTGAGAAGATGATAAAAGCCTTCTTTATATGATAACTTGACAGTTTTATGATCATTTTTGGTCAGTTGAGTTTTATAATTAATAAGCATAAGATTTTGGACACAAAGAACAATTTTACTTTTGGGGGTCCACATGCACGTGTTTTTAATAAGGATCTCTCGAACTCGCGCTCTCTCTCTCTCTCTCTTTCTCTCTCTCTCTCTCTGTCTCACACACACACACCCATACACACACACAGGCACCCAATGCACTTACCTTGTTAAGCCACTTTAGCCCTGGTATCGTATTTGAGTTTATCTGTTCCTCCAGCCATGGCCGCATCCGCATCCTTTCCACCGGCATGGTACCCTTTTGCAGAAGAGAAACACAACATGAGGCATTTGTGCTGCTGACTGTCATGTCTGCACTATAAAGTTGTGCACCCCAGCCCCAGCCTCTTCTTTTATCCCTGTCCCCCAAACCCCAGAGCTAAGGATTGGAGAGCTAAGGCAGCGTACTGAGGGCCTTTGCCCTAGAGCCACCTGCCCCCTCTTGAGCACTCTGCTCATCCTGAGAGGCTGTCTCGGTGGGGCATTGGTACAGGCCAAGCCTGCTCTCAGCTAAGAGGGTCTCATGGACGCAGGAGGCCTGGACACGCAGAAACTCGTCTAGCCAGAGGGCCCAGACACCTCCGGGTCACCTTTCCTAACGCTTCGTCTTACCTTCTCCTAACCTGGCTGTGTTTACAGCAGACACCTTCAGTGTACCAGGCATTCACAGGACCAGTATTTTACAAATACCTTTGGGTATTATCCTTCCAAGAGCCAAGGTGGACAGAGCAAAACCATTGTGGGAAAGAGTTACCATAACCATCTCAATCCCTTTGGGTATCTGGGTTATAGAAGTGCTTTCAACCCCCAATATTGGCACTTGAAAGCTCTAAAGGAATCAGTTCACTTGGTTCCAAGGTCCTTCACCAACGAGTTGTTCCCTCCTGACGTTCTGTCTCCTTCAGAACGCAGCAGCATCTTGCTCTGGTTTCAGTTTTGCTTTTATGTTAATGCATTCTCTTCACTCCCTCAAGGATCCTTCTTCCCTGCCACCCTCCCCCTCTGACCTCACATCATCCTCCCTCTGCCTGTAACTTACTTTCCCTCTGAAAATCGTTTCATGCTCTAAACACCTTTCATCTACCAGCACACACAATGCCTCTCTCCCCTCCTTCTGAAACCTTTCCAGGTGGTCTTTCCCTTGTCCACCTAAGTATATGCAGAGTGGAAGCACTAACAGAGCTCTGTCTACCACTCATCTTCATCCTATTTACACGTAAATTTAAATTTAATGTGGGATTCAAAAGCCAAGATTACGCCAATTCAAGCTTCCATTCCGTAGGACTTCATGGACAGTGTGACATAATCCTCTTTTCAACCCCTAGCTGTCTCTTCTTTATTTCACTCATCTCCTCCCCAAAAAATGAACTCTGAAAATTCTATTCAGATGAATTTGGGCTGAGATGATCGAAGTCTCAATAACTCTCTCTTCCAGCTAGCAAAGGACTTCCTCTCTCCTCTATGCCCTCCCCCCAGCTCATGCCAGAGTGCAAGCATCATTACATGAACCAGCTAGGGCAGCACCCTTTGCCTGTAGAGCCTAATTAAATTCTGGAACTAAATTCTGGGACCTGCCTTTCCCTTGTACATCTCGCCCAGTTCTGATCCACTCACTGTTGCAGACGCCTCCTGCTCCTTGCTCATACCATGCCCTCTGCTTCTCTTTTCCGGGGCCTTACCAATCCCTACCCATCTTCCAAGACCCAGCCTCCACCCTCCTTCTCCACAAGGCCTTCCCAGACCACTCCAGCCTGAAGGAATCCTCCTCCTCTGACTCCCACAATACTCACTGATCTTATCCTGCTCATGTGAAAAGCAAACACTGCCTTTGGGCAACTGTTATATATTGTCTTTATTCTTATCTAACTCTTACCTTAACTATGAACTTTTCAGCTGTGTACACCCTCTCTTCCTAACACACAAAGCTAAGTGCTTTGAGAGTGGGAACTCTACCTCTTATAGGTCTTTTCATAATCCTACAAAGCCCAAATGCTGCCCTCCACCCAAGAGATGGTCAACACAAGAACTAGGCCAGTTCTGAAGATCAGCCAAGGGGGGTGACCACTGCAGGTTGGCTCCGTCCACTCATCTGGTGGCTTCAGGCCACCATTCTTTGGGATGAGTAATGAGAACCCTCAAGGACAGTCCAAAAGGACATGGAACAGCCACAGGGAGCCCCCAGTAGGGTTTCTCTTAGTGGTTCTCAAGTCGTTCCACTCACTCATTCATTCATCCACCCGTTCAAAGATCATTTATTGAGAACGATATTCCAGGAACAGGAAAAAGTAAGACATTCCCCACCATCAAGAAACTCCTAGTCTAACAGGAGACAGGGAGGAAGAGAATTAAGACATGAAGAGTTCTGTGTACAGAATGATAAGGAGTGACAGAAGAGTTCTGGGAGCGCTGGGGAAAGCTGTCCACGGAAGACCCCACTGGGTGACTGGCCACGGTGAGGGCTCTACGCAATGGGGTAGCAATCACCAACCCGGTCAGATCCTCCCTCTCAGGAAGCTCTCAAGGTGCAGAAAGAGGACAGCTAAGTCCAGGGCAGTAAAGAAAGTAGAGGGAGGGGTGGAAGGAGGAGCAGCCACATAGTTACGAGTTCTTCTCCAGGGACAACATGACAGGCAGAACTGCTACGGGTCACTACCATTGCTGCTCTGCCTAAACTTAACAAGGAAAAAACAACAGGGATGTGTAAACGGCCCTACTCCCAATTTGTCACTACAATAATATGATATTTCTTCTCATATTTTTTTCACAAATGACCCAGTTCGAAAAAATGATCACCTGAAATGTTTCAGGAAGCTTTCTGTCTTTAAAGCTTCCATGGGGAGATAAGAGTCAACCCTCATTATTTGTGGGCTCCCTATTTGTAAAATCACCTACTTGCTCAAATGTATCTGTGACACCCAGGTGCATCCTCAGCATGCTTTCATGGGTCATTCGCAGGCACAGAAAGAGGTGAAAACTCTGAGTGGTCCAATGTACACATTCCCAGCTGAGGTTGAACAACGAGACATTCTGACTTCTTATTTCAGCTCTCACACTGTAAACAAGTGTCCTATTTATGGTCTATTTAGTGCAAAATTTTTCACATTTTTGCGCTTCCCGTTGGTGATTTTGCTGTTTAAAATGGTCCCCAAGAGTGGTCTCTCTGAAGTGCAGTCTAGCATTCCAAAGCCCAAGGAGGCTGTGATGCGCCTTATGGAGAAAATCCGTGTGTTAGATAAGCTTCGTTCAGGTCTGAGTTACAGTGAGGTAGGCAGTGTGAGTTCAATGTGAATGAATTAATAGTTTACCTCGGATAAAGAGTCTTTAAACAGACACAGACATGAAACAAGATTATGTATTGACTGACGAAAATGTTGCGACTAGAGGCTCCCGGGATCCTAATGTTCTTATAAGAAGAGGGAAATTTGGACATAGCCCCACACAGAGGGAGCGTCATGTGAAGACACAGACATGGGAAGATGGCCATGTGCAGACAGAAGCAGAGACGGGAGTGATGCTGCCACAAGCCAAGGAGTGCCTGGAGCCACCAGAAGCTGAAGAGAGATAGAATGACCCTCCTGTAGAGGCTTCAGAGAAGAAGAGCCCTACAAACGCTTCAATTTTGGACTTCTAGCCTCCAGAACCGTGAAAGAATAAATTTCTGCTGTTTAAGCCCCTGAAACTAATACAGAAGGTACTTTGAGGGCAGGAAACAGCCCCAACCTAGACTCAGGTGAAGGAAGGCATCCTGAGGCCATGAGAAGAAGAGAAGACTCTGGAAAAGAGCCGGGGCAGGAACACTGGCTGCCAGAAGGCAGTCGGCAACAAGCAGCATGCCAGAGACAGGCTGACCCTGCAGGGCCTAGAAAACCATGCCCAGGATTTTGGCCATCATCCCAAGACTGAAGAGAAAACTGAAGATTTATGCAAATGAATGATATGATCCGTTCTGTTGATAGTAAAGGGAAAAGCTGAGTACAAAACCCAGACCAGTGCGTCACCAACTTTAACGTGCATACAAGTCTCGACTCAGTAGGTCTGGGCGAGCCCCGTGATTAACAAGCTCCTAGGTCCACACTCTGAGCAGCAAGGCTCTGGATTAACTTTCATTTTTCCGAGTCACCTGGCTCTTCTGTGACTTCCTGAAAAAGTCTGGTCATTCTGCAGACACCCCTCCCCCATCAGTCTCAGTGTGTCAGATTCCGCTGCCTCATCTACCAGTCGGTCCCTCCTTATTTACATACTGTGCCTTCCAAAGACGCAGCTCAGCCTAACCTCAAAGCTTATCGTGTACCTAGCCCAAATACTACGGAAATCACATATGTAAAAATTTTTCTAAATCTTTAATCAGGGCTGGTGTTAATGATAAGCAGATTTCTGGGAAAAGCAAATATAGCAAGTATGTTATCAGGGTAGGGCAAACTCTGTTATAAAGGGCTTCACTTATTTCAGGTTCTATGTCTTTTTGTTTTTTTTTTTTAAATAGCTAGGACATCCCCAATGATACACAACGAAAAGCTAACCCTTTTACATGAAGGTTCTTCCTCTTTTTTACTTGACTTTATGGCCTGGCCCCACCTCCCACAAACTGAACAGGTAATGAATGACCAGTGGTCTCGCCACAGGACACACAAGAAAAACACTGCATTTGACACAGATTTCTCAAGATGATCAGAGGTTGAGTATGCATCCTTACTTCTGTGAAAGAAAGCAAAAGTGGAATTCTACATTGAGCCTAGCACCAGAAACTCATCATTTAGTTTGAGGCTAAAAATAAATTATATTTCCAGAGATTAAAAGGCTAGGATGACAGTCACAGAGGGTCAGAGAACTGAGTACTGAGAAAAGACGCTCATTTGGCATGATTTTCTAGCTTTCGTCAATGAAACTCAAGGTGATAGATTGGTCTTCCTTCTGTAAGGCAAGTTTCCCACAGTCACCAACACCCAGGACACATGAAACTTGAACAGAGATGAAGAAGGCATGAAACTGGATAGACAAGACACAGAGGTGCTATTTTTGCCAAGAGAACCAAAATACACCAGAAATCGAGACACCTGTGTTCCAGATCTGACTTTGCCATTAACAGCATGTCTCCTTGAGCTCATCACTCAAACTCTCTGGTCCACACTTTGAACATCTAGAAAAACGAGAGGTTTCAAAAAGACAATTTCTGAGGTTATCTATGATTTCAGGAATTCTTTTGTAAAACGAAGGCTCATAATCTGATTTATCTTTTTTGTAAGTTTCCATTCTTGTACACTGGGTTGTTTTTAAAAGTGAAATGGTAAAATTCTATGGTTCTATAAACCTAAAATATGGAGCATCCACCCTCGACCCTGGCAAAAAGAACTTTCTAAAATCAGCTATGTTAGACCTTTGAGATTTGGGGTTGGGATCATCTTCAAAACCATGGCATCGGGCTATAAATCAATTCAGTACATGGTGGGTATTTAGAATATTACTGGCGCCAAGGATGCTGCATAAAGGCATGCAAGCTGTTCACTGTGATTCATGGGACATAAATCATGTCCCCCATGAAGCTGACAATGCTTCGGTCCTGATTAGTGTCATTAACAGCATCTTGAATATTAACATCAATAACTTGGAAGTTTAGATCTTGGAATAGTAATAGCAATGGCTACTATTTACTGAGCACTTACCACATGGCAGGCATTAAAACCAGGGTTTTCTTTGAGTTTCTCATTTAACTCTTAGAAGCCTAGGAGGTAGGGACTTCATTACCCCACATTACAGATGACAGGACATGTCAGGGAACTGCTCGAGAGCAATCTGCTGGTAAGCAGGGGAGCCAAGACACATTCAGGTCCATCTGAAACGCCCAGGCTCAGAAACCGTAACCTTACTTTCATCTTACTTTAGAAGCACTCAGTGATCATGGCCTTAACTCTTCTATGTACTGAGCCTTTCCCAACTTGTCTCTGTTTTGCATACCACTGACTCATTAATCTTCCTGAAATACCACTTAAATCATGTTAATGTTCTGTTCTAGAGACTTCTAAACATCCCCGCTGGATTTAAGATAACAAAATCCCTGGCTGAGAGGGGAGTGCTTCTGGTAAGAGTGCAATAGGAAATTCAGACCCAACTCTCACCGTGGATAACTAAGAAACTTGGACAAATCATGTCTTTAAAAATATGTTTAAAAGCATCAGAGAACTAACAAGGTAGTACAGAATTAGGAAGGCAAGATCTGGGAGAAGAAAGAAACCCAGGAAGGTCAAGCCTGCCATTTGGGGCGGTTCTTCTCTAGTCTAGGGGCATCTGCTGATTCCAGAAGAGGAGGATGCAGAGAATAGCAGCTGAGCAGGGTCTGTGACACTTCAGTGGGACAAGAATTGAAGATGAGGACCCAACTAGGAAAAGGAAGTCCTGGAAACCGCTCCCTCCAAGCTTGGTATGGGATAAAACTAGATCTTTGTAACTTCAGCGTATGATTCTTTTTCTTTCCTTATTAAGTCGAGAACGCTCACGTTTTCACTTAAAAGAAGCACTTTATAGCTTCTCGTTGGTATGTCTGAATTGCCAGCATCACTACTCGTGCACTTTTGGGCCATGATTAAATAAAACAAGGGTACTTGAATGCAAGCACTGCAATACTGTGATAGTCAATCTGATAACCAAGAAACCTACTAAGTGACTAACGGGTGGGTAGCATATACAGGGTGGATACACTGGACACAGGGATGATTCACATCCCAGGCAGGATGAAGTGGAACAGCACAAGATTTCATCATCCTACTCAGAATGGCGCACAATTTAAAACTTATGAATTGCTTATTTCTGGAATTTTCCATTTAATATTTTTGAACTGCAATTGACCACAGGTAACTGAAACCCAGATAGCAAAACTGTGGACTAAAGAGGACTACTGTACAGATATCAAATGTTTTCAGACACAGTCTTTAAAATTATGCCTAATATGTTCGAGGAAATAAAAGACAAGATGGAAAATTTTGGCAGAGAAGTGGAGACTATAAAAAAATAGAAATTCTAAAACTGAAGAATAAATAATTTAAAAACTCAATGGATGAGTTTACCAATAGATTAGACACCACCAGAAAAAAATAATAAGTGAACCAGAAGATAGGTCAGAAGAAAATAAACAGAATGAAGCACTTAGAGAGAAAAGGTGGAAAATATTAAAAAAAATAAAAGCCATAGGAGATTTTATTTTTGACATAAAAAGGTCAAAAGTATGGTTAGTTTGAAGTTCCACAAAGACAAGATAAAGAATGAGGCAGAAGCAATATTTGAAGAGACAACGACCAATTATCTTCCAACCACAGATTTAATAATTGCAGTCATGCACTGTGTAACAAGGTTTCAGTCAACAATGGACCACATATGTGATGGTGGTCCCATAAGATTGGTACCATATGGCCTAGGCGTGTAGTAGACTATGCCATCTAGGTTTGTATAAGTACAGTCTATGATGTTCACACAATGATGAAATCACCTAACAACACATTTCTCAGGATGTAGCCCCATTGTTGGGTAATGCATGACGGTAGTACAAATCCCAAAGGGAAAAATACAAAAGAAGTCACACCTGGACATACTGTAGTACACTTGCTGAAAACCAAAAATATAGAGGAAAATCCTAAAAACAGCCAGAGGGAAAAACAGTCATCACCTTCAAAAAACAAAAAAACCCAGAAGCCTTATGGTGACTACTCGACAGAAACAATGGATGACAGAGGACAATGGAAAGACGTCTTTAAAGGACCGAAAGAAAATAACTATTTAAAAATTTTATACACAGCAAATATTTCCTTCAGGAATGAAGAGGAAATAAAGGCATCAGAGAAAAACTTAGAGAATTTTCCGTCAGCAGTCGCACAGCTCATCAGTTCCCAGTTAAAGTCATAGGAAACAGGTCATAACTGGGCAAGTGAAGGCAAATGTATGGGAACGAAGATGCTAAGAACAGGGCTGGAGTTTGAGTCTGTGTTGCGGAAGCCCACCATAGGCAGTGCCTGGCCCCATCTCTTCTGCAGCTGTATCATTTGTTTTAAATTGTCTGTGAAGGCTCTTGTCAACGAACAGCCCTCCCTCCATAGCCACGTGCCCACTGTCTTCCAACCTACAAAAATGCTACCCTCCTAAGAAAAGCCAGCTCAAATCTATTTTCATCCATTAAACATTCTCTCACAACTCTAACCACTGGACACTCTTCTCCTATGACACATACTGTCGGCAGTATCCTGTCATCCAGCGTATCAACAGATATTTCTTAAACGCAAACTATTACAAGGAACTGTGCTAAGTGCTATGGGGGATTCAAAGATGTATAAGATGTGATTGCCACCCTCAGGAATTAATAAGTTAACTGGGGATATGAGATATAAATCATATAAAATTAACTAATAATATTATAATTATAATAATAAAAGACTGCAATAGCGATAGGAAGACAGTCTATGATTAATTGCCAACTAAGTGGCCCAGTTCCTAAGGAATACATAAATCATTATTAGATGGGTTTGTAAGGGGAGGCTTGATGGTAAAGGTAGAGCTTACAGGATGGGGAGGGATCGCCTAAGCAGAGAGAAGGTAGCAAGCAAGCCAGACAAGGTGAAAGGTTGGCATCAATGGCCAAAGCAGGACCCAGGAAGATGTGTTTGCTGATGTGAGCAGAGCTACTGACTTAGGCACCAATGTGGGTGGAGCTTCGTAAGAGTCAGCCAGCATGTGAGAAGCACGGACTGGATATTTTACCTAAATCATCTCTAACCCTCCCAACAGCCTTAATCAGCTGAATATTATGATCCCTATTTTAGAGATGAGGAAAAAGTATAGCTTGAAAAGGTAACTAAAAGAAAGAAAAAAGAAAGATATGTCCAAGTCA
Organism: Equus asinus; assembly: GCF_041296235.1. Classification (NCBI taxonomy): domain Eukaryota; kingdom Metazoa; phylum Chordata; class Mammalia; order Perissodactyla; family Equidae; genus Equus; species Equus asinus. The sequence goes on along the minus strand of NC_091816.1, from coordinate 24,615,578 downwards.
TCCAAGCCTCTAGATGAGGAACCAAGATTTGAACCCAGGTCTTTCTCAGCTAGAGACTGAGCTTGTTGACAGAGGCTACTAGAACTTCTGAGCGCATGACATGAGAATAGCCGTGTTTCACCCTCATGATCCAAGCAGCACTCTACACAGGGGCAAACAGAGGCAAGGAGATAAACTAGAAGCTACATCTCTGGTCCAGGATGGTGGGTATGGGAACGCACAACAAGACCACAAGTAGCAATACACTTGGAGGAATAGGAATAGAGATTTTTAATAGTAATTTCTCCTGGACATACAGTAATCCTTCCCAAATTGCAAGTTCCTCTTACATGGCATTCTATACTCCTCACATTGACTTTTGTGTACCTTTTCAGCAAGAGTAAGAATTTCAGCTCAAAATTATGTGACCTGAGAGGAAGCTGGAGTTGAAAATTGAAAATCATCATCATCACATCATCATCATCACCACATCTGTTCAGGTGCTTACTAGGAATCAGACACTAGGCCAAGCGTTTTTCATGCATTATTTCATTTAATCTTCAAACAAGCTCTCTGACGCATAGTGTCTTATCTCCATTATACAGATGAGGAAATGAAGCTACTTAGCAAAGCTACGGAGCTATTAAGTGGTAAAGCTAGGATTCAAATTCAGATCTGCCGGACGCGGAAGAATATGCCAGAAAGCTCTACACCAAACCTCTGGTAGCAACCCATTAAGGGTCATGAAATCAACTTATTGGATTAAGATCAGCATTACTGGCTGAAGATGGGCACTTCAGTGTTACTGTTCAAGAACACAGAACACAAACTATGAGAGTCCCCAAATCAGAGTAAGCATTGTTTCATTAAACTTCGGTTTCAATCTTATATTCTATTATACTGCTACTGTGGTCAACAGTATAAAAAGCATTGCACTAGGCTGAACTGTTTCCCAGGTGTGTGTACAGATGTGTGTGAGCATGTCGGTGGCGGGCAGAGAGGAGGTAATGGTGGAAAGTCAAAAGCAGAAGAGAAGGTACAGGAAGATGAGAAGCAGCAAACACTTAGAACTGTACTGACTCTCGGAAGACAGAAGTGAAACGTTGAAGAGAAGTCTAATGGCATGTGCTTGGCACGAAAATATCATGTTTACAGGGAAGATAATAGGACTCTGTCTGTTAGAGTGAGGGGCTGAGACCTACCCATTTGGCTATACTTAATCCTTCTCTGCCTACAGTATTCAAATCACTTTACATACTCTGGTGGGGCCCTGGAGGATGAAGTCAACAATTACCAGTCATGAAATCAGAAAGACATTTAACATTTGGAGAGGGTGCCAGACACAGAAAAAAGCCTGCCTGTCAGTGTACACATTATCTGCATCAATGCAAAACCAGTTTTAAAAAGTTTTGTTAAACTTCAGGAGAATTAGTGAGCAATGGAAATCAATTGTATGATATCCATTGTATCACTGATCTAACCCTTATTTCATTCATTCATCATTTCATTTTATTGAACTTTTAAAAAGATGTATGGCATAGAGTCATTTAAAGATTGTAGTCTCTAGCCCAGTTTTTCTCAAGGCTTTAAGCAATTCAACCATGAGTTCTCCTACTATGTGCATTTTTCAAGAACCCAACCTTGAATGATGTGGCAGGATTGCTGCAAATGACTACCTTCAATATATCATAACCTATAGTCATACTTTTTTATACTTTTCTAGTTAACTATACCAGCATCCCAAAACTGCCTGTGCAACATTATTACCAGGGGAATTAAAAAAAAAAGATTCCCCAGGCCCATCCTAGACCTACTGAATAAAAATCTCTAGGGCTTAGGAATCAGGAATTTTTTTACTATCCTAGGTAATTTTGATATGCAGCTAAGTGTAGGTATCACAACCATTTAGTACCTATTAGCCCAATGGCCTTCCAGATCCCACACATTTAATAAACATCTCCAGTTGAGTCATGGAAAAACAGGGAGGCCAGTGGTGAATAGATTTCATCGTGAATGGAATATAAATGCATATGAAATTAAAATTCTCAAATGCCTTTAAATACCACAGAACAAGTTTCCCATACTGAGAATCGTCCAGATTACAGTTTTGCATATTCGCCATTCTACCCACAATTTTCTTATCAGGCACATTTTCTACATCCTTTTAGAAGATATTACCATTGCTACTTTACAAAAATTTCCCTGCCTCTGACCACAAACTACTGTGGCACCTGAAACAGGGTGATTTCACCTCTGATAGCAACTTGTGCTGCATCATTGCAACCCCAAGCTGACAGAGAAACTGACTTATGGCCTCCACGTGTGTTCTCGAAAGGCACCAAAATATAACTGGTTTTCAGTACTGCAGGTGACCCAACGGTCATTCTACGAAACAGTTCTCAGGGCAGCCTAAAGAGAACAGGAGTTCTCCATCCAGGGAGTAAGCCTGAAAATACATGGAAGACGTGACGTCTATGTCGCGTGTGCCTTTCCGAGAGAGGACTCAGAACCCTACAGTCCGCTTCCCTGCTCCCTCTCCCCAAAATGGCCACTCTCTGGCCCCATTCGCTCCCCAACACAGCTGCCCTACCACCTCTCCTCTACAAATGGGTCTACCTTTCTCCTCCTGTCTGATCATGCGGCAAAAATTCATGACTGGGCTGAAAGATACCCAGTCATAATAATAATACCATGATCGATTTTTGGTTTATTTGGTTTACCACCTCACCTGAGCTTTCAAAGTCTCTGCAGATCTTTTTGCAGAGACTCATAGCTCCTGTTCTTGTTCCCCACAGAAGCGATTTCAGAGCTTCCACCTTCACACTCGCTAATTCTCTTGCACATTGATCAGTCCCAGCAAATGATCTTGCCTCCAACCTCAGAGAGAAAAACAGAGGTCACCATGCTCTTCTATCTGAATTTCTGACTCCCTTCCCCCTTCAATCTTATCTGGACTTCTGTGACCTCCTTTTTCCCTTCTTCAGACCAGGGGAGTGGTAAGGCCACACTCTCTGGAACAGGGGATGTGGAAGGTTTAAGAAGAGAAATACTGAGATTGGTTTCAGGTCTATTGGATTTGAGATATCTTTGGGATATCCAAAAAGAGATGATGGGTGGGCAATTAGATATGTGAGGCTGGAGCTCAGCAGAAAAGTCTAGCCTGGAAATAGCCAACCACCCCTTTACAGATTGTTCAAATGCCATCCCTTCCACAAAGCCTATCCTGGCCAATTCAAAACTTCTTTTGACTTCATGAAACACACTGCCTTTAATATGTATCTTATGCTGCCTTGTAGTCTTTGTTTCATTTTTATGTGCCTTATGCCACTGAAACAAACACTCCTTCCCAGCTGGAAACCTAGTTAGCATTGCTACATATGTTAATATGTAGAACTATGTAGTCTTATACCTTGCATGCAACAGGCACCGGATTAGCACAGACCAGCCCTATCCAGCAATCCTGAACATGTTCAATATCCACCCAGTCCACCAAGGCAGCCACTAGCCTCCTAAAATGTGGCCAGTATGAATGAGGCACCATTTGTCCCCAAAGATACACACACAGTTTCAAGGACGGTTCTGGTCTTTCCCAATCACAGGGAGGGGTTAGGTGTCTGGTAAAAACAAAGCATCTGCATAGGAGCCCCCAGGGAGTTCCTGAAGAGGCAGATCACCCACCTAATACCAAAACTGCTCTATTTTGAGAAAAGCCTGGTTTTGAAAGGCCTGACACTCTGCAAGCTTAATTTTGGAAGGCAACCTGTTGGTAAGCGGAGGAGCTTCTGTGTGAGTAATCCTTTTCCACGTCCAGACCTGCAAGCCCTCAAAAACACCACCAGCTGGCAGGTACAGAGTATATGGTATCCACACTACACCATGATGACATTAACAATTGCTAACGGGTATTAAGTGCTTAAAGCTGTTAGGCAAGTTCTAAGCTCTTTATGACTATTAGTTCACTTGATTCACAACAATCCTTGTAAGGTAAGAGCTACCCAAAATCCCCATTTTACAGATGAAGAAACTGAGGCACGCAAGGTTAAATAACTAGCCCAAGGTCACACAGCTGCTGAGCGGTAGCGCTCCGATTTAAACAGGAGTCTTACGCTTACTCAGTTTGGATTATGAGGCCAAATTGAGGCCACCTAAAGAGGCATCGAGGACCCGATGCTTCCCAGTCTGACACAGCACCTGCACTGGGAGCCTGTGCTGAAGGGGCCAGGAGAACCCCAAGCACGCTCAAGCTGCAGGAACTGGAACTGGGCCTGATGAGTAGAAAGCAGCTTCCCAAACACCCCTCCCTGGCCCCCCACTCAAGTAATTCACGCTTCCTGCCCCTTTTAGTACCTTCCTGGCTGGTGGAAATCAGCAAGACCTACTGCATATCCTGTCCAGGCAGAGCTTTATTTTTGTAATTTATACTAGGAAAACAATATTTCCCCAACCCCGCTTCCAAAATAAAAATATTTTTCCACTCTCCACCCCTTCACCTCCATCCCCTCTTTAAGAAAGCAACAGGAAAGAACCAGGGTGGGTATTTTTTCTTGAGTCCCTGGATGTATTCTCCAGGTGTTTCATTTTAGTGTCTCCCTCTGCCATAAGGCAGGGTCACCTGGCCCAGAGCATGGGCCACCTTCGTCCTGAGGGGGTCTTCTGAAAGCAGGGGAGAAGAAAGAGCTCCCTGCCCGGCCTATTACTGATCAACCTGGAGAACTATACCAGGAACACAAATAAGCCCCATAGAAAGCTGATGCTCCATCATCTTAATGTTAATTTCACATTAACAGTTCTGTAAGGATCTGAAAGGGCTAACGAGCGAAGCATTCTGGGTATTTGTCAGTTTCCACCCCTGCCCTGTGTATGAAGAGCAAACTCTTGGCTATGAGGCCATTTTGCTTCCCCCTCATTTGTAGTATCTGGCCCTCTACCAAGAGCCAAACCCCCATGCCCGCAAGCCCCGCTCCAATCAGCTGAAGTCGCTCAGCACCCTGTTCGTTCTACACGGCTCTACACCAACTCACTTCTCTCTTGGAATCGAGGGGCCAGTTTTAAATCCACCCTCCAAAAAGGCTTCACCTGACCAACGCAGACTCAACTGTTACCACAACAATCGTTTGTTCGTACTGATATGAGAGCCCTGAGGAATATTTGGATATTAATGACTATCGATCTTGTCTGACTCTTGGCTAATTAATTTGACCTGGAACTTCCTAAAAAATGATTATGATCTCCATAGGGCCTAGCACTGTCCTTATTTATCATCGAGTAGGATGGTGGCCACGATGCAGGACATCACTCAGGGTCCGACAGCCACCATGACTCCTGGACAGCATGGCCATCCACGGGCAGAGTGGAGACCAGGGAAGGCCCGTGTCCACCACAACTGGGCAAGGAGTGAGCCTATGGCTAGTGCCACTTCCTTATCACCATACCTTATATGAGACTAGGATTGGGGAGTTGTGACCTTAAATGAGAAATCAACCTGCCATTCCCCTCAAAACTCAGAGATTCCTTAGTCTCTGCCACTCTCTCCACAACTGTAGGAGCCACTCAGGTTTGGGAGTATCACCATGGCTACTCCCCAGGGCGCTGCTTCAGGAACCAAAAGCAGGGGTAGCAGAACCCAAGATCCTCATCCTCAGCTTTCTCACCTGTAAAATGAGGATCACTTCATTGGGTTTGTGGTAAGGATCAAAGAGGATGTGAAAAGTGCCTAGCCTACTATCTGATCAATACTGGATATTTAATAATTAACAGTTCCCGCAGGCACAAATTTATGGTGAAGGATGTTCGACAGAGCATTATTGGTAATAGCAAAAAATTTAATTTGATCCAAGTACCAGCCAGTAGGAAGATGGTTAAATAAAATGCGGCAGACTCAAATAATGGAATATTGCAACTATACGAGAATATTGTATTTGTACAAAAAAATGTTCAGAATATATATGTTCATGTAGCTAATATATATAATTATATACCCTGTGGATGTGTTTTTATATATTCTATATAAATAATAAATAATTCAATATAGTTCAGAATATAATACAAGTTAATAAGTGAAAAAAAGCAGAGTGGGGGTCGATTTTCAACCATGAGGGTAACAAACATCTAAGACATGCTGGGCCGTGGATGGCTTCCCCATGGCTCGAGTCCCAGCGCTGACACACTGCTCTCTTCTTGGACAGCGCTGATGACAGTCGGAGCTCACCCCCACTCGCACTCCAGCTGACTCTCGGAGGCAGCCAGCACCGCCTAGTACAGGACTGCCAGGGCGCACCAGGACACAGTTGTTTGGCCCAGAACTGGGCAGCAAGAGGAGGGGAGCACCCCAAGCCTCGTGGCTCCATATCAGGTGAGGAAGCTTCCTGAACAGTTAGAGTAACAGGTTGCAATACTTTACAGCACAGAGTGTCTTAAGGGGTGCGGTCCCCATGAGGAATCGTAAAGTCCTACGACATCACAGTGAGTGCCATCCTGTGCTCACTCCAAGTCCTCAGTTTTCCAAGAGCCCAGATGTCAGCAGAGCACTGTAATTTTAGACTAGAAAATAAGAACAATATGGCAACAGAGAACACTCTTCTCAAAATGACTGAGAGCTTCCTTTTACCTTCCCTCCCCCCCTTCCTCCCTTTATGACTGATTTAGCTCAAAAGCCTAGTAGGTGGAACTGAGCAAAGCAGATATCCTGGATTGAATAGTGTTGCCCCAGAATTCATGTCCACTCAGAACCTGTGAATATGACCTTATTTGGAAATAGGGTCTTTGCAGATGTAATCAAGTTAAAATGAGGTCACAATGGATTAAGATAGGCCCTAAATCCAATATGACTGGTGTCCTTAAAAGAAGAGGGAAATTTGGACACAGACAGGAGAAGGCCATATGAAGACAGAGAAAGAGATTGGAGTGATGTGTCTACAAGCCAAGGAAGGCCAAGGCTTGCCAGCAACCACCAGAAGCGAGGAGAGAGGCATGGAGCAGATTCTCCCTTACAGTCTGCAGAAGGAACCAATCCTGCCGCCATCTTGATTTCAGACTTCTGGCCTCCAAAACTGTAGGACAATAAATTTCTGTTGTGTAAGTCACTAGGTTTATGGTACTTTGTTATGGCAGCCCTAGCAAACTTAACATAGTAGACATTAGTGGAGCGTGGCAGAGGCATCCCAGTGTGGGGTATTGGCATAAAGAAGGTATCCAGCTGGGTGGGAAGAGGCAGCAGCACCTGGCTTGTGGAGTACTGAAACCCACGTTGGGCAGCGAGGATAAATACAGGAGGAAGAGAGCAGCCCAGACTGGGCTGTCAGGGCCCAAGCAGAGCACATAGGCTCCTGTACAGGAGGGCAGCAGTCCTGTCCAGAGTATAGGAGCCAAGGAGTGAGGTGAGGAGGGCATCCTCGTTGTGGTGGGTGGCCATATGGACGTGAGATTGGATACACATAGGCAATTTATTAAATGAATTAATACATTAAGGGGGCCAGGTTTCTCACTATTGGAGAAGGAAGTTCAAATATAGAAAGAAAACTAGAATGACACTGGTTTTTGGATTGGAATAGGACTGAATTCATGGTTTTTCATACATCTCGATAAATACAGAAGTACCTATTGATGTAAAAAGTATGTGTGTGTCAGTATATCTGTAAATAGTACATATATTCCCTAACCCCGTCCACTAAGAGAGTCTGGGGACAGCAATACGCCAGTGGTGATGAGAGCATGTAGTGCCCAAATCTTCGTTTCTAAATACCACTCTCCACTAAAAGGAATCAGGCCCTCTTGGAAAAATGGCTTATTCCAAGGCTAGGACAGAGGAAGCAAAAGATGAGCCTGAATCATCTTTTTGGGCCAGAAAGCAAGGAAGTGCTGAAATAATACTGGGAACACATCAAGAGGACATAGCAGCCAACTTGAAGGGGCTCCCACTGGCTAATACTGAGACAATTTGAGCATCAAAATAATAATAAAAATGTGTTACAGCCCACTGAACAAAACAGAGATCTATGAAAAAGTAAACAGGGGGAAGAGAAAGCTTTCCCAGAAAGTAGAATGCCAACTAATAAATGTGGAAAGATGATGAAACTAGAAGATCGCCATTTGGCAGCTATGGAAGCAGCAATTATTCAGTCAAGAAACATCAATGGATGCTAAACCCAGTAGGTAAAACATTGATGAGAAATGGGACACTTACAAAGTCTCAAAGCACCTCCCACAAAATATTTTTCATTACAAAAGGAAAAAGAGTAGCTTTACAATGGAGAAGCCTGACACATAGATCCTCAATCAAATAATCAAATGAACACCACCAGTAAAGGAGGAACAAGTCAAAGTCATACACCACCTGAGAGGATGCAATTAGAAGAACAGAGCATCCCGTCTATGATATTCTTGCAGAAAATGCACAACCTGAATCTAAGCACGAGGAAACCGCCAACACACCCAAACTGATGGACATTTCTATAAGATGACTGGCTTGTAATTGTCAAAAATGTCAAGTTCATGAAAATTAAGGAAAGATTAAAGATGCATGACCCCTGAGCCTGGATCGGATTCTTTCGCAGGAAGGAACATTATTGAGACAACTGGCAAACCTGAATGGGGCCTGTGGGATTAGATGCTACTAACATCAATTGCCTGATTCTGACAATCATGTTGTGGTCATGTTGGAGAGTGTCCTTGTGTGCAGGAAACACACCCTCAAGTATTCAGGAGTGATGGGATGTCACGTTGGCAAGTTACCCTCCAAAACTTCACAAAAAAAATTCTTTGTACTATTTTTGCAACTTTAGTGTAAGTCTGAGATTAGTTGCAAAGGAAAAGACTTGGCGAGAAAGACAATAAAGTACATAAGTGATTTACGGCCCAGAGAGGGAAATGACAGCATTTCTGCAAATACAACAAACTCGAGAAAATTCCCTCTGTGGTGCTTAAATTAAACTACTGGCAGTTTTTTCTTAACGCAGTCACCACGACTGTATGAAGTGCACCCCATCAATCACTTTATCGGTCCATCCATAAGGGGCAGAGTAATCAAGCAACAATTACCTGAACAAGGAGCCTCACAGCTCATTTCCTGGGGAAGACGAGGTGGGATGGTCCATAATTCAGTGAAATTGTAGGTTGTGTACAAAACTACAAGTGAGCCGACCAAAAAGCTCGCCTGAATATTTTAGAGAAGGCTCTCAGGTTTAAGCATCAAAGACTTACCTCCAGTCAGACTTCTATACTAATATTTAATTGAAGTTATTTAAATTTTAAAACACAAGTTTGGTTTCCAAGTGACACAGCCTCACCTCACAGGTCAAGTCGGCAGCAAAGGAAAGAAGTCAGAAGCACACCTTCCTGAGCTGCGACGGATGGCATTTTTTTCAATATTCAGCCTTCAGAGGCCCCACACCACCGTATTCTCTGTGGGACTTTTCGGGCCAGCTCCAAGTTGTCACCGGAGCCCCCAAAGCCGGCATTCCCGGCATAGTTTCATTTTCTTTCATGACAATAGTTCCTACTCCCACAGCCTTTCAAGCACTTGGCTCAAAAAAGGCCCACCGTGAGTAAGGGTTTTGCTTTTTGTTTCTCATTTACAACTTTTCTTCAACTTGTAGAATTCAGAAGCCGGAATAACCTTCTGTTCTCCTTGCTCCAACTTGGCTGACGATTTCAGTAACTACTTTGGCCGCAAAGGAACAAGCAGAGCACACATTTACTGTTCTCCAAGAGAATAACTCTAACACCGTAGGAAGAGAAAGCGAAACCCGTGGGTCAAGAACAATTCCTTCCTTCAACAAAGCTGGTACCAAGCGGCCATACTGACTGCTCTGCCCCACCCCCACCCCCAATCTGTTATCTGCCTGCAGCCACAATACTCTAGTAAAAGTACAAGTATCACCAGCTTAAAGCCCATTGTTGTCACGTGCACTGGCTCCAGTGTCATAACCCCTGCTGTCCTCACTCCAGCCAGTGGGTCTGCCCCAAGGCCTCTGCACCTATCGGCCCTTAGTCTCAAGAGCGACCCCTTTCACTGGGTAACTCTAACATTCTTCAGGTCTTAGCTGCAAAATCACCTCCTCAGCCAGCCTCCCTAGTCTCCCCAGGGGAGACCAGGTCCCCAAATCTGTCTGCCCCACTTGACAAGAATCTCCATGAGGCCAAGACCAATTCTGTGCATTCACCACTCTGTTCCCAGGGCCTAGTGTGGCCAAGGCTGATGCTTAATAAATAAACTATGAACTGACCGTGTTGCCGGGCATCAAAGATAATCAAAGGGGGAAGAAAGGTGGGGCTTGCAGCCTAGTAAAAGAAGGCTGGCACACAAGCAATTACAATGAGAAAAATGATGATATGCCGCTAAAAAAAAAAAAAGGTGTATATAAATGCTGTGGGGCATTCTGTCTAAGAAAGCAGTAGGCTATACATTTAAAAAATTATTTCTTATAAACAATGCTTTAAATTATTTTAGGGTTTCAAGATATGATCTGGAATCTTTGTTTATTTATATGAGCATTCACTAGAAACTTACTGATGCCCGTCAGCATCACACTGTCCATTACCAAGAACTCACAGATGGTCAGTATGGGGGCCATATCATTCATTGCCCAAAATGGAACACTTTTGAGTGTGAATTCAGCCTTATCTATAATTATACCTTGCCCCATTTAGATGTCAAGAGGACTGTCCCCGGAAAAACCAGGATGTGAGAGTATTCTGGTTGTAGGAGATAGTTGCTCATTTATTCAAAATGCTTGGACCAGATACGTTTCAGAATTCAGCAGGTTTTGGATTTTAGAGAAATAACAGGGTGCAGACACCATACAGAACATAACACCCCCAGCAATATTTGGAGCAGAACCCCTTCATCCAATACAGTAATATTTCTGCAGTAAAATATGGACATTCACACGAACTGGGACTAGTAAAAACTATGAATAGCTTCATGCCAATCAGGGCAGAGTACGCTGCCAAATGAGTCATGATAAAAACTTTCAATTTTCAAAGCTTTTTGGATTGCAAATAAGGGATTTCGGATCTGTAATTAATTTCAAGTTATTTCTATCCTTGGAATATATGATTGTTCCCATGTTATACAAGGAGAATCAGCATCTTCTTTAAATTGTGCTAACATTCTAAATTAATCTGGCATGCCCTATGCTTAAATTAGTGAGTAACAGCACATTTTTAGGCCTGAAATGAAAAAGTTTAATGCAAACTGCTTTTGCATCTTAAAAAGTGGAGAAATACTTTTGCTGAATATTTTTATAAAATTTGAAATCTTAAGTAGCCATTTCAAAATTTTTATTGCCTTTACATTAGGTCTACCTAACAATATGTATACATGTTTTGTTTAACCAATCTAATACATAAAACATGTATTTATAAAATAAGAAAATTTTTAGGATTCAGATTTCCTTAAAATATCCTCTCTAGAGTTCTCTTACAATGACACTGCCCCTTCTCCTATAATATTTTAAATCTTTGATTTCAAAAATTAAATTTGTTTCAAAGAATACTTTTGTGAGTATCAAGTTAAATCAAGTTTATTTGTTTGTTGATTACTGTTTATGCCGTATGAACGAAAACTCCCTCATCCACTGAAATGGGCATAGGGGCCACTCTCCCATTTAATATAAACCCTACTGCTCTGTGGAGACCATCGTGTGAAAAAGAAAAGACTAAATATGTATAGGGGCACGAATGCAAATTCATGCAAGGAATCGTCTGGAAAGTTTACCTCCTCCATTTTTTAATCACTTACAGTAATTTTGAATGAAAGGACAGCTCTATCATTGCCATATGAGAAGTACCAGACACAGTGAACAGTTTAGGATCTGTGGGACTTGAGCAGAAGTTCAGTTGAGAGATCCTTGGGCACATACGTCCTCCTGGCAGTGTGAAGAAAGGATGGTCAAGGTGAAGGGGTCCCCAGAGACCTTCCTCCCGTGAGGCCAAGGCACTTATACCAGAATTTACATTTGCATGCACCAACCTGAATACAAATATATGCATAAAAAAGTCAAAACTTGCCTCCAAAAAAGTGCTCTCCTGATTCCCCAGGAGATAATGATGGTGGTAGGGACCACGACAGCAAAGACTATAGACCACCTATGAGGTAGCTGGTATTAAACCCTATGCTTTACATACATTTTCTCACTTAACCCTCACGATAACCCTATGCGGCAGGTATTATTATTATTCCCATTTTAAGAAGAGAAAGCTGTGCCCGAGCCCATGCCAAAGCTGACTCTCCATCACTGAGCTGCATTATCACAGACCTGAGTATCCAAAATAGGCCTCAACCCTGAGCAGACAGTATCCATCTACCAGGCCCTTTGGGTCCTCAAGCATAAACACTAAAAACAGGGTGTGTTTCCCAAGCTTTACTTGGAGACCACACTCGTTCCGACAGTTGCTTCCTCCTGTCAAGAACGTTTCGGGAACACCAACCTTCAAGTCCCCCAGGCCTACAGATCAGAAAGAAAACACAGAGCCAGTTTCGTGGCATCTCCCAACACTTTCTGTTTCGTTCGGTCTTTGTTCTGAGGGAGGGGCAGTTAAGAATACAACTCACCCACAAACAAGGAGGGAACAAGAAAATAAGTGAGCTGTCTGGGGCTGTTCCTAAAAGAGGAAGTCTTTTGACCCTGCATAACTCCAGGGCTGCACTGATGAAAACAATTGTGTGTGTGTGTGTGTGTGTGTGTGTGTGTGTGTGTGTGTGATCTCTCACCAGATCCAGCAGCAAACACAAGCATGCATTGAAAACCTGAAGACCCTAAGCAAACTTTGTAAAACCTTCACACTCCGTCTGACATCCCCTCTCCGGGGATGTTGGCAACAACAGGAACCCTTGACGGGCAGGCACGGGGCCCACCAACACTTGAAGGAGAGTTATGGGGGTAAGGATTTAACACTGTCACCTGTCTTTCCTAGCCTGCAGCCAGCAGAAGAGGGGGCAAGGAGAACCGAGGAAAGGGGCCGGCTCCCCAAAGTGACTGCTGCTTCTTTCTTAAAGAACATTTTCCGAATTATACAGTTTCATAAAGAATGTAAAGACCAAAGGTTTTGCCTCAGGAAAGTCACTCTGCACCTCTCTATCTGATGCATCAAGAATGAGGGTTAAAGAAGAGATCATATCCATACCCAGGGGCTCACAGAAGGAAGTAAGAGTCTCATCAGAGCACGCCCTTTTTAACTTTTTCATACCGGCTGCCATGGAAGTAACAGAGCAGAAAAGGCAACAGTGTGGACTCAAATTGAGATGCCTGGCTCCAAATTCCAGCTCCATCACTTTTTAGCTGTGTGACCTTGGGCAGGTTACTGACCCTCTCTGTTCTCACAGGGCTTTGTGAGGATTGCGTGAGGAAATATGTAAAACATTTAGAATGTTTACATCTCACATGTAGCATGGGTTGGAGTATCAACAGGTACAAAATTTCCAGACAGCAGCTTGACAATAGATATCAAAAATTTGATAAGTGACATCCTTTGACCCAGTCATGTTACCTCTAGGAATGTTTCCTAAGCAATTTAATCATGTGTGAAAAATGTCTTCCAAAAAAACAAAAATTTACAATGATCATTCAATCTGCTGCAGGTATAAATGTAGTATTCTTTCTTGTCAAATAAAATAAGACGATGAGGACGTTGTGTGAAGTTGCACAGATAAATAACTTTCCAGATACATGTAAATTTTAAAAATCTAAGAGCATTCTTTTAATCCATCACCTTTTTAAAGAAGTTTCTAGAAGGTTTCATAGAAGGCAATAAGGACCTAAAAGGGTAGATTGACTTTTAAAAATATTTCATCAACTTGAAATCACGCTGGCACCACCGGGTGTGTTTGGCGGCAGACTCCAGTACCTAGATGGCATCAGATTGCACAATTCAGCAAAGCAAGACTCATGGACAGATTTCAAAGCATATGGACTGAGGCTCATACTGCATGTGCAAACCTTCTTTCCATATGGAAAATGGGAAAAGCAGCGACCCTGTTTTCCCTGAATCAGCACGTCCTCTGAGCACCGCCTTTGCAGAACAGAAGTAAAGCACTCTGGAAGGCAGAGCTTCTCCTTTTGGGAGTTACGTGAAGAGTTCATTTAAGACCGTCCCTCTTTCCATGAATAGGCTGGTCTCCCTGGAGCCAGCTATGTGAGTCAGCAGTAGCCTGGAAAAGAGATCTTAGTCCTCCAGGACACAGGGAAAGTGCAAAAAAGTTAAATACAAGGATGCATGCGAGAAAAGTATGGACGACAAAGTGCATACGTGAGACACACACACGCTGGCTTGGGGAGGAGGAGCAGGGCAGGACATGGGCAGGACCTGAATTGTCTGAGTTGCTTCTATCACGCAAGTCAAGGCATACCTTCCACTCGCTTTCCACACTCTACAGACCTACAGTGGGTATGTTTGGTCCCACCTGGAATACAGAAAAGCCAAGGGGACATAAGGAAAGAAGAGATGGCAATGCTTTCAGTACTTAAGTTTGAAAAGTCAAAAAACAGAGATTCTTAGAAGGGCCAGCATACTGGAACCTTCTAAGAAAACCTATTTGCATAAAATGACAAAACTGCTTACTGCCATCTGATTTCAAACCCATTACTGGAAGAGTGTTGGAAACCTTCCCAAGACAGTTGCCTGAAATCATTTGCTCCGTGAGAGGTTGACCTTGAAGGGTACTGTCTATCTTTTCCCCTGGATGAGAATAAATGATTCCCCTCCTTCATTCCATATCCACCAGGCTGTCCTTGACGGCCTCCTTGCTGCCACTTCTCCTTTCGGAGTTTCCTTTGAGTTGTCCCCCCTGCTAGGAAGGTCTCAATAAACCTTACCCATTATTACTATTATTACAGAGCCATCCAACTCAACTCTTTATGTTCAAATCAGGCTGAGATCCAACTCACAAACTATAAACTTACGCACTACAGTTTTCACAAGCTTGTTTCTATTCCTGAGATGAGACATCCTGATTACCAGTGAATTCTAACTGGAAAAAGAGAGCCAAATTGCTACCTACTCAAAGTACAGGAATACCTCGGAAGCAAGAACGCGTCTCTCCTTTGCAAACTGCAAAATGGTCTTCAAATATTTTTACAAGATACTTATTGCCACTACACAAGTCCCAAATGGTACCTGGAAGTTGGATTTGGCATCCACTGTATTGTCCCCATTTCCCTTCAGCCAACCCCTTCCAGGACCTTTTCTCTCCTTGTTGAAGCAGAATGTGTTGGAGAGAGCCCAGGTGTCATGTCAAGCACATCCGGATTCGAACTTCACCACTCAGCCTCTAACTTCTCCAAATCTTAGTTTCCTCATCTATAAACAGAGATGTTAACAGCAACTTGGCAGAGCTACTGTGAAAAAGACATGGATAAAGGGAAGTTCATACTAGGAGGAAAAGTATGGGATGATTGCTTTGATCTCCCCCTAAGACCTCCCCAGTGAAAGTGTCAAATAGTAGAGCCAGTACTCCACCCAACAGCAGACTGGACAAGGCCAGATTGGCTCACAAGGAGCAGGAAGCTACCCAGGGTCCATCTTCTGGAATATGACTGTAGTCTCCACCGTGAACAGTGCTGGGCAGCTTAATCCTCCCAAACATCTTATCACCTTGCTCAAAATCCTTCAGTGGCTACACAATGCCCACTGAATAAAATCTGGACTCCTAGCCACCATAATTCAGCCCCACCTCACCTTTCTGACTTCTTATCCTGATTCTTTCCATCTTCTAATATAACCAAAGCTCACAGCTTCACGGCCTTGAAAACAGTCATATCTGTGTGTAAAGTCCTGGTGAGCAGGAATCTCATCTTATTCATCTTTAAATCTCCCAAAATATCAGGTACAGTACCTTGCACATTGATATGTAGTAATTATTTATTGCTAAGAAATTGGGTGACTATTCTAGAGGACCCACTGGGGGCAGGGGATGGGGAGGAAAAGCTGTGATGGGTGAAACTTACTAAGTACAGGTGATAAGCAAGCAGAGGGGGAAAATGACTGCAAAAAGCATGCAACCTAAAAACGAATAATTCTACTACTTTCATGACATTTGCCAGGTGAATCGAGCTAAGTATGTTAACAAACTTCTAAATCACATTTACGCAACATTTCATCCAAAAAATCTTACTGAGCCAAGCGCTGTGAAGAGCAGGATGTGCCAAGCATTACTCTGTGGCCGATTACGAAGATGATGAGAACAGGATCTCTGGACTCAAAAGAGTTTACACTGCAACGATGGAAGCAGGTACACAAATGACCGACTCTAAAACAAGGCATCTTATCCTGAAGGTGATTCTAGAGAAACAAACCGAGGATGATAAAACTTCTGCTGATGTACCTCATATATAACACATCCCACGATAGCGGAACTTGGGCATTCAACACCTTGCTTCTTGGTTCTTTCTCTGCATCAGACTCACCCCCATGATTTCATAGCCTCACAGTAAGGTGACCCCGCATTTCATATAGGTGAATCTTCTGGAAGGCATTTGGGAGGAGTTTTACTGTATTATATAAAAGCCCAGAAGAAACAACTCTGGAAGGCTTCAAAGACGAGGGGACAACTGAACTGGGCCTGGAAAGCTAAGAGATCTTCAGGTGGAAAAGAAGGAAAACATTCCAAACAAAAGGAAGAATAACAACCAAGGCAAGACGGAGGAAGTGTGGACGGCGTGTAAATATTAGTAACATGGAGAAGCTGTGCCCCAGGGAATATGGGTGGATGTGGTAGAGAAACAGCTGGAAGACTTGCCTAAGGTTGGCTGATTAACAGAGCGCCACTTGTCCTTGTACCTTAATCAGGGTCCCTCTTGACTCGTGAGGGGAAAGCCCCCAGTAAACCCCTGGAAGCACATGGCTGACCCGCTTCCCACCTTCTGTCTGGTCCCGTTCCTTACTAGGAAACACAGCACGTGAGCCCTATTAGCTCTAAGGTACTGGGATAGGTCTGTCGTCTGGACAGGAAATAACAAATGGAGAACGAGGTCAATCGTTACAATTTAATTCAACCAACATTTATTGAGAACTGGGTATATGCAAGTCATTTTGCTGAGCCCTCTAAGGAACAAATAACTATACTCCAAAATTTATAATCAGATCAAAAAGGCAGTCGATGATCATAGATGTAGAACATGATATATAGAAATATAACAGAAATATCTAGGGCCTTTGAATAAGATCTTCAGATCTCATTCCTACAAGGAGGTGAAGAGCTCAACAAATACCTATGCAATGCTATCGGCGCAGCCAGTCAACCAAGCTGAGATGGGCTCGGCGCCAGATGGTGGCGCGGTTTTCACCTCAGCCATGCTTTGGGGATGCATATGGGAGGAACGCTCAACGTGGTACAACCAATACACTAGCCCCTACTTATTCGCGGTTTTGTTTTTGGGGGTTTCAGTTACCTAGGGTCAACTGGTCCGAAAATATTAAATGGAAAATTTCTGAAATAAACAATTCATAAGTTTTAATTTGCATGCCATTCTGAGTCGTGTGATGAAATCTCATGCCATCCCTCTCAGTCCCACTAAGGGCATGAATCACCCTTATGTCCAGCGTATCCAAGCTGTATACCCAACATCCCCGTTAGCCCATTAGTTAGGAAAACACATAGTATATATAGGGTTTGGTAATATCCACGGTTTCAGACATCCACTGTGGGTCTTGGAAGGTATCCCCCCGCATAAAGGGTACCACTGCAGCACTAGCTTCCTGAGTCCCTGTAGTTTAGGCTCTACCCTAAGGTTCCATGGACCAGCCCTTCCATGGTCTTCCACGGGCATCACTCAGAGAACGTGGCCAAGCGCTCCTCATGTCTGGGTAGGGAGGAACCTGCTGGGCCAATGGCCAGTCTCACTGCTGAGGTGACACTGAGATCCCAACCACTCTTCGAGCCGACAAGACGAAGAAGTTGTGCTGCGGGAGGTGTCGTTCTGGGGCCCCTTGCCATTCACTGTCTTGGCTCTTGAACTTGGGTTTCTCATCCATATTAAAGATGACGTCCCTTTCTCCTTCTCACTTGAGTATTGGAAACCTATTCATAATCACTTCACCCTCTTTATAAACCAAATCAAAACAACCAAATGAGAGTACAAAAAATATTTTTGTACCAACGCATCACTTCCTCCCAGAAATGTACGAGAGCACCTCAAAGGCAGGCCTGGGAATTGCCCACAGCGCAATCCGGCCAGTCTGCAATGCCCATCGTGTCTCTGAACAATGAATGCATGCCTCCCTGTCGCTCCTCTCAGAGGAGGCAGGTGCACAGCTCTGCCACTCCCAGCTGCTAACAGCCATTATCTATCAGTTTCTAAATGTAAGGGGGAAAGTGTTCCAAGGCCTCAAGAACCTTCCTCCCAAAAAGCTTGCTCTTTCCTCAGAACAAAGTCTTTCCTGGAAACACAGGAACACGTGTCCTGAGGGGTCGGGGCCACCGGGAACCGAGCCGGACACTCCCTTGATCTGTCTGCTCCCGCCACACCAGGGAACTCTGAGGGCACCAAGAGCGTAAAGAATTTTCCAGTCTATGTCTTTGCTTCTGCTGTTCGTTCAACCAAAGACGCCCCGCTCACTCATTTGCCAAGAGTAACTGCCCTCCTCCTTACGGCCAGTGGGAGGTCAGTGGTGAAGCACACCCCAGCTTCTCCGGTCAAAGCTACAGCTCCTTCCTCTTCTCTCCCCCAGCCTTCTGCTTGCTGCATTTCTATTAAGCACACATGTCACTCTTTTTGTTACTACAGATGGTAATTTACCTGCGTGTCTCTCGAAATGATGAGAACATGAGATTTTCAACTTTACGTCTCCACAGCACAGGGCTTCACACACAGCGGTTCAAAAATGCTCAGTGAAGGAATTAACTCTTCTCGGAGTTTTATTTAAAATATGTGTTTGCAAGGCCAGCCGGGTGGCATAGCGGTTACGTTTGGTGCACACCCCTTCTGAGGCTGCTTTGGTTCCACAGGCAGACCTTCACCACTTATCTGTCAGAGGTCACGCTGCGGCTCATGTACAAAAAGAGGAAGACTGGCAGCTGATGTTAGCTCAGGGTGAATCTTCCTCAGCACAAAAAAATAAATAAAATAAAATATTTGTTTGCAGAAAGGAGTGTTCAACGTAATTTCACCATTATCATATTTGTTTTCATAGTACTTCAGGCTAATTTTAAGCACTTTTTTTTATCCTTGGCCCCAAGCCTGAAGGGAATACAAATTTTTGCAACTCTTTTTATCACTCTGCCTTATGTCAAACACAGACATTATGTATCTTCTTCCTAATTATTTACAACTCACTCTTGGTTATAATCCATATGTTATCTTGCCAGGTTATATTATTCAATAAAGACTCAATGAAATGAAATGAAAAATTTGAGCAGACCGTAAAAGTAACCTGACAATAAATTTGCTACTGTAAAGTTGTGATATTTCACTGCATTTTTCACCAACTATAGCTCTTATAATAATATAAATATAAATATATGTATAATATGAAATATATTTTAATATATTTATTATATTATATATTATAAAATGTTTTATATTGCATATAATATAATAATATAAATAAATAGTTTCTCATTCTGTCAATAATTCACAATAAATACACAGATGCTTTTATTCATTTTACTTAACGGATCTGTTATTACAGTAATAAATTTTTTCATCCACTCAAGTAGTAGTATTGAACCATTATTGAATGTATTACATTTGAATTCCCACGCCCCTAAATGCTATTCTGAGGCTGCTTTCACTCACTTTTATCCTAAACCACAAAAGTGATGAACCCTAGGGTCTTTTTCACAAGCCCCAGCATGGAAGGTACCATAGGAGCAGCCGCTGCAACTAATTCATTACCGTGTTCCAGCACTGCTATCTTTTTCTTTTTATCAGAAATTTTAGGATTAAAAGTACAACAGAAAAAAATTTAATTCCTTCCTACAGAGTTCAACAAAACATACTGAGTATTTAATCTGGCTGCAAGAACCTGGCAGCTCACCCGATTTCTCCAGCTAAAAAAATGAAGGCGCAGACTATAATTTCTAAGGAAACTTCCAATTCTGTATTATGAGGTTACGTACTTTTATCTGATTCCCCATTTACCAATCCACTCTGATTTACTTCATTCGGTAGAATTTAATTCCTCGGTAGGTGCTTCATTGCTTTACAGCATCTCAAAATTTTTTAAATGCTTTTGTGCCGCATGTTACACGTACTGTAATGAGGGAGAATCTCTGTTAGTCTTCAGGCCATACTAGCACATCATTCTGGAACCCACAGAAAGAATGACTTGATTCTACAACTCAACAACAAAAAAACCAAGTAACCATTCCAAAATGGGCAAAGGACTGGAATAGACATTTCTCCAAAGAAGATCCAGAAATGGCCACGAGGCATATGAAAAGATGCTCAGCATCACTAGCCACTAGGGAAATGCCAATCAAAACCACAATGAAATACCACTTCACATCAATTAGGATAGCTATTATCAAAAAAGAAAAGAACAAATTTTGATGAGGATATGGAGAAATTGGAACCATGTGCATTACTGGTGGGAATGTAAAATGGTACAGCCACTGTGGAAAACAGTTTGGCGGTTCCTCAAAATGTTAAACATAGAGTTACCATATGATCTACTGGATTGAAAGAATTGAAAGCAGGGACTCAAACAGACGGCCTAACCCCAATGTTCATAGCAGCATTATTCACAATAGCCAGATAGTAATAACAACCCGAGTGCCTATCAACAGATGAATGGCGAAACAAAATGTGGGAATATTATTCAGTCTTAAAAAGGAATGAAGTTCTGACCCGTGCTACAACATGGATGAACCTAGAAAACAGCTAAGTGAAACAAGCCAGACACAAAAGGACAAATATTGTATGGTTTACTTATATGAAATACCTAGAGGAGTCAAATTCATAGAGACAGGAAGTAGAATGGTCGTCCAGGCTGGGGGAAGCGGAGTTATTGTTTAGTGGGCACAAAGTTTCTATTTGAGACGATGAAAAAGTTCTGGAGATGGATAGTGGTGATGGTTGCACAACATTGTAAATGTATTTAATGTCACTGGGTTGTATACTTAAGATGGCTATAACAGTACATTTTATCTTATGTAACTTTCTCATAATAAAAAAATTACTACTAGACATGCATTTATGCACTCACTACTTGCTGCCACTGTTTCTTTGAGTCCTGTCATGGACGATAATTATTCTTTAATTCCAGGCAACTTGAAGTATTCATTGACCAAACACACACACACACAGTCACACACAGACAGAGAAAATGATGCATGTTCAAAATTAAGGGCCCATTTTCCCTTCATGACGATGCAAAAGACAAGTGAACTCTACATGCCAAACTGAACGTGGAAGAATTGTGGAAAAACAGCAATAACCACAACACAACATGTTGTTTGATGCTCATTACGTGACACTTATTAAGAATCAGTCTTTTAGAAAAGAAAAGGTATATATTTGGCCCAAAATTTGTCATTTTAGCACTGTTGCTTGCCCTACAATCTGAGACAACTCCATGTGGCCCATGGGGTTACTCTAGAAGGGATGCACAGACCTCTAAAATCACTTCTGGAACTGTGGTCTTCACTGGCCAATGGCTTGATTCTGCTTTATCTAGCCATATAAATTAGGCTCCTAACTATAAGGAATGCAGGTCATCAGACACGCCCCAAGAGGATGTACTGGGGGTGTGGGTTGTTCCAGGTACTCCCAAGGACCAATACGGATGGTTCTGCTCCTTTTTCTCTCCATTATACAATGAAAGTGGAACCTTGGGGAACCCGCAAGGGAGGCCCCAGTAGGGAATGCAGATCCACCTCACTACCTCAAATCCAAGCTGATTAGATCTCTATCTTTTTATTCTTCCCTCTGCATAAAGTTTGAAGTGAGTACATACTTATTGAATAAATGACTGACTGAATGATCGAAATCGTCCATTTTTTCAGTTGAACGGAGTGCCCTTCTTTACTCCATCTCCCAAACTGCAAACTGATTTTGAAGAAAAACAAAATAAAAGTCTTAATGTATTAAAAGCACCTGTAAGAGAAGCAATAATATTTTAAATTCAGCCTGACTTCACAAATCCTCAGGATGACCACACCCAAAGGTGGACATGGCAGTTCATCTACATTCCCTTCTGGGGCTTCCCTTGCAAACTCCCCTACTTCCCACTTTCACTGTATAATGGAGAGAAGAAAGGGGATCAGAGCCATCTGTGTCGGTCCTTGGGAGACCTAGAACACCCCACATGCCCCGCCTCACGCCTGACTTCTCTGTCCCATTCTAGCTGAGGACCTTAACTTTAAAGGTTAGCTAAACAGTGCACGTGAGTGATGTTTCCCATACGAACAAAATCCCAACATCCTCGAACAGAGTCAATGAAGATTTACCTTCAGGATTACTATTTTAAAGTGAGATTATACCTTCCTTTTCTTCTGTCAGTTGCAAATCCCCAAACTTACTAGAATTCACTTAAAACTAATCTACAGTGTTTTCATTGGAAGAAAGCAATCAGGAAAGCTCTGACCCACTGAGCAGCTGGGAATTTCTTTGCTGAAGGTTTGGTTTAGTCTTTATTTTTCTAGCTGCTGGCCCTGCTAACATGATTCAGTGAAGGTCGTATTTAATCTTGCAGAGAAAAGCTACCTAAGCAGTTCTTAGGTAGGCTTCAGTAAAAATAAATTGCGTTGGCTGTGTGGATAAATCTATTGCTTCAACCCAACAATTACAGTCCAAGAGAACAAATGAAGGCAACAGTAAAATACTGCACTTGATTTCAAAAGAATTTCACTGCATGTATGTTACAGCTGAGTGTTTGTTAATAACAAAGTTATTGTTAATAACTAACCCACAGAGAAAGTAACAGCTTGCAAATGTGTCTATCCAGTTTATCAGCAAATGTAGTTTGTTTATACATACAGGAAGATATTCAGTACCACCAGTGAAACTTAAATGTCAAAGGAATGGACTGACAAGATTTCCTTAAAGACCTAGGTACAAAGGAGAAAACCAAACAATTTTTCACCTTCTGAATGTTGAACCCCTAATACAAAGCGACAAATCCTAATGCAAAGTGACAAATCCCAACGTTATGTGCTCAATACATACACTACTAGGTTTCTAACACAAAGTAGATCCGTGCCATCCATCTCGAGATGGAATTCAGCCTTCTGAGCTAACCTTTGCTTTAGGGCTGAAAATCAAATCAACAAATATTTATCTACCTTTTACTGTGGCAGGTTAAGTACTGGTGGGGAATGCAAAGAAATACAACACGATCCTAGTTCTCAAATAACTTGCCTTGTAGGTGTTATAAATGGAAAAATCCAAGGAATCAACAATTTTCACAACAGTTCAAGAGGCTAGGAGAGATTCAAGATGTTTGTGACTAATTGCCCATACAAATGGCATACACAGTGTGTTGCTGTTGAAGAAATTCAGAGGATTTATTATAGTCATGAACCATATAACAATGTTTCAGTCGACGATGGACTGCATATATGACGGTGGTCCCATAAAATTAGTACCATAGAGCCTAGGTGTGTAGTAGGCTGTACCACCTAGGTTTGTGTAAGTACACGCTATGATGTTCGCACAACAGCGAAATCGCCTAAAACGCATTTCTCAGAACGTATCCTCATTGTTAAGTGATGCATGACTATTTTTTTTAAATTTTTATTGAGTTAATGATAGGTTACAATCTTGTGAAATTTCAGTTGTACGTTATTGTTTGTCAGTCGTGTTGTAGGTGCACCCCTTCACCCTTTGTGCCCACCCCCCACCCCGCCTTTCCCCTGGTAGCCACTAATCTGTTCTCTTTGTCTACATTTTTAAATTCCTCATATGAGTGGAGTCATACAGAGATTGTCCTTCTCTATCTGGCTTATTTCACTTAACATAGTTCCCTCAAGGTCCATCCACGTTGTTGCAAATGGGACGATTTTATTCTTTTTTATGGCTGAGTAGTATTCCACTGTATACATATACCATATCTTCTTTAAACAATCATCAGTTGATGGGCACTTAGGTTGCTTCCACATCTTGGCTATTGTAAATAATGCTGCAATAAACATTGGGGTGCATAGGACTTTTGGAATTGCTGACTTCAAGCTCTTTGGATAGATACCCAGTAGTGGGATAGCTGGGTCGTATGGTAGTTCTATTTTTAATTTTTTGAGGAATCTCCATACTGTTTTCCATAGTGGCTGCACCAGTTTGCATTCCCACCAGTAGTGTATGAGGGTTCCTTTTTCCAACATTTGTTACTATTAGTTTTAGATATTTTTGTCATTCTAATGGGTGTAAGGTGATATCTTAGTGTAGTTTTAATTTGCATTTTCCTGATGATCAGTGGTGATGAACATCTTTTCATGTGTCTATTGGCCATCCATATATCTTCTTTGAAGAAATGTCTGTTCATGTCTCCAGCCCATTTTTTGACCAGGTTGTTTGACTTTTTGTTGTTGAGTTGTGTGAGTGCTTTATGTATTATGGATATTAAGCCTTTGTCAGATGTATGACTTGCAAATATTTTTTCCCAGTTAGTGGGTTGTTTTTTTGTTTCAATCCTGTTTTCATTTGCCTTGAAGAAGCTCTTTAGTCTGATGAAGTCCCATTTGTTTATTCTTTCTATTGTTTCCCTTCTTTGAGAAGACATGGTGTCTGAAAAGATCCTTTTAATACTGATGTCAAAGAGTGTACTGCCTACATTTTCTTCTAGAAGCCTTATGGTTTCAGGTCTCACCTTTAGATCTTTGATCCATTTTGAGTTTATTTTGGTGAATGGTGAGAAAGAATGGTCAATTTTCATTCTTTTACATGTAGCTTTCCAGTTTTCCCAGCACCATTTGTTGAAAAGACTTTCTTTTCTCCATTGTATGCCCTCAGCTCCTTTGTCGAAGATTAGCTGTCCATAGATGTGTGGTTTTATTTCTGGGCTTTCAATTCTGTTCCATTGATCTGTGCACCTGTTTTTGTACCAGTACCATGCTGTTTTGATTACTGTAGCTTTGTAGTATGTTTTGAAGTCAGGGATTGTGATGCCTGTAGCTTTGTTCTTTTTTCTCAGGAGTGCTTTAGCAATTCTGGGTCTTTTGTTGCCCCATATGAATTTTAGGATTCTGTGTTCTAATTCTGTAAAGAATCTCACTGGGACTCTGATCGGGATAGCATTGAATCTGTAGATTGCTTTAGGTAGAATGGACATTTTAACTATGTTTATTCTTCCAATCCATGTACATGGAATGTCTTTCCATCTCTTTACATCATCATCCATTTCTTTCAGAAAGGCCTTGTAATTTTCATTATATAGGTCCTTCACTTCCTTAGTTAAATTCACCCCAAGATATTTTATTCTTTTTGTAGCAATTGTGAATGGTATTGTGTTCTTGAGTTCTTTTTCTGTTAGTTCATTATTAGAATATAGAAATGCTACTGACTTATACAAATTGATTTTATACCCTGCAACTTTGCTGTAGTTGTTGATTACTTCTAAAAGTTTTCCTATGGATTCTTTGGGATTTCTATATATAAGATCATGCCGTCTGCAAACAGGGAGAGTTTCACTTCTTCCCTCCCTATTTGGACTCCTTTTATTCCTTTTTCTTGCCTGATTGCTCTGGTCAGGACCTCCAGTACAATGTTAATTAAGAGTGGTGATAGAGGGCATCCTTGTCTCGTTCCTGTTTTCACGGGGCTAGCACTCAGTTTTTGCCCATTGAGTATGATGTTGGCTGTGAGTTTGTCATATATGGCCTTTATTATGTTGAGGTAGTTCCCTTCTATGCCCATTTTGTTCAGAGTTTTTATCATAAATGGCTGTTGGATCTTGTCAAATGCTTTCTCTCCATCTATTGAGATGATCATGTGATTTTTATTCCTCAGTTTGTTGATGTGGTGTATCATGTTGATTGATTTGCAGATGTTGAACCATTCCTGTGTCCCTGGTATGAATCCCACCTGATCCTGATGTATGATCCTTTTGATGTATTGCTGAATTCGGGTTACCAAAATTTTGTTTAGAATTTTTGCATCTATGTTCATCAGAGATATTGGCCTCTGGTTCTCTTTTTTCATGCTGTCCTTGTCAGGCTTTGGTATCAGCATGATGTTGGTCTCGTAGAATGTGTTAGGAAGTGTTCCATCCTCCCTAATTTTTTGGAATAGCTTGAAAAGGATAGGTATTAAATCCTCTCTGAAAGTTTGGTAGAATTCCCCAGGAAAGCCATCTGGTCCTGGGATTTTATTCTTTGGGATGTTTTTGATTGCTGCTTCAATCTCTTTCCTTATGATTGGTCTGTTCAAATTGTCTGCCTCTTCTTGAGAGAGCTTTGGAAGATTGTAGGAGTCCAAGAATTTATCCATTTCCACTAGGTTATCCATTTTGTTGGCATATAGTTTTTCATAGTATTCTCTTATAATCAGTTGTACTCTGTGGTGTCTGTTGTTATTTCTCCTCTTTCATTTCTGATTTTGTTTATTTGAGCTTTCTCCCTTTTTTTCTTTGTAAGTCTGGCTAGGGGTTTATCAATTTTATTTATCTTCTCAAAGAACCAGCTCTTTGTTTCATTGATCCTTTCTACTGCCTTTTTCATTTCAATAGCATTTATTTCTGCTCTGATTTTTATTATTTCTCTCCTTCTGCTGACTTTGGGCTTTGTTTGTTCTTCTTTCTCTAATTCAGTTAGGTGTAGTTTAAGATTGCTTATTTGGGATTTTTCTTGTTTGTTAAGATGTGTCTGTATTGTGATGAATTTTCCTCTTAATACAGCTTTTGCTGTATCCCATATGAGTTGGTATGGCAGGTTATCATTTTCATTTGTCTCCAGGTATTTTTTTTATTTCTTCTTTAATTTCTTCAATGATCCATTGCTTGTTTAATAGCATATTGTTTAGTCTCCACATCCTTGTGCCTTTCTCAGCTTTTTTCTTATAATTAATTTCTAGCCTTATAGCATTATGATTGGAGAAGATGCTTGTTATTACTTCAGTTTTTTAAAATTTGTAGAGACTTGCCTTGTTTCCCGCCATATGGTCTATCCTTGAGAATGTTCCACGCGCACTTGAGAAGAATGTGTATTCTGCTGTTTTTGGATGAAGTGTTCTATATATGTCTACTAAGTCCAATTGTTTTAGCTTTTCATTTAGCTCCACTATTTCCTTGTTGATTTTCTGTCTGGATGATCTGTCCGTTGATGTGAGTGGGGTGTTGAGGTCCCCTACTATTATTGTGTTGTTTTTAACATCTTCCTTTAGGTCTGTTAATAGTTGCTTTATGAATCTTGGTGCTTCTGTGTTGGGTGCATAGATATTTATAAGCATTATTTCTTCTTGATGAAGTGTCCCTTTGATCATTATATATTGTCCCTCTGTGTCTCTCTTTACCTGCCTTATTTTGAAATCTGTTTTGTCTGATATGAGTATTGTGACACCTGCTTTCTTTTGTTTGCTATTAGCTTGGAGTATTGTCTTCCACCACATCACTCTGAGCCTGTGTTTGTCCTTGGGGCTGAGGTGTGTTTCCTGGAGGCAACATATTGTTGGATCTTGTTCTTTAATCCATTTTGCCACTCTGTGTCTTTTTATTGGAGAGTTCAATCCGTTCACATTGAGAGTGATTATTGATGCATGTGGACTTAATGCTGTCAATCTGCCGCTCATTATCCTGTTTTCCTGCATTACCTTTGTTTCTCGTCCTGTGTGTTTTAGCCTACCCATTGACTACTGCAATTCCTTATGCCGGGTTTCTTAGATTTTTCCTTATTTATGTTTTGTGCCTCTGTTCTGTTTTTTAGTTTAGTGGCTACCCTGAAGTTTGTATTTAGAATCTCGTGTATAATATAGTCCATTTTCTGGTGGTCTCTTACTTACTTGGCCTAGACTGATTTAGTCCCTTCCCTCCTCCCCTTCTAAATTATTATTTTCCTGTCTTATTCCAACTCGTGTTATAAGTTTGTGGTTAGAGTGATAAGATCGTCTTTGCTTTGGTGGTGTCCTTCCCTTTATCCTAATGCTATAGTTGAATATTTGCTATCCTATTCTGTTCTATCTATTTGTCTCCCTACTCTGTGGTTCGTGACCCCTTTCTCCCTTTTTTTCTTTTTTCAGGTATGAGAGCCTTCTTGAGGATTTCTTGTACTAGAGAACTTTTGGTTACAAATTCCCTTAACTTTTGCTTGTCTGGAAAAGATTTAATTTCTCCCTCATATCTGAAGGATATTTTTGCCGGATAGAGTATTCTTGGGTGAAGATTTTTATCTTTTAAAGTTTTGAATATGTCATTCCATTCTCTCCTCACTTGTAAGATTTCTGTAGAGAAATCCACTGAAAGTCTGATAGCAGTTCCTTTGCAGGTTATTTTCTTTTGTCTTGCTGCCCTGAGTATTCTTTCTTTGTCATTCATTTTTGCAATTTTTACTACTATATGCCTTGCAGTAGGTCTTTTTACATTGACAAATCTAGGAGATCTGAAAACTTCCTGCACACACATTTCTCCCTCAATCCCTAGATTTGGGAAGTTCTCTTCTATAATTTCGTTAAGCACACTTTCTGCTCCATTTTCTTTTTCCACGCCCTCAGGTATTCCGATAATTCTTAAATTGGATTTCCTCATTGAATCCGCTATTTTTCTGAGATTTTCCTCATTCTTTTTAATCCTTAGTTCTCTTTCTTCCTCTGTCTGGAGCCATTCAGCCTGTCTATCTTCGATTATGCTAATTTGCTCCTCTATGGTGTCCACACGGGCATCCAGGGAATCCGTATTCTATTTTATCTGATCCATTGTATTTTTCATCTCTAGTATTTCTGATTGATTCTTCTTTATAGTTTCAATCTCTTTTGTGAAGTAACTCCAGAACTCATTGACTTGTTTCTCTATGTTCCCCTTTACCTCATTGAGTTTTTTGATGATAGCTACTCTGAACTCATTTTCACTTAGTTTACCTATTTCCAAGTCCTCAGGACTTAATTCTGTGTTTTTCTTGTTTTCCTTCTGGTCTGGAGCTTTTATAAATTGCTAAATGGTAGAGGAGCAGTTTTTGCGCATGATGGTATTATTCGGTTGCAGTTAAAGCCTGTCGCCACTAGATGGGGGTCGAAAGCCATGTGTTCTGAGCCCTCCACCTTCAGCCGCGATAGCGGTGCGCAGCATGGGTCGCGGGAGGAGGGATACTTTCTCTCACATGCCGACCTGGATTCCAATCAGCTCTTGCTCTTTGGTTTCCCAGGGCCCTGGCTTGATGGGGTGCCTGCACGGGAAAGCTTTCCCCCGTTAGCAGGTTTCCACTGCACGGGCAGTGGAAGTCCTGGATGATCCCACGGTGGCACGGCCCCTCCCCCGCTCCTTCCCTCACCCGCTGCAGTGATCCCAGTCTCTAGGGGAGGGAGTGAAGTTCTCTCTTACCCCATTCCAGCTCCTCTGAGGAGGGCTCCAGCCTCTCCACCCTCCGTCGTTTTGCTGCTGTGGGTCTCTGATGATCTCTGTATTATTAGAGTTATTGGTTGAAATTCAGTTGTTCCATTTTGGTTGTAGTTTGGAAGGGAGAGAGTCCCAGGTGAGCTCACTCCGCCACTTCACTCCTAGGGCGCTGGGAAGAGTCGAGGCCTGACTATTTTATGCTGAAGAGATCAGGTGAGGTTTGTGGGAGGAGGCACAGGGAGACACATGCAGTTATAACCAAAACGACCACTCTAACTCTGCTCTCCTTCGGTCCTTTTAGGTTTAGTCCCCGTACTACAACTTTCCCCGTATTTCTCTTCACTCCTTGCTTCATTTCCTAATCCTCCACCATCTAATATGGCAGCCACTGGGGACAAGCAGCTATTGTGCACTTGAAATGTGACCAGGCTGAATTAAGATATGCTGTAGGTGTGAAAGACATATTGGACTTTGAAGATTCCCTAAGAAAGAATGTAAATAATCTCATTAATATTTTTACATTAGTTACATGTTGAAATGATAATCTGTTGGACATACTGGGGTAAAAAATATTATTAAAATTACTTTCACTGACTTCTTTTAATTTTTCTAACATGGCTACTAGAAAATTAAAAATTATACATGTGGCTCACACTATATTTGTATTGGACAGTGTTGTCCTAATCAATATATTGGGGGCAGGGAGGGGCTGTGCTTTGGCATTCTGCCTCTGAAACAATGGTTATACTCAACTCAAGTTTCATAACAATCCAAAAATGCCTCCAGTATCTATATAGGGATCAAAACTACTCTAAAATTTTTTTCAGATACCAACTAGGAATCTGGAGGTTTCTTCACTTGTGCAAAGTCAGAAGTCACAGTTTGACTGAGTCATACTGAGTCATTTTCCAATAGGGGACTTGTAAAGGTTGGTGTATGGGGAAAATGAAACTTCTCTGAATTCCCCAGGGCTCTTGTGAACACCTGAGCCACTGGAGACCCAGGAATGCACACCATAGAAAGACAGAGGATGTATATGATGTAAAGATAGGGAATGTTTGCACTCACTTCCCCTAGAAACACCTTACTCTTCACATGCCACGAGAACTGGATCTGCAGGCATTTGTCTAAATTAATTGCTCTGATCCAAAAGGACAATTAAATTTCTCTTATCTCCTCGAGAGGGCCAAATGGTTACAGCCTGGACTAGGTCCCTAGGATAAGTTCCCAGGGTGCCAGGAAGTCCTCTCTCTCTAAGCATGTACATTTCGAAAGGGATGAGGCCCAGACCTCCTATAGGGACACCTCTAAGTTGTAAAAGCCTTACTTTCCAGAAGTTTAGGATGAGAACCCTGCGGTCCTTTCATCCCGTCTCAAAGAAGCAAAGGTGTTTTCTTTTCTCTCTCTCTCTCCTTTGAGAGAGGAAAGGGATGGTTGCTCTGACCGTCACCTACAGGGTGTAACCCACACCCAGAGTCCATCAGTTCTCATAGCATCGCCTGAGAGTCTAGGTATGGGGGACCAGCACCAAACATCAATCTGGCTGTAAAGACCGATAAAGAACTTTTCTCCTACCTCAGCGTCTTGTGTTTCTACAGTGTTCACATGCATCAAAGACGTATCTGTGAAGTGGGGTAACATCTCAGACTCTCCACAGTTCTTGACAAAACAGCATGTCCCAGCCTCACAAAAGAGCCATCAATCTAAGCGCCTTCAAGTGGTAAGAGCTGAATGGGGACAATGGCATCTCTAAGAACTGGCTAGGAAAGCCCTGATTCTGGAGCCTGGCTCCACACACCAAGGCAGAAAGAAGTCAAGAATGGCCAAGTCCACGCACAACATTCACCCAGCAACATCCAGTTTACTTGTCCTAATCTTATACCCCAGAGGTGAGGTCACGGGGGACACTTTAGAGCTGTCTTGAGAATATTTTTTCTGGTTTTAAAATTGTGCTGTTGCATTAAATTTGGGAAATACAAGTGTTTCAAGGAGGTAAAAAAAAAAAAAAAAAGCCTAACACCCACAATGCCACCATCCAAATGTTTTCTTTCAGGTTTGTTTCTGAAATGGTGTACATACAAACACACACACATTTTCAAAATAAAATTAGGGTCACAATTGACATCCTCTTTTTCTCTACTCAACATATATCACAAACATTTTCCCATCATTAAAAGCCAAAACCTGAATTTTATAAGCTGTCTATACTCAGTGTCTGGATGTGCCATAATTCATTTAAACGTATTCCTATTGTTGGGTATTTAGGTTTTTTCCAAGTTTTCACTACAAAAAAAGCTAAGTCAATAAACATCCCAGTACATAAATCTTTGCCCCATCTCTGGTTATTTCACATTAAGTAGGTTCCTAGAAGCAGAATTAGTGGAACAGAGAGTTTGACATTTTTAAGACCTTAAGTATATAACACTGAATCAAATTCCAGAAAGTTTATTTCAGTGTAAATCCCAACTCCAATATGGAGTGCTTAGTTTCAAAATCAGTGAGCCTGTGATGGCATTCACAGTTCAATCTTAACTTGTGGTACCTATTCCTTAGGGAAACACAGTGGCGGCCCATTCTGTTTTCCCTCCTACAACCTCACAAAAATAAAACAGCAGCAAGGAAGACCAGCATGGGGAAGGAAGGAGGGCTAAGATAGCTCCAACAGTATTTCTGATAAATTTTATCAACATGTATCGTCCTCTTGGGCCTCATCGTTGCCTCCAAAGGCAATTTTGGATTGAGTCTGAGGCCTCAGGTGGGGGTATCAATTCCTGCATCCTCTCCAGCTGCAACACTTCTCACCCTAAGGAGGCTTCAACCATGCCCCAGTGATAGACACCCACAAGCTCTTGTTCGCTTGTCTAAAGTCAGTGAGGCAGGGCGGTTTCCTCATCAGACTTTATTCTTCCCCAGCCTAAAAAGGCCTAACTCCAAGGTCGGAAAGGGAGGGTCCTTCCAGCATTTCAACTTGTCCTGGAGTTACTCTCAATTAACCACTAACTTCTTTCCATCACCTCTGAAACGCCTTCAGTGACTTTTGCGGCAAGACAGAAATGTACCTGCGTGACTCCCTCTTTTCTCTCTCCCACTGGAGAAGTCAGGAGGCACTATTCTACTCTCCACCTTATTCTCTTTTTTCAGCTTCTCATCCCCCAAAGGTCACCTTCCACCGCCCTCCCACTCCTATTCCATCCCTCCACACACCCACTAACACCCTATCCAGGTGTTAGGACACTGTCTTCTCACCACGGCCACTTTTCTCATCATCTTCAATAATTCTAGGGTCAGGGGAACAAAAAAAGCTCCCTTCCAAGATAACACATTAGATATGACTTGAAATAAAGCAATTTGTATGCGGTTCCTTCTCATTCAAAATGTCAACCTCATGAAATGGGAAAGTCCGTAGCATTCTAAGCTTATGGAGCTATGCTGGTGTAGCCTGTCTATAAAATTTCTTTAGCTCCTACAAAAACCTGACATTGACAAGCTCACTAAGAACAAATAAATTGGAAGGTCACCTTCCCTTTGATCACATTAGGTGTGTAAGTACCAAATGCTGTTACACAGTTAGCAACAGATTGCTAAATATGCCTGAAAATTATACAGCAAATAGTTAACTCTCAAAGGTATACATTTGATGAAAACTGGACAGGATTTTTATCACCGAAAATCTTAAATTAAGATAGTTTGTAGAACTAAATTGGTTTTGCCCTTGAGATAAAAATGCTTAAAATCCATCATCAGAAAGCACCAGACAGCCTTCTGTTTCTCATAAAAATGGAGACTACAGGGGCCAGCTTGCTGGCATAGCGGTTAAGTTCACGCGCTCTGCTTCAGTGGCCCAGGGTTCACTGGTCAGATCCCGGGGACAGACCAACACACAGCTCATCAAGCCATGCTGTGGCAGCATCCCATATACAAAATAGAGGAAGCCTGGCACAGATGTTAGCTCAGCAACAATCTTTCTCAAGCAAAAAGAGGAAGATTGGCAAAAGATGTTAGTTCAGGGCCAATCTTCCTCATCAAAAAAATAAAAATAAAAATATGGAGACTACAAGGCATGCACATCTTTTGCTTGACTCTAGTACTTTCCCGCTTATTCAAGCTGAACGCTAAACTGAGAAAAGGGCATATAAGCCCAAACAGAAACAAACAGAAAACAAACCCATAACTCTTTATGGCCTTCCCAGACAGAGAGACATACCATAAGACAAAGTCCTTCTTGTCTCTTCAGAATTAAAAATTCAAAGTATCACAACACTAATACCATTTTTGTATGACAAGCCAGGTCAACATGGGCAGAGCCAAGAAGAGTGACCAGATTCCGTATTCCAAGCATCATCTACAGTGTGGAGAACAGGTTCCATCCGCTTGTTTCCTGCATAGTGTGGCCTCTGAGCCAATAAAAAATAAAAAGATTTGGCCCTAGGAGGAGATCCTCCATTCAGTGGCTCTCCACCTTTGCTCTGGCCCACACACCTGAGAGACAGGGACCCAGGACATCCTGGTGAATATCAGAGGCTTACCAAGGGGGTGGGGGAATCTTAGGATGAGAGGGGCAAGAAGGGGAAGGGGCTCTCAAATCTGAAGGTCCCTGTGTGGTTTCCAAAAGCCCCCCAAACCCCAGGCAATTTTGATGCACACATAGGTCCCATCCCCCAAAGATGACAGAACATCGCAGCCCCATTTTACAGATGTAAAAACTAAAGTCCAGAAAGAGGAAGTGATGCAAGAGTTAACAGAAGACTGACCGTCAACTCCAGGCCTCTGGACTCCTGAGTTCATTTCCACTACACAGAACCATGTACACAGCTGGTGGTCAAGAAATATTTAATAAATAAATGAAATAAGGGCACAATGTTTGTGTTTAACAAAATAATTGCTTGGGTTACTACAATGATTCATACCCTGGGGTTCCTGGATCCCCAGGAGAAATCGGGTGAGGGGGAAAATCATTTTAAAGGGATCTTTGAAGGTAAAAAGCTGGCAACCATGGGCCTGCTGCCTGCATCCCTGCCCCCCAGGGAGGCCTGGGCAAGGTCCTGGGGGCAGGGTCCTGGGGGCAGGGTACAGCTCAGCATCAGGGCCTGTAGTCTTGATTTACTGCCTGTATATTTCCCGTGGTATCTTATATAAAATAGGAGCTTCAGGTTAACTCTGGACCCTATAGATAGTTTATCATTCTTTGTTGAAACAGCAAGATTTTATCAAACCTCCTCACTCCTGTTCCCACCAGCCACCCACATCACGAGCACCACTCCTCAGCCCTGGGCAGACATTACACACCAAACATTGATCACACTCAGGCCAAAAGGAGGGCACAAATGAGCAAACAGGGCAGAGAGCCCTGACCTGTTACCCCAGGATGGGAAGGAACACAGTGTCCCATACAGACGAAAAGAAGAACTGACTTTATGATTAACAATAACTGATATTTCACAGCAATTTATATTATTTTATATACTACTTTATGTATTTTTGTGTTATATATTGTAAGTATATATTATTATATTTTCACATATGTTGTCACTTACTATTTTCACATATAAAGTGTTCAGCACACAAGAAGCATTCAGTAAATGCAAGTTAACTGAATCCTTTTAAAGATGTTACAAGAAGATAGCAAAATCAGTTAAGGGCCTACTTGCAATAACACATAATGAATTAGAGAGTCTGCCACAATGATGAAGAAAGCCAGACTAAAGCACATCGAGCTCAGGAAGATTTTTTTCTGATACAAAGAAGGAAAAGATACCAGTCCAATCACTGTTATTTTCATATCATTTGGTATCCATGGATACCATCTAACTTTTCTTCTGACAGCAAAAAAAATTCACTGACAATATAATATTTCATTGTTAAATACTTTGATGCTTTACATAAAATAGTTATTCTATGTTTAATTCCTTAGCATTATCTATATACTCTTAGAAGGAGTAAAATCCCTTCTTGCTGAAAATTCTATGCGAGAAAGTCAGTGTTTAATCCACAGTCATGCCTCCCTGGCTTTTTTAAATTAATAATAATCCCATAGAATCCTGAAAGTTAAGGCCTCACATATTTGTAGAGTGCTGTAACTTATGCAACCGTCTTTCATAAACAGTATCTCATTTGTTCCTAAAAGCAACCCTAACGGATACACAGTTAAGTATCATTATCACCTTCCATAGAACTAACCCCACCAGGGAATTACTCTATTTATCTTTCAGTTGTGGACTGTCAGCTCACCAACCCCAAGGCACCATCTCCCCAGAGGGTAGAGAAATTGTCTTCCTGTTTCCAGCTGAACCCTCAGAGCCTAGCACTGTGTCTGGGGCATAATGAATGTTCTAGGCATATTTATGAGATGAATAAATAAAGCCCCTTCTCGGCCTCAAGCCCGTTTTGGTATAAAGCACACACCGGAACCATGTCCCAGATACCCCATTTAGAGTTCACTGGTCTGTTCTCTATCAAAAGGAAACTGTGTAAAAATGTTCTAAAAACAAGAGCTTATACTCAATGAGACTAAAAATAAAAGTACACTGTTCTTGGAAACATGGGAAAATCGATGTACATCAAATGTAAAACACTCCAAGTTTCAAATTTTTCACTAAATTAAAACGTCTTGAACTACCCTTAGTATATTGAATTTGTACCTAATAAAGAACTTCAGAAAGCAGAGGCAGAGAAAAGTGGGGCCATCGTTGAGAGAGCTGTCAGTACTTTAGGACAATCATTTGCCATAACTTGCTTCCAATTTAACTAGAAACCCTTACTTTTGATTATGATGTCATTTTTACAGGTAAGTCTGAAATACATGGAATTATCTCTAACTTTTGAAGGTCAACAGAAAAAAAGACAACTCATTGAGAATGAAATATGTAAATGTTTAATATTAAGAAGCAGCTACAAATCATAACAGACAAGAACTCTTGGATCTAGAGGCCAAAATCTAACTTCTTACATAACAGGCTGAGTTATAAATTATAATCATTCACTAATTACAGTGAAATTCCGGACTTTGCCACATCAATCAATAGATGTTCCAAGATTACCCCTTAAAAATACCAGGTTAAGTCCCAAATATTCCATCTGCGGAAGTTCCTTTTAAAAAGACAAGTTTTTCTAGGAGTTTTTAGGTTTCTATTTTCACCCTTTCCTCCTCCAAAAAAAGAATGATTGGGGAGAGAGGAGCGGTTTGAGAAAACGAGAGACTCTTCGATCTGCGTGCGTGATGAAGATAACCAGGGATCACCATCCGGGTCGTGGTAAGGGAGCGCGCATCTGTCTAACATCAGGACACCCACCTTTCATACTCTGTCACCAGGCCCCTGTCTGCACCTGTCCTCAGGCACCGAAAAGTGCAGGCTGCTAAGTCCCAATGTTATTTGCAGGCAATCTGAAAACTAATAAAAGACTGCAGGCTCGACAGCAACCTTGGTGATTCCTGACAATCCACAACAGGAAATGTAACTATCCTCCACCCTCCCTAGCCATTCATCAAAAGCAGACCGAGTCACAGCAACAGGGACGCCAGAGGCAGGAGGCAAATGCCAGCACTTTTCCTCCTTTAGAAAGACTCTGCATTTTCTTATTCGGTAACCAAGATCGAGGAGCACTACCCACTGCTCACACTGGAGGGAGGGGGCTGAAGAGGGAGGGAGCGGGTAAAGTGTCCCCAAGTCCCAAAGACTATACTATGGGGTTAAAGACGAGTGAAGGCCCCGGTGCTAATGTGTGACAATTAGCCAGTCCCAGGGGTCACATTTACAGCTGATGACCAAGGGTCCTACCTACACTGACTGACCCGGGCGGCCCCCTGGTGCCCGGAACACTGTCCTTGCGCCCGGCTGGGGCTGCCACCCTCCTTCCCTTCTTCCCCTCTAACGCGCCAAGGGGGTGAGCGCAGCAAACGCACCCACACCTGGGGCCTCAGAGAGACGCCGGTGCGTCCTGGGGAGGAGGATGGGGCATCCTGGAGCCCTCCGAACTTGGAGAGGCGCCCGAGCCCCCGCGGGGGCCGGCCCCCAGGCCGGAGCGCCGAAAGTGGCCGCAGGCGGGCGGGCGCCACGACTGGCCGCGGCGGGCAGCGCTCCGGGGGCGAGCCCGGCCGGCAGGGCGGAGAGGAAGTGGCGGCCGCGGCTTTGCACCAACCATGTTCGGCCGGCGGGCAAATGCCACTCGGCGCCCAGAACTGGGTCGCAGGGCGCGGGGCAGGCGCTCACGTCCCCACCCTGCGGCAGCCCGCGCCCCCAGACCCCAGGGGACACGCGCCCACGCCTGCCAGCGGGGCGCCGCTCGGTCCCCGGAGGCTCCCCGCCCCCACCTCGCCCGCTCTGCAGCCGAGGCGGGTCAGGCCCAGCGCGCCAGGCCGGCCCGGGGGCGCCCGCGGGGACCCAGAGGCGCCCGGCGCTAGGCCGCGGCCGGGGCAGATGACCCCTCGGCGCGCCGCCCGAGCCCCCCGCGCGCCGGGACAAGTGCAGTGACAAAGCCCCTAGGGCCAGGCCGGGCGCTGGCCGGCGGGAAGGAGGACGCGGCGTCCCTCCGGAGCGGCGGCGGCGGCGGCGGCGGCCCAGTCCCCAGGAAGCCGGGCGCGCCGGCCAGGCCCTGCGCCCAGCCCAGCTCGGAGCCCGCCCGCCGGCTCCCGCCGCTGACACCCGACGCCCGCGACCCTCGCCGACCCCAGGGGCGGGCGAGCTCTGGGACCGCCGCGGGGCGCCCCATCAAGTTTCCTGTCGCCGCGGCGGGAGGCGCCTCGCCCGGCCGGGGCGCGGGCGCAGACAGCCCGGCGGACAGCGGGATCCTGCTTATTTACGCTGGAGGCTGCCTGGAGAGAGGCGCCGCCGCCGGGCACCGAGAAGGACCCGCTCCCCTCCTTCGGATCCGGTGGCGACGGCATCTGTAAACACACACGCACATACATGTCCACGACAATTTTGTTTTAAAAGGAGGCCCGGCTCCAGCGGACGCGCACCCCCACACACGACACCTGGGGCGC
Organism: Equus asinus; assembly: GCF_041296235.1. Lineage (NCBI taxonomy): Eukaryota > Metazoa > Chordata > Mammalia > Perissodactyla > Equidae > Equus > Equus asinus. The sequence goes on along the minus strand of NC_091816.1, from coordinate 24,577,207 downwards.
AGAACCACACAGAGCAGGTCTGTGTCCATGGAGCCACCTCTCCTCATCTGCAAATCCAAAAGTGAAATTAAACCTCCACCGACCTCCTCCTCCTCCTCCTCCTCCTCCCTCTCTACCTCCTCCTCCTCCTTGCAGCCTCAGCAGCCCCAGTAGCAGCAGAAACAGCAGCAGAACCTGCTTCCCCTAAAATCAGATGATCCATAACGGCGCCGACTGTTCCTCCAAAAATCGGTATTAATATTTATGAACCTCAGCATTTTCCGTCTGCAAAACATCGTGTCAAACCATCAGGACACGCACGCACACAGATCCCCTCCGGTCCTCATAAACATGCCCTCGAGAAAAACACAACGCACAGTCACAACTATTATTTGAAAAATGTTACCTCTCAGTGTGCTTTTTCACGCTACCAATACAATTCCGCAAGGTTTAAATGTTGCTAGGGTGTATGAAATGGAAATGAAAGCCCGTCAGATGAATAATCGCAGGAGCAAAACTAAAAGTTACTCCCCGGCTTGCCTGAGAACAGTCCAGATCGAAAGCAAAACAAGGAGAGGAAACTGCGAAGAGCCGAGGCTGGAAATCCCCCCACCCCCCGCCCTCCTCCTGCCTCCCTCCCTCCCTCGCTCCCCCTCCGCCCTCCTCCCTCCGCCCTTCCTCCCCAGTGTTTGTTTCAGGCTTGTGCAACCGGGAGTCGGAGGCGGAGGGAGGGCGCGAGCGGCCGGGCCGGGAGGTGCGGAAGTTCGCCGCCGCTGTTCATTGGCAGGCAGCGCCGCTTTCATCATTTCTCGGAAAAGTCAATTTCATTTTCACTTCCCCACGTCGCGGCAGCGGGAGCAACAAGCGGCTGCTCGTGAGTCTGTTTCTCGCACACCGGGGCGCCCACCCTCGCCGCGCGAGCACTTGGGGGGCCGGGGGGTTCTGGGGGTTGACCCGGCGCAAGCTTGCGTTCAGGCCAGAAGCTAATGGCTGTCGGGGAGGAAAGGGGGTACCTGACTCTCCATCCTAAGGGTTACCTGGAGGTTGGGAGGGAGGGAGAGAGCGGGCGTCCGGGGAAGCAGACGGCCTCCCGCCATTCTCTTTGGTAGGGCAGATGTTTAGAACCGCTGTCTTCAAAGTGAATAAAAAGTCACTTTGTAACACTGCCCACCTCAAAGAAGCATAAGGAGTAATTAACTGACAAGACAGCGTTACTTAGATAGTTATGCAAGAACTGGGCCACGGGACTTGCACCCTTAACCTCATTTGAACCCTTATCAGTGGCTCAGGATGTAACCATGTGACGGCTGCTGCCATCTCTGCCACCACCTGGCGCTCTGTTCGGGGGCTAGCTTCGAGATAAGGAAGGCCTTGCTCTAGTAAATCAACAACAGCACGCTCCAGTGCACCAAACTTACCTTGCTGCAGGACCAGGCGGCAAGGATATGGGCTCATTCCTTGGGTGCAACAAATTAAACATATCTAAAACTAAGCTCATAACATCTTTCCCTACAACCTTGTATTGGTCATTTCATTAACTAGCCAGGAAACTGGGAGGCATCATGGACGCCTGCCATTCCTGAGCCCCTGGAGTTCCCTGGGGCATGAGTATTGTTTCCAGTGTTCTGGGCCCCTACACTCATAAAGCATAGAATGAATTTCACTCTGTTCTCATGCCCCTGGTGAAATGTCGCTGCAGACCAAAAATATAAATACGAACCCCAAATCCACGTGGTATTGATATACACAGTCAAGATATATTTCTTAGCCCTTTGATGAGATGCTTCTAGTGGAAAATGGATCAATATAACAAAATATAACCTCTTTGAAAGTCTCTGGAAAAAAGTAACCTTTGCCATACCAAGGAAATCTGAGGAAACACCTTGATCTAATACAAAAACCATTGTTGCAACAGTCTTGTATAATGAAACCAGAATGATCTCCTCAGTGAGGCATGCTTGTGTTTTACCTGTGGAATGGAACATCCTAAAGGAAGATCTCCCTGGATGCATCAGGACCAATTTCTTTTCAAGGAGTCGAGTAAGGACATGTAGAGATGGATCTCTCCATGAATGGAACTCAACTAAGGAAGAAATTGAAAGACACATTCCAGGGTAACTCCTTTCAAATGGGTTTTTTACTTATTTTTCTAATAAATGAGAATAGTTTCATCAAATAATCATTCAAGTAACAAACATGTAGTAACTGCCCAAGAACTTTTCTCAGCACTGGGACTACAGTAGTGCACAAAACAAATGAAAAATCTCTGCCTTCCAAGTTTTCTTACAGTCTGTACATCAGCATGTTAATTTCCATTTGCATCGTCCCAGTCATTGCACCCACATCACCTCCATCTATAATCACAGCCTTTAGAACTGTACGTTAAAGTTAAGAATATAGAATATGATGGCACACCAACTAAAGCATTGCATATTTATGGCTGTGATGAAATCAGTAGCCCCTCATCTGTCTGTCAGTGGATGCCCTGATTTTCTCCACAGTATCACTGGTACCACTTCTGTCCTGACCACTAAGGCTCTCCTTCATGGTGCTGTAATTCAGGGGTTATAAAATCACGGAAGGCGAGTGTTCCACACTTGCCAGAGCAGTTGACCAATACAGAGCCATAGATGAGAGTTCCGCATTGCAAAGAATCTTATTGTGAAGTCCATGTTGAATAAACATACAGCCAAGTTCGATTTTAGTTGAGACCATAGAACGGTGAAGATGTTGAAAAAGACTTCGATCAAAGTTCAAAGATCATAGGCACCAAGTTGGTGAAATTCTTGACTATTACCTCATGTAATGGTTTCTTCCGTTTTACTAGAAACTCTGAAATGAGGTTCATTTTGTTGCAATTATTCTCTGAAAATCACCAATTTAAATTGAGTAATATACATTGCCCAATCCTTAGTAATAAATATTTATTTTGTCCTGTTCTTCTGATGAAATAAGGGAAAAAATACTGTTTAAAATTGCCAGGATATATGTGTGCGTGTGTGTGTGAGGAAGAGAGAGAGTTTTTCTTCTCCAAAAGGAAGGCTTTCAACTTTGAAAACTTCATAAATTGTTTTCTGCTATAATTTCTCTGTTCCATCGCAAGTGGCTTTGAAATATTATTTCTCTATGGTGAGAAAGTAGTGCTTTTACTTTTAAAGTCAGAAGGAAAAAGTATCTATAGCTTTGCCTTGAAATTCTTTAGAAAGAATTACTATAGTAGTTTTGAATATTAAAAATATTTTAAATAAGAAATAAATTTCAAATTTGTAATGTAAATTCAGTAAGCCACGTGATTTACTGAATCTGAATATTTAAAGAACTTTTCGTTACAGCTTCCACTGTTTCTCCATAAGTGCCTCACTCGCAGCATATGAAGCTTGGTGGCATTCAGTGTGTCCTCTTTGTCCCCAAACTTCCTAGTGGTTTGAATGATACATCTTTATTCTATTTGAAAATGTTTCAAAACTTGCCAATCAGAAAGACAGAAGAGCATCATAAAACAAAGGATTGAGAGTATTTTTAAATTCTCTCATTTGCTAGAAAATCTCCTCTCCGCTAAATCCAAAATGTGCCTGACAATTCATATATACAGCTTTTGGCACTCCCTCCTTAACCTTGGAGGCACCTCTGTGACATTTCCCACCCGTGTTTATAGAGCTCCAGGATGCTCCAGACGGTCTGAGAGCTGCTGTGAAGACAGTAAGGACAAGACAGGCCCCTGCTCTCACGGAGCTTACATTCCAGTGGGGGTGATGTCAACAGACAGACAGACAAGCAAACCAATAGAATGGTTACAGATTTGTATTAGTGTTCTGAGGGAAATAACCAGAGCTTCGATAGAAAATACTGGGGCATCTAGGTGGTCAAAGAAGGTTCCTCAAAGAAAATGACATTTAAGCCAAGACTTGAAGAATAAGAGGACACTGTATTAGTTTCCTAGGGTTGCCATAACAAAGAACCTCAAACTAGATGGCTTAAATAACATAAATTTATTCTCTTACCATTAGGGAGGCTAGAAGTGCAAGATCAAGGTGTCCATAGGGTTGGTTCCTTCCGAGGGTTGTCAGGGAACAATCTGTTCCATGCCTCCTGGCTTCTGGTGGTTTGCCAGCAATCTTGGGCATTCTTTGTCTGTAGACATATCACTCTGATCTCTGCCTTCATCTTCACATGGTGTTCTCCCTGCGTGTGTGTCTGTGTGCAAATTTCCCTGTTTTATAAGGACGCTAGGCATATTGGATTAGGGGCCCACTGTACTCCAGTATGATCTCATCTTAACTAATTACATCTGGAAAGACCTATTTCACATAAGGTCACATTCTTAGGTTCTGGGAATTAGGACTTCAACATATGAATTTGTAGGGGGATACAGTTCAATCCGTAACAGATACCCATTGAGCAAGGAAGCCCCTAGGCAGAGGAAAGAGTGGGGACAAAAGCCCTAAGAAGCAAAAGGGTCTGGTGGGGCCAGCCCGGTGGTGTAGTGAGTAAGTTTGCATGCTCCACTTCCACAGCCTAGGAGTTACAGGTTCAGATTCCAGTCGCGGACCTAGCACCATTTGTCAAGTCACGCTATGGCAGCATCCCACATAAAATAGAGGAAGATTGGCACAGATGTTAGCTCAGAGCGAGGCTTCCTCACCAAAAAAAAAAAAGGGTCTGATATGTGCTGGAAACTGAAGGAAGGTGAGTATGACTTTAGAGTTGTGAGTGAGGGTAAGAGAGGCACAGGCAGAAGCCAGGTGGGCAGAGGCCGGATCAAGGAGTTTGGGTTTATTCTAATATCAATGAGAAGATTTTGAAGGGTTCTGTGGTTTTAAAAGGTCACCCTATAAATTTCTCAGTTGTCTCCTCAGCATCAATGAAATGAGAGGATTTCTTAATTTGTTGATTTCTTAGAGGAATTTGCAACTGTTCTCTCATTGCTCTCTCAGTTCATTACTGATGAATTTGCAGAGGAAATACAATGCATTTATGATATTCTGAAACAGTTTAGTCTTTTTAATTCCATTTTTGAATTCCTAAGTTAAAATATTTATTTCCCTTTAACTTTCTCTCTGATTTTCATCTTCATAAATGAAGTAAATTTTACATCATTTTTTCACTCCCTCAAAAACTTTTCCTTAAAAATAAAACAAAGAAGATACATTCAACTGTGGATCCCAGGCACACACTTTTCCTCAGACTGTTTTGAGTGAACAGTGATAATTTTCAGAGATTGTGTAACCACAAAATCAATATTCATTCCAAAATTTAATGGTTTCAAATGTATTTCACTTTGTTGATTTCTAAAAATTTTCAGATTTTTTTCCATCACAAACTCCTTATGTAATAAACAGTTTCCACAGAACTGAATTTTTGTTGACAGAACAATCAGCATAAATAAAAGCATGATTTGCCTTAACTGTTTTGTAATTTGAAAACAAATATTACTTTAAACAGCCCATCACATATTTTCTCAACCTCAAGCTGTGGATCCTGGTTTTCGGCACCACTCCTCTCTTGACAACCAAAAAAGATCCACTTTTTTCTGTTTTACATATTGAGGTTCTGAGTAAGATTTCATGTAGGGAAAAGGTTCTGTTGCTTAAAAAAATAGGGAATAAATCAAAGTCACAAATACTTGCTTTTAGTTTTACTTCATTTTGATATAATTGGAGATAAGAAAGAAAAGACAACCAACCATGGGTGAAAAACCGTAAGACTGAAGGAGAGACAGAAATATGGACACCGAGTAGTTGAAGCGTGTGTGAGCATCCACACAGTTGAGTTGGTTCCCGTTGGGTAGCCAGGCCGGGGCAACCACAGTAGAACACCAACATTATAGGTTCATCATCGCTTGAGTTGCTCAAATTGTCTCCATATTTCTTTGTTTTTATTTGCTATCTTGATGAGAACTTTTTACCTTTTCAGCGATGCAGAACCAACAGAATCATGACCACTTGTTTCACAATGTGTGCGGTTAATGTCATGCTTTTATGACTAATGGACAAATCTTTTGCTCTCATTGAGAAACTGGAGGAACATTGCCCTAACGCTGTCATCTTTCTCAATGCTCATAAATATCTTGCCACATATACGCTTTTCCTTTTGTTGATATTTTTGCGTATGATAAACTTCAGATAAGCATGATAGTAGGAAATATTTATGCTACATTGAGGGTAAAAGGAAAATAAAGTTTTATATGTACAGATGACCACCCTGAAGATGTTCACATAAATAAGACCAAAGGGAACTAAATCAAAACATTAATAGTGATTGTCTCTGAGTAATGGAACTGTGGATAATTTTTTTGTCCTATTGAAAAATTAACATTTTTAAGAATAGAGTTTTACTTTTATTAAAGTAAAATTTTAAGTAATACTTTTATAGGTGATTTCAGAAAATTATTTCTTGATATGCTTGTGATTTTTATATAAATAACTTGTAAGTTTTAGCTAGTTTGTTCCATAGTACTTCAAGAAAGAATGCACTAATTAATACATCTTATATCTTACACTACATTCTTTTAAGAATTTTTAAATTTAGGCCTCTTTAATTTACATAGAAGATAATTTTTTCCAGTTTTATTGAGAAAAAATTGACATATACATCACTGTATAAGGCATACATATGCATGATGGTTTAATTTACATATATTGTGAAATGATATCATAATAGATTCCACTAACATCCATCATCTTATATGGATACAATAAAAAGAAAAAAAGTTTTCCTCCTTCTGGTGAGAACTCTTAGGGTTTACTCGCTTAGCAACTTTCCTGTATGTCACACAGCAGTGTTAACTGTAGTCATCACGTTGTACATTACATCCCTAGGACTTATTTATCTTTTAACTGGAAATTTGTACCTTTTGACCACCTTCCTCCAATTCCCTGTCTCTCCACTCTCTGCCTCTGGCAAACACCTGTCTTATCTCTTTTTATGAGTTTGGTGTTTGGTTTTTTTTTTTTTAGATTCCACATATAAGTGAGATCACACAGTATTTATCTTTCTCTGTCTGACTTATTTCACTTAGCATAATGCCTTCAAGGTCCATCCATGTTGTTGCAAATGGTAGGATTTCTTCATTTTTTATGGTTGAATAATATTCCATTATGTGTGTGTGTGTGTGTGTGTGTGTGTGTACACAAAATTAAATTACAAAGAAATATATGATTTCTTTATCCATTCATCCATCGATGAACACTTATGTTGCTTCCATGTCTTGGCTATTGTAGAGAATGCTGCAATGAACACGGGGGTACAGGTATCTTTTTGAGTTAGTGTTTTCATTTCCTTTGGATATAGTCCCAGAAGTGGAATTGCTGGATCATGTGGTAGTTCTATTTTTAATTTTTTAAGGCTCCTCCATACTGTTTTCCATAGTTGCTGCACCGGTTTACAGTGGAACCAACACTGCACAAGGTTCCCTTTCTCCACATCCTGGCCAGCATTTATCTCTTGTCTTTTTGATGATGGCCATTCTAACAGGCATGAGGTGATATCTCATTGTGGTTTTAATTTCTGTTTCCCTAATGACTAGTGATGTTGAGTATCTTTTCATGTACCTGTTGGCCTTTCGTATGTCTAGAAGATAATTTTTTCCTACAAGTGCTCTGTAGTTTCTCCTAGTCTTTGATAAAAATATTCATTTTTAAGACACATTTTTGTTTTTCTCTTAGCAGTGCAAATATTGACTCTCCAAAGGAACGTGTAAGAACCAACTTGTCAATTGATGTGTCTCCGGATCAGTAGCTGTTAAAAAGTGATACAGCCCTTGATCATTATTAAAGTTTAAATAATCTTTTGCTTTGATTCGCATCAGGTTTTAAATATGATGCTTGAGAAAGATTGAGAGTAAGAGAAATCTATAGCAACTAAAAAATCCTTTCTAATTGTAAATTTTCATTTCACTTATATGCAAATTTCAGTTACTGTGTTCTTAGCAATCGAATTCTTAGATCACAAACATGAATGAGGACTCTAAGAAAAATATCAAACTTTTATGTGAAATTTGTTCTTTCTGCCTTTCTTCTTTCTGGCACTTTCATATTTAGTCATCATATTTCCTATTTTGCTTGCTTAATTGCCACATACAACAAGATTAGCCGACGGGGAAAGAAAACATCTCATTTGAGGGCAGTGAAGGAAAGGCCCTTTCTCTCTCTCTCTCTCACACACACACACACACACACACACACACTGGAGGAGGGTTATCTGCATGCAGATGCTCATTTGGAATTCAGAACATTTTTTCCTGCAGAAATAAGAAACTATAATAGTATAAGTATATAGTTTACCTTCATTATAAGTTAAAATAAGAGTTTGTGGGCTGGCCTGGAAATACACCATTTTATAACGTTGTACACATGGGAGAATTTCACTCTGAAATCTAAACGGCTGTTTTCAAAAGAAACTATTAGAGCACACTGCGTTGTCTGGGTCTGGCTCTGCCCGCCCTCCGCCCTGCTCAGGGCTGTGCTCAGCAGCATGGAGAAGACAAGGAAGAAAGAGACCTGGTTCCTGATCTCAAGGCATTTGCAGTTGACATTGAGAGACAGGGCCGACAACGAAAAGATGATTATTACAAGAGGGAAATGGTATGCGTCCCCTCTCCCAAGTAACATTGGAATACATTCATTTATCTGTTCATTCAGCATCTGTTTCTTGACTTTACAGTAATTATCTCTCTTTTTTATATTTTAAATGATATTTCTAATGTAAATAATACATGATTTCCATAGACTGTTAGAGCAACACAGACTTATTTGTAGTGACAAAATCAGAAAGAACTTGAATGTCTGCTGGCAACTGAAGGATTGAATAAAGTATGGTTGATCATCCTATGGAATGTTATGCACCAATAAAAAACAAATTAAGAATGTTTGTTGATCTGGAGAGGGGACCAGGATGCATTATAAAGAATAAAAATAAAGATGCAAAGAAATATTCATATTATGATCTTTTTGCAAACACAACAGTGACCCCCCTCCCCCAAAAAAAGTTTGAATTAAAAAGTATAAAGGGGGGGACCAGCCAGGTGGCATAGTGGTTAAGCTTACACACTCTGCTTTGGTGGCCTGGGGTTCACAGGTTCAGATCCTGGGCACAGACCTAGCACCACCCACATAAAAAACATACAGGCAGACTGGCACAGATGTTAGCTCAGCAACAATCTTCCTCACAAAAAAAGGAAAAAAAAAAGGATAAGGGTGTATACACAAAGCTGTTAATATTGGTCACCTTGAGGACAGGTGGGTTACTAATGTTTTTCTTCATTTATCTTCATCTTGGGGGAAAAAATGATAATTTTAAAACAAAATGAAAATTTGGAAATACAGAGTGGATTAAAGAGAAAAATTAAAATCACTTTGATTTGATTTCTATTATGTTAAATGTGTGTGTGTGTGTGTATGTGTGAACTGCCCTGGATAATTAATTCGAAATGATTTTTCTTGACCATCACTATGTTTATGTCAACTCAGGGGCCTCCTGGCAAGACTGCTTTAACCCAAAGCCACCCAGTAGACCCACGATGAAGACCCCTTTAAGCAGGTGGGCATTCACTTCCCTGTGGGATCTGCCTGCTCCCCCTGTCGGGAGGCCCATCTTAACCCTGTCTGTGTATCTCTGCTACCTAAATGGTAAGGAAGAGTTCCCTAAAGTGTAAAACTGTGGGAATAAAGGGGCATTGCTCTCATGCCAGCATGAGCCCTGCTCCCGTTAAGGGTTCTCTGCTTTATCCTGATGAATCTACATCATCTTAAAGAACCAACACGGCTTCCTTCCAGGCAGGCGGGACGTACTCACAGGAAGGAAGCAAGCAGCTGGTGGGGACTGGCCCACTGAATACACTTTAAGAAAGTGCTGGGGGCATTTCTGCTCGACAGTACTTGGAAGCCCGTTATGCTGGTTCAGTGGCCTCTGGAAAAGTGGGTACCTTAGTCCAGTTTTCTCTGTACCTCTTCTGACGAATTATGCACCAGGAGATTCATGTCCATTACATCAACATGACACTTTCCTAAGTCAAGCACAGAAGTAAACACTTCCAGAGGGTAAACAACGAAGCATAGAGTGGAAAGAAAGGCACAGAAGGTTTCCCACAGGTAGCGAGACGTGAGCTCTACATTAAAGAACAGGTTAAAAATAAATGAGTAAAAATAGGTTTGTGTGTGTGTGTGTAGTTAAAAAGACTTGATACACACATGTGTGGTGATAGCTTGTAATTAGTCTTTGGGTGGTAAACATGATGTAATCTACATAGAATTCGAAATATATTATGATGTACATCTGAAAGTTATATAATGTTATAATCCAATCTTACTGCAATAAAAAATAAAATAAATAAATAAAAATAAAAAGCCTTGATGGGGCCAGCCCAGTGGCATAGTGATTAAGTTCATGTGCTCTGCTCCAGTGGCCCGAGGTTCACAGGTTCAGATCCCAGGTGTAGACCTACCCACTGCTCATCAAACCATGCTGTGGCCACATCCCACATACAAAATGGAGGAAGATTGGCACAGATATTAGTTCAGTGACAATCTTCCTCACCAAAAAAAAAAAAAAAAAAGCCTTGATAGAATCTTTCAGACTTTAAAACATCCTATCATCCCACAGAGAACACCCATCTAACAAACTCATCTGGTCTTATAGTCTGAGCCAGTTCTGTTTTTAGGCCAAAGGGATTTTGTTGAATTATACATTAAATATATGGGTAGAGTTAGGAAGCTAGTTTTTTAAATTAAAAATTGGAGATGAGGGGTCAGGGGGAGACTCCTAGATCAAACGTGTGGAAGAAATATGTACATTTAATAAGATCTCTGAGACATCTCTTTAGCCTCTAAAACTATAGATTAAAAAATCATTTCCTTGTGATACTTTAACAGATTCCTTAGGCTTGGGAGAGAAAATTTATGGTCACCAAATCAGGAAATTTTGAGGAACGTGATTTTCCAGATTTAAAAGGGACCCAATGTCTGCACAATACATGAATGAAGATATGTTGTGGAGATCTACCTCAAGACTTTCACCACAACTAAGAAGTAAAGGGACAGTTTGGCCATGAAAGAGTATCAAGGACTGGACTTGACCTCCTGCAGAAAACAACTAGAAAACTGAACAAAACACGAAACAGCTGTTTTCAGGCATTGAGCAACAGGCAGCACAGGACTGTGATCCTTGAGAAAAGGGAAATGAAGTGAGCCCTGTGCTTTGTGTTAGAGGCAATTTCCGTACTGTAGTTGCAATGATGAGGGGACCCGAATAGAACCAGGAAAGGGGCTGAAGATACAAAGATCAGTGATCAGAGAGCTGGAAGTAGTGAGGCAGAGTTCTCAAAAAGAGGTAGGGATGCAAAACAGAGCTCTAGAAATGTTTATGGTCCCCTTTAGTGTTTGCTGAGGGTGGGACCAGGCATGTGGAAACCCATCCTCCAAAATGCTGGACAAAGAATGACTGGGGCTGGTACACTAAATATTCCCAGAGCCCAGGCAGATCTTGGAATTGATCAGATTCCTAACAGGCAGAGTGGAGAGGCCTTACTAATCATCAAAGGCCTTTATGCCTCTCTGGTAGGGCTGAACAATCCTTGGAGTGAAGGCTACTTTCTGTATGTCTTAGCAGAATTAAAAACAGGTCTTAAAGGAATAAAGCTTACATGAAAGTAAAACTATTTGCCTAAACAAAACCAAAAACTCATTAAAGTAAGACAAAAAACAAAAATCCAGACATTCAACATCAAATATGCAGTATCTAAAATCCAATAAAAAATTATGAAACATGCCAATAAGTGAGAAAATATGACCCATAATCAAGAAAAAAAGCAATAGGAACAGACACAAATAAAAGCTAGAGATGATGGGAAAAGCAGACAGGACTTTTTTTTTTAGCTATTATAATTGTGAACACATATTTAAAGGAAAGTATGAACTAAATAAGGGAATAAACAGAAGATATAAAAAAATGACATTTCTAAGAAAAAAGTATACCATCTTGGGGCTGGCCCCGTGGCCAATGGTTAAATTTGGTGCACTCTGTTTCAGCAGCTTGGGTTCAGTTCCCGGGCATGGACCTACAACACTCGTCAGCGGCCATGATGTGGTAGGGACCCACATACAAAATAGAGTAAGATTGACACAGATGTTAGCTGAAGGTGAATCTTCCTCAGCAAAAAAATAGTAATAATACACCATCTGAAAGGCAAGCTTAACTGGACAAACCCAGACTCAGGTCTTGGTTTCTAAATCAACTCTCCAGTACAAGAAACCAGGGCTCCTTGGAGAAATGATAGATTCAGGGCTGGGGCAGAGAATATACAAGATGAGCCTGGTGCCAGAAAGTTAAGTCCTCAAGAAACAAAATGATGGAGGTATGTCAAAGAGACAGAGGAGCCAACCGAAAGGCCTATGCTGGAATGGTTTGAATAAAATAAATAAGAAGTATTGGATTATAACCCAAAGTATAAAATAAATACCTATGAGTCCATACTGATATAAATCAATGATAATACATACATACCTACACACAAATAGCTCATATAGAAGAATTTGAAATGATTTTCTGTAGGGACTTCTCTCTCAAGGAGGTAAAGTGTAACTCCCACTCCTTAAGTGACTTCTTTCCAAAGAGTACAGTATAGAATTAGGGAGGAAAGTAACTTTATAATGAAGAAACCCAACAAACGCTACCTCAGCCAAGTGAGAAAAGCTAACATCATCAGTGATACATCAAATTGATAGCATGTACCCTTAATATGAGGCGATGAGAATGACACTTTACCTCTGTGGTCTTCTTCCCACAAACCCATAACTCCAATGTGGTAGGCAAAATAATGGCCCCCAAAGTGTCCACTTTCTAAAGCCCAGAACCTGTCCTTGTGGCAAAAAGGACTTTGCAGATGAGATTAAGGCTATAGACTTTGAGGTGGGGAGATGATCCTGGAATATCTGGGTAGACCCAGTCTAATCTCATGAGTCCTTAAAAGTGGAGACCCTTTACTGACTCAGAGACAGAGAGAGAGGAGACGATGGAAGAAGGGTCAGAGGGACAGAAGGGTGAGAGAGAGTTGCTGGGTTTGTAGATGGAAGAAGGGACCACTATTCAAGGAACTGTAGATGGCCTCTGGAAGCTGGAAAAGGCAAGGAAACAGGATCTCCCCAGGGCTTCCAGCAAGGAACACAGCCCTGATGGCACCTTGATTTTGACCCAATGAGACATGTGTCAGATGTCTGACCTACAGAATTGTAAGTAATAAATTTGTGTTGTGTAAACCACTAAGTCTGTAGTAGTTTGTTACTGCAGCAATAAAAAACTAATAGTTCAGTCCAACCATGAGGAAAACATCAGGCAAACCAAAACTGAGGGAATTGCCACAAAATATCTCCTCCAACTGTCAAGATCATCAAAAACAAAGAAAGTCTGAGAAACCATCACAACCTAGAGGAGCCTAAGAAGACATGATAACTATAGGTAATGTGGTATCTTAGAGGCAAAAAAGGACATTAGGTAAAAACAGGAAATCTGAATAAAGTATGGACTATAGTTAACAGTAATGTGTCAATGTTGGTTCATTAGTTGTAACAAATGCACCACAGTAACGTAAAATGTTAACAACAGGGGGAACTGGGTGAGGAGTATACAGGAACTGTCTGCACTGTCTTTGCAATTTTTCTGTAAATATAAGACTCTTCTAAAATAAAGTTTATTTTTGAAAAATTCACTGGATAGGATTAGCAGCAGATTAGACACGAAAAAGCAGGGAATCCTAAGTCATAGCAATACACTCTATCCAAAATGAAGCACAGAGATTTAAAAAAAAAAAAGACTGAAAGAAAAATTAAACAGAGACTGAATGACTTTGGGAAAATGCAAAGAAATCTGACATATATATAATGGAACTCCCAGAAAGAGAGAAGAGGAGAGGCTACAAAAAAAATCTTTGAAGAAGTAATGACCGAAAGTTTTCCAAGTTTAATGAAATCCACAGATGAAAGAAGCTCAAGAAACCTTAAGCAGGATAATCAGACAAACAAACAATAAAACATAGTAAGGTGTATCTTATCAAATTTCTGAAAATACATGATAAAGAGAAAAATCTTAAAAGCAGCCAGAGAAGAAAAAGATATAATATAGAGAGGAACAAAAATAAAGATGACAGCAGACTCCCCATCAGAATTTTGGAAGCCCAGAAGACAATGGAATGATACTAGTTAATAATCAGATTGATGAATTCAATATAAAAAACCCTATACTGGACATAAAACTTAGAACTTCCTTAAAGAGATAAGATTTGCATAGTGAAAACAATTAGGAAATGGTTCTAGGGCAATGTGTCATGTGGCACATTGTATGTAGGCAAATTACGCTGCCAATTCCCTGAAGTAACCTTTTGACAAAGACAGAGTCCACTGTTGTAGTGGGTTGAACGGTGGCTCTCAAAAAGATTTATCCATGTCCTGACACCCAGAACCTGTAAATGTGACCTTATTGGAAATTGGGTCTTTGCAGACATAATTGAGTTAAGGATCTCAAAATGAGATCATTCTGTATTATCCTGGTGGGTCTTAAATCCAAAGACAAGTGTCCTTAAAAGAGACAGAAGAGGAGAAGACACACCCACAGAGGAGAAAGTGATGTAAGATTAAGGCAGAGATGGCAGTGATGGTACTGCAAGCCAAGAAACACATGGAGCCACCAGAAACAAACAGGCAAGGAAGGATTTCCTCCTGGAGCCTCTGAGGCCACCTATGGTCATACTCATGCTTTTGTTGTATATATAACATTAATAAGTATTGATTAACTACCCCTATCTTTGTAAGTACACAAAAACAAATAGGTATAAAATCTTTAACCCAACAACTATCTACATTATTTCATTGAACACCCAGATTCTACTTTTTTTTGGTTGGCTGGTTGGCTTTTTATCCTACTTCATCTCAACTTTATGGTCCTATGTGGTCCTATATGGGGTTCTGGGTGATTTGTCCCCTTTGCCAAGTTGATAATTTGCCAAAAATCAGGCAAATTCTTGACCTTGCTTTTTCATACATCTTTATTCCTATTTAATGCCAGGAGAGATCAAGAGATTGGGAGAAAATGGAATGGCACACAACGACTAGTTTTTTGTTACTTCTGGCAAAATGATCAAGGGGTTTGTTTTTTCAGTCTACACCTAAGAATAATTTTTTAAAAACCTTTTTGATATATTCATACTTTTAATATGGATAACTACATAGATTAAAACTAAATGTGTGGAGCCAGCCCGGTGGCGCAGCAGTTAAGTTCACACGTTCTGCTTCAGCAGCCTGGGGTTGGCTGGTTCGGATCCCAGGTGCAGACCTGCATACCGCTTGTCAAGCCATGCTGTGTCAGGCATCCCACATATAAAGTAGAGGAAGATGGGCATGGATGTTAGCTCAGGGCCAGTCTTCCTCAGAAAAGAGAGGAAGATTGGCAGCGAATGTTAGGGCTAATCTTCCTCAAAAAAAAAAAAACCTAAATGTGTTTTCAGAGTTGATAAAGCTTAATCTGTAGAAAAATTTTAGCTATTTCATGTGGCTCAACAAAAATGTGAATACACATACAAACACATATATTCTGTCACAGAATCCTTAGCTTAAGCCTATGTCTGCTTACTTTTAACGATATTATTGGACCCATTTTTAGTAGAATGAGCCATTTTTCTGAGATTGGTGAGAGATTTGGACCAAACCAATATTCCCAGCCTTTTTATCACCAAAGAAGGAAGGAAGCATATGGAACTAACATTTACTGAGTACCTACTATGTACCAGGCACTCTGCTGGATGCTTAAACACTCAGTCACCCCAATGGGTCATTCCTTGGGAGGCTGGGGATCTAATTCCCATTGCAGTATTTTATCATCTCTGCCTGGTCTGCTGGAGGAGACCCTTTGCTGGCATCTCTGCTTCTACTTTTCTTTCCTGACAGTCCATCTGGACTTCGATGCACCAGAGGGGTATTAAAATATATCATGTCACTTTCCTGCCTCAAGCCCTTCAGGCATTTCCCATAGCAATTAGAATAAAATCCACATGCCCTTCAGTGGCCTGTAAAACCTACAAAACCTGCACATGTGGTCTGGCCTGCGCCTCTCTACCTCTCCCTCACTTCATCTGGCACCGCTCTCTTTCCTGTTCACTGCGCTTTAGACCAGGGGTCAGCAAATTACAGCCCACAGGCGAAAGCCGACTGCCTGTCTTTGTACAGCCCCCGAGCTAAGAATGGTTCTTACATTTTTAGACATTTGGAAAAAATTCAAAAGAAGAACAATATTTTGTGACACATGAAAATGACATGCAATTCAAATTTCAGTGTCCATAAATAAAGCTGTATTGGAACCCAGCCATGCTAGTCCGTTTGTGTTTTGTTGACGGTGGCTTTTGTGCTACAATAGCCAAGTCGTTGCATCCAAGACGGAATGGCCCACAAAAGCTTAAAATATTTACGAGCGGGCCCTCTGCAAGAAAAGTTTCTGGGCCCTGCTTCAGTCACACGGGTCTCCTTTCTGTTTCTAAAACTCGCCCTGTTCATTGCCCCCCCTCAGGGCTTTCTATTGCCTGTTTCCTCTTCCTGGAATGTTCTTGTCCAGCTCTTTGCATAACTGGCTTGTTCTCATAAGGTCTCGCTTCACATGGACAAAACCAGCAGAAGGTCCTATATGATCAGACGGCGTCTCTTACCTGTGAAAGGACCAGTCTCCAATCCTTGGATAGAGAGATTGGATTTAAGATTCCCATCTGGCAACAGTGAGGAAATGAGAAGCTTTTTGGAGGTCAGGGTCGGCCTGAGCCCCGTAGACCTGGCGATTCCTTCTGTAGTCAGCGTGCGTGGCTGTTCCCCACCTGTTGCACCCAGGAGACGACGAAGCTGGAGGAGGAGCCTCTGTTCCATCTGCCAGACTCGAGGGAACCAGGAGGCTTCAGAGACTCTCCTCATGGTCATTCCAGCCACATCGCCCTCGTATTATAGCCAGCAAAGCAGTGCGCACAGCCCAGAATTCTTGGCATAATTTGTGGACGTGGGAATTATAAAGGAGGGTGAGGTTTTTCCTTCATTACAGAGCACTGGTCCACAGAAGAAGGCAGTAGCCCTCTGGATAAAAGGTAAATAAATTTAGCATGTGGTGTAGCCAAACTGCACAGATCTTAGATCAGAAGACCTCCCCTCTCCACAACAGCTGGAGGACCCCAGCGAGCCATTTGCCCACTCTGAGCCAGCTTCCTCTTCTGTAAAAATACCAACTCGCCTAATCCCTTTAGAGATTCTTAAGGATCAAATGAGAAAACATTTGTAAAACTGCTTTGCAAACTATGTCCTAGAGAAATATAAAGTATTTCACTCACCTTCTCTTAATACCATGAAACAGTAATGCCATATTCTGCTTAATAAATGCCACTGTGACAACTCCCACCATTTTGTGCATATTTTAAGACTATTTAGTTAAATTGGTATGTGCTTAAATGCATCATTTTGTTCTTACAATATATAAAGAAAAGATACATATGATTTTAAGGGATGTCAGCTTAAAATGCAAATACGTTCTGTGAGATGCAGGGGGCGGTCCCTCTGAGGCAGCAATGGGAAAGGGTGATTCTGCAAAAGAAAGCTGCAGAGATCAGAGATTAAGGCCATGCCAGGAGAGAAACGCATCGAACCTCCTCTCACTTTTATGGGGCAGTTTTAACTTAGAAACGATATATTTCCCAAAGCAACTCAGCACATGGGGTTCACAGTAGGAATTGTTGCAGTGTAACCGAGTGTACCAAATACCAAGGGTCCCATTCTGACAGAGGCTGCTAAGGGAACTTTTGAACTGGGATTTAGAGGAAAAATGCAGCAAATCCTTAGAGAGTGAGGACAATCCTGGGCTAAGGGCTAGTTGTAACCTAAACTGCCATTTCTGTTAAGGCCTGTGTGAGGGCCCTGGCCCTGGGAGTCAGGAGACATGGGTCCAAGTCAAGGATCTGACATGTTCTAGCTCTGTGAAGTTGCTGTCTTGGAGCCAGTTTTACCACCTGTAAAATGGGCACAGTACGCTCTACCATTCAAGCTTGTTGCGAGGAGTAGAGATAAAGCATGAAAAGCAACTTGCATGTGCCCTGCTGGAAGGGAAGCAGTTGTTACTGTTCTGACCTGCTCAGTCAGTCACTATAGAGATGGACACTTTGTTGAAATAATATCCTCTGCACTAGGCTGCCGTATTAAAGATACCAGTGTTCAAGCAGAGCTGATGTTAGAAGCTGACACATCCTCCCCGGAGTACCTGGAGGATCTTTCCTTGCACAAAGAATGAAGTGAGACTGGGGTCTGACTTATATCATTTGTGCAAAGCCAGAGCCACAGGAATTGTTCAGAATGGGGGCCCAGGGCCTAGGGAAGAAACCCTAACTGTAGTCAAGAAGGAAAGCCAACATCTGAGCTAGAAAAGCTGACTTGAGCATCGGGTTGGAAAGGTAAGAGTAGGAATCAGACAGTAGGCCATGAGCCAGGAGAGGCCTGAGCAGGTGGCTACCTAGATGGCAGATGTGGCCTATCTGGAGCTGGGGCATGGCGGGGTGCTCTTCTTCCACTGCCGCTGCAGAACTAGCTGACTGTGCAAGGCCAGTAACCCTTATCGCCCATCCCCACACACTTGCACCTGCCCACACCTTCCTGGATGGATCCTTGCCCAGCTGCCTGTCACACCCAGTGGTATCCGCAGTTCCGCTCTTTTCCTCACCTGCAACGAACAAGAGAACAAAGGGAGGAGCAGGGTTGGGCCAGGTAAGAGGCCACTCAACTTGGCCAGCAGCTATAGGTGAGCAAGGAAACTCCAGGCCCGTGGCAATTTGGAAGGTCCCCCTGGCACAGATGGAAGGGACAATTCCATGTGACAAGGGCCAACCCTCTTGCCCACTTACAAACCCACTCTCTCAGCAGAGATCTCTACAGCAACTCAACAAGCATCTTCAAAGTTTGAGGCTTGGAGGTGAAGAGAGACCAACATGGGTTCTGATGAGAGACAGACCCAGGTTCCTCTCCAGATCCAGGTTGCTCTTCTCCATCTCTCGTCCATCTTCCCTTCCTGACCACCAGCACCAGCTGGCAGATAGGATTACCAGGCGATAGTTCAATATTATCAGCCAATGTATAAAAGACGAAGGACAGTTTAGGATTATCGATAAATAATGTATAAAAGAGTGGAGCATGTAAAAGATGAATACTGGATATTCTTCAAGACTTTGTGTGATCCTTCATATACAAATGTACTTTGTGAACTTCCAAGAAGAAAATATAGCATGTAGCATTTTTCAAATTTTATTGCACTATAGAAATTGTAATGGGATGAATTGTGTCCCCTTCCAAATTCATATCTTGAAGGCCTAACCTCCAGTCCCTCAGAATGTGACTGCATTTGGAGATAGGTCCTATAAAGAGGTGATTAAATTAAAGTGGAGTCATCAGAGTGGGCCCTAATCCAACGACGGGTGTCTTTATAAGAAGAGATTAGGACACAGAGAGAGAGACACCAAATGCGTGCACACAAAGAGAGATGACCATTCAAACACACAGCAAGAAGGCAGCCATCTACAAGCCAAGGAGAGAGGCCTCAGAAGAAACCAACCCTGCCAATGCTTTGATCTCCGACTTCCGGCCTCCAGAACTGTGAGAAGATAAATTTCTATTGTTTAAGCCCCCCTAGTTTGTGGTACTTTGGTATGGCAGCCCCAGCAAACGAATGCAGAAAACCTACTAATATTTTAATGATCGGTTTGGGATATGCTGGAATAGTGTTAATAGTCATTTCAATACTATTTCATTAAAATTTATTCTGGACATTTATTCATTTTTATTTGTTAGTTATCTAGCATCACTGATTTATAAGCACTAATTCTCCCTACCCTTGCGTGAGCTCATTGCACTTGCTTCACACAAATCCTCCAATGGCCAGTCTCCGCCGTTAGACAGACAAACACCTACCGCGCATTCTCAGGCTATACTCTTAATTCCTGGACAGGGGCTTTAGGACTGTGGTGGCTTTGTACAGTGTCAATGTACCTAAGCTCAATCCCAGAAAATCTGAACAACATCTGGAAGGCAAAAGTGAAACGGCAGCCATGTTTGTAGTCAGAAGGTCGGTGTGGGGTCAGGCGCTGTTGCAGCTCACACACAATGCGAGCCATCTGCTGGCTCACTTCGCTGATGCAGGGCAGCAGCGCTGCCTACAGCTCCTCCAGCTGCTTCTTCAGCTTCCGTGAATCCTGGTTAGGCTTGTGACTCACTCCATGGCGAAGTGCACCACCTCTTCCTCAGGTCACCTTCATCATTGAAATTGGAGGATTGAAGGTATGAGAGACCGATGTGGGAGACCAGGGTTCCAGTTCATCCATGTGGGTTCCATCTCGTCCACACAAGTTCCAGTTTGAGCTTGCTCTCTTCACATCTCCACTTCCCATCCATCTTCCCCTCATGAAGCTAGCCCATCCTGCTGACTTCAGCCCCAAGTCCTGACATGGGGACCACAGGTTGCACAGACTGCCTGACCAGTTCCCATAATCACATAATTCTAATCCCTACAATGAATCCTTTGTTTCACTCAAAGTGGTTTTGCTTCTCGGATCAAATTTTAACTGATACAGATTTTGGAACCAGGATGAGAGCTGCTGTAATAAAAACCTAAAACATTTGCACTGGCTTTGGGACTGGCCTTGAAAAGTCTGTCAGTGAAAGCTTAAATAAACATGGGGAAAATATTATTGGAATCTGGAAGAAAGGAGACGTTTTTATGTAGTGGTGGGAAGTTTAGCAACATTGACACCTTTGGTAACTTGGAAAATAGAAAATATACCAATGAACTGTGTGATCTAGCTAAGGAAATTTCCAGAAATGGTGTTGAAAGTGCCACCTGGCCTCTTCCAGCTGCCTACAATAAAATGAGAGAGTATAAAGATAAGCTAAAGAACAAACAGATATAAAAGTGACAGGACTTGCTGAGTTCGGAAATAAAATGGTTTCTCATTCCCAGATGGCAAACAAATCTAAAATTAAGAAATGGCTTCTGGATCTGGTTCCAGTAAAGATGGAGTGAGCAGATTCCATGCTCTTTCTCCTACTGATTACATCTAAAAACCCTGGGCAGAATACATAGAGCAACTAATGAGGACTCTGAAAGGAAATAATAGCAGGTGGGTTGGGGAGGCAAATCCAAACTCCAAGACAGACCAATAAGATAGTGAGTGTCCTGGGTTTTTTTCTTTCCATATCTCTTGGCATAGACTCAGGACAACCTGAAACTTGGAACTGCTTAAGTGGCAAGGACAGAAAAAGATCCAAGAGAAACCCTCCCTTTCTGATCAAAGGAATGGAGGCGGGAGTCCCTGCATGACAGAGATAAGAGGGCGAATCCTGTTTTTGTTCCCTCCTGGCCTGTCTTGATGTCATAAAGCAGTGAGAGTTGGAGCTCTTGGGGAGAGGATGAGTGTATTTTACATGTGGGAGGGGTATGCGTCATTGTGACCAGAGGGTAGACTATACCACCCAAAGATGACCACAACAGTATCTCCCGTCCCACATGCTCTTTGACAATGTGATCTTGTCATCGCGCATCAAGAGGTGGTGTCTATGTCTCTTCCCCTTGAACCCGGGTAGATCTTTGCGACTACTTCAACCAGCAGAGTATAGCAGAAGTAATAATATGTGACCTCCAAGACTAGATCATAAAAGGCAATGCAGTTTCATCCTGGCTTTTTCTCTGGATACTTGCTTTTGGAACCCAGCTGACATGCTGTGAGGAAGCCCACCTCACATGGAGGAGTCACATGAAGGCCTCCCGACTGACTGTCCAGCTAAAGCCCCAGCTGACAACCAGCATTAACCTCAGATTCCAGCCCCAGCCACCACCTAACTGCGACCACATGAGAGACCCCAAGCAAGAACTGCCCACCAAAGCCAAACCAACCCCACGATTGTGAGAGATAATAATAACAAATGATTTTCGTTGTTTTATGCCACTAAAGTTGGGGTGGTCTATTATATGGCAATAGGTAATTAGAACAGGGACCATAAAAACAGCTGTTTTGATTTCTTGTTCATCAACTTTCACCTTCTCCAAATCTATCTTCCTACCTCCCACTTGGAACCACCAGCCCTACATATTGGTCATTAAAGTTTCCCCACCCTTTGTCTCACACTGTGGTTTGCACTTCTCATCTTGGCCTTTAGCAAGTTACACTTTCCTTATTGACTAGGGAACCCTGTACCCTAGATACTGACACTGGGAATTGCCTCCAAGATTCACCCTCACTAACCTCACCCATCAAATGTGAGACCAGCAAAGTAGAAAGGAGAGCTTGTCACATGGTAGAAATATTAAGCCTAAAGAGATTAGAAGCTTAGCAACGTCTTGTGAAAATGGGGAAGAGTAATGAGTGTAATTATTATCATTGAAGTATCAAATTATGGACATCTAAAGAAATGCTATAGAGAAATACAGAATAAATAATAAATGGAAGGGAAAAATAAGAAGGAGAGAAAGGAGGAAATGAAAGGGAAATGAGCAAGAAAATAGAAAAAATAGATACAGGGTCAGAGAAATAAGGAAGGAAGAGATAAAGATCACGAGGTGAGAAAGAGAAAATGGGGAGAAAAAGACCAAGTACAGTCCATAATACTTGAAAGGTATACCAGAATATCTGCTGAAAGCAGATAAACATAAGTGGAGTTCCAAGACAGCCAAGGCAGTGTGCAAAAAAAATGTATGAACACTGTACTGTCTGTAATCTATACTTCATTTAAAAAGTAAAGGAGAAACAACGTACCAAATAGACTAACGTATACTGATCTTATGCCTCTGCTGTTAGAGCAGTAACATGCAAGTCGCTTATAACCTATTAACAATGCAAAATTATGAGATTTGGAGATGGAACCTAAAATTTTGAGTGCATCACAGGAAAGACTCTTCAAAGATGACTCTGCTTTCTATGGTGCATACAAGAAGATTGATAGAACAGAGTGAGTAATGGAAGTTGGCTTCCTGACTGTCTGTTAGGACGTTAATCATTAAGAAACAGAGCATACTCTACCTTTAAATAAATCATGCTGAAAGAAGACAATAGTCATGATAGCTATGGAGATAAACAATAACAATATAAGCAATACAGTAGAAACCAGCAGTCTGTAGAATGGGTCCCCACTTTACAGAAAGACACCAAACCAAAGAAGCAGGTTCTTTCCTACCTGGAGACCTTGTACAATAAACCATCACTGCATAATGGAGGACAAAGGGAGGTTGGGACCTGTATCTCTATTTTTGGATGAGAAAAAATTATTCTACCAATCAGAGACAGATCCCAAAAAAAGGAGATAACTTAATCTAGCTTTACTCCTGGTTTGAGAGGGCTTGTGACAGAACTTTCCAGCCAGTGTGCTTGGGCAAATGGGTTATAGGTCGGCCAAAATATTGAGTCCTTTACCCCTTGGGATGGCCATGTGCAGCCCCATGCATTTACCCCAGTGTGCAATATACAGTATCATTTTCCATCATCATTTTCTAAATGTGTCCAATGAAATGGAGAAGGTTGAGAGACTGGGTTGTGGTTGAGTTGATTCTATACTGATGAGGCCTTCATGTAGGTAACAAAAGTCTATGTATAATCTCTCCTGATCCCAACCGAGTTAAGGAAAAGGGAAATCCATTTCAAATTACCTTACTATTCGCTTGGGACTCCTGCCAACCCAGGCTCTACTCCCAAATTTCCATGGGAGAAGTAGAGTAAGGTAGGGGAAGAGTAACGGGGTAAAGGTCCATTTGTCGCTTATCAGCTAAGTGACCTAGGGAAATATACAAAGATCATCTAAGGAAATCCCTTCACTGCATGGATGAGGAAACCTAGACTCAGGTTAAATAGCTTAAAATATCAAAGATATGGCTAGTGATAATGCCAAGACAAAAATCTCTATTCTCTCCAGTCCCAACATGGATCTGCCACTGCCCTTGAACCAGACTACTGCCCTACAAGCCACAAGTAGATTATTCATTTAAACAAAAGAAAAAAGCACCGTGCTCACTGTCACTGGGGGAGATCAGCAGAGGTGTGGTCCAAGGAGACTGGCTGTCCCCCAGACAGGACAGTCAAAATGGGCCAAGGGCCTTGACATGCTCATAACATTAAAGGTCAAGGTTCTGCTTTGCTGAGCAAGAAACCCCAAAATTGGTTGCATCGTGGGAGGACAGACTCATACCAGCTAGCTCCAGTGATGTGAAAAATAAGCCAGAATGCTTGGTTATTACTTCATAAGGGGGAGTAGTTCTTTTCAAAGTCTGCTCCATCCTCAGCTACCCCTTCCAGGTATCCAGGTACCTTAGAGGCTGCGCGATAAGCATGAAATCAGAGCACAGGGATTCTCAGACCCTGAGACCCCTGATGGAGCATCCTGCCCCAAATAGGGGATTTCAGTGGCTGCCAGTTACTTCCTTCTCCCCTCTCCAACTGCCAAATTCCTACTGTCCAGCTCCTTGCTTGAGAGGATGGTGATCTGCCACCCCCCTCCTATGAACAGTCATTCTTCCCTAGATAAGGCAAACATAGTTGATTCATATTCCTCCAGGCTAATAACACCTGTTATGTTTAGCCTCGGATACGTTACTACAGAGGCCCTGACATAACACATTGATTAGCTTGGGGCATCTCTATCTCCTTAGTCAATAATTTACTGACTAGTCTTCAGTCTGACCTTACTCAGTATCTTTGGATGCTTCCTCATTTAGTCCCAGAGGTTAACCTTCTCTCAAAGGTGTGAGTGTCTCAATGTTACCCCACTTACTGACTACAGTATCTGCTAAAAGCAATGCCTAGTGACTAGTTTGGGTGCCAACCAAAGAATTCTCATGGACTGTGTTTTGAGAAATCATGACATATTATAGGTGCTGATTTAATATTTTCATCCTCTGGCACAAGGGGCTGATTTTGCTGTACTGAACCATATTTTAGCACAACTATTATTCTCAGCCCCTTTTAGTCCATTTTCCATGTCTTTTTCTTTTTTTTTTTGTGAGGAAGATTGTCCCTGAGCTAACATCTGTTGCTATCTTCCTCTTTTCACTTGAGGAAGATTGTTGCTGAGCTAACATCAGTGCCAGTCTTCCTCTATTTTATGTGGGATGCTGCCACAGTGTGGCTTGATGAGCAGTGCTAGGTCTGCACCTGGGATCTGAACCTGTGAACCTTGGGCCACTGAAGCAGAGCACATGAACTCAACCACTACACCAACATGCCGGACCTGATTTTCTTCTTTTTTTTGCACAGAAGGATTAACCCTGAGTTAACATCTGTTGCCAATCTTCCTCTTTTTTTTCTTTTTCCTTCCCAAAGCCCAAGTACATGGTTGTATATCCTAGTTGTAAGTCCTTCTACTTCTTCTATGTGGGATGCCGCCACAGCATGGCTACTGACAGATGGGTGGTATGGTTCCATGACCAGCAAATGAACAGGGCTGCCAAAGCA
Source organism: Equus asinus (assembly GCF_041296235.1). NCBI lineage: Eukaryota > Metazoa > Chordata > Mammalia > Perissodactyla > Equidae > Equus > Equus asinus. Next base: position 24,551,745 of record NC_091816.1, on the reverse strand, counting down.
GTGAGACCACCGAACTTTAACCACTAGACCATCAGGGCTGGCTCTTTTTCTTCTTTTTTAATCTTTTGGCTGTCTTGCCCCTTAAACTTAATCCATGGCACTCACACACAAGTATTAGCTGTACTGACAAACTGCCTCAGTTCCTTCTGGAAAACAGCAAAAACTAAATCCTTATTTTTGGTGCAGAGCTCCACTGCCAGTTCTCAGCTAGGAGATCTCTGAGAGCCTCGGTTTCCTCATCTGCAAAATGGTGATGGTCACTTTAGTCATCTGTTTTCTTCACAAGACTGCAGTGAAATTCAAATAAGATAAGGTAGCTAAAAATGCTGTGAAAGCCTTGGCAAGCCACACAAATGTAAGGAAAAGATGGAGAGAAGTTGCAACAAAAATAATTAGGCATTCACATTCATTTGTTTTGATATGGCTTTTGTTCCTTTCTTGCATCTAATTAAAATCAAGAGAAATTAAATCCTACCTGTATACGATTGTTAGCGACCAGGGTTATGTGTTTGCTGGGCAAGGAAAATATGCCCACAAGTGCCTGGGAGATATAATTAATTTGTTTTTTCGATGCTTTACGATTAAAGCCCTATGAGGAATTCTTATGGCTTTTTATCCTTCCAACCATTTTGATGCTAATACAGGGAAGTTCAGTAGGCATGAATATTCTAAATATATATTACATTTTTTAATGAGTATCTTCATTAATAGTTATGGTTCATCATGTGACCGGCCTTCTCAAAAGGAAGAGGAGGAAGATGGCCTTGTACTTGCTTGGAGAAGAAAATTTGGAGACCCAAATAAGTAAATTTAATGAGAGATTTCACATGGAATGATTGTGGGTTGCGGGCAAATTTTACCCTGCCTCACAGCCGGAGCGCTTTGTCCTGGAGTGTCACATTTCAAAGGCCCTTGTTCCTGGGAGCCATTTTCCCACAACTATATTGATGCTTTTGCAGCTGCTGCAAGGTGTAAAGATTTCATTTTAAATACAGAATGTTCTCCAGCTCCTGTAATAACCTGCAGCTGTTTGAACATTCGGTACAAAAAGTTGAATGTTGTGCATTGTCCCTGGAGCTGCGTCAGACCAGAGCAAAATATTTTCCGCTTCCAAGAATCAGTGAAGGGCCACCTATCAGTGGAATTTAAAATATTTCTCCAATTAAGCTCCAGACCTACAGAGTCAGTTTTGAATGTGAGAAGGGACAGCAAGTTCACAGAGTTGCTCTAAAAAAAGCTGTTCTTGAGATGACAAAGCTCCCAGTTTGGAGCAGCCTTCAGCCCTCTTTCTGAAGAAGGAAACACCTGCATGCAGAGGGAGAGCAAGGCCCTCATTCCCTCCGGGCAAAATGAGAGAGATAAGTGGGTGGATTTTTCAGTGTTGTTATTGAACGAACGGTCAACATCTAGAAGAAATGAATGCCTAAGTAACAAGTAATGTACATGGTGGACAGACAATAGATGATAGTTGAATGCATTAATTAGTGAATAATCTTAATACAATTTTAGCTTTCGAGAGGATTTCCTTTACAAAACTCTATCAGTCTGAGTTCAAGTTTTTCCTTAAAATTCTAAAAATACATGGATGTAAGTTTGTAGCACCACTTCAGGACAGGCACCCAGGGATGGGTGAAGGGAGATGGGGTATATCTGCCTGACGAACCAGATTAGTTGAACGAAACCCGGCTTGCTACTTAATGAGATAAGAGGTCCCCACAGATTTCTCTTTTAGCCCACATCCTTTTCTATCTGTGCATTTCAGGAGCAGCCATTAGCTGGACCCTAGTTTATTGCTAGGCTACCACTTTTTTTCTTTTCAGATTGTTCGGGACTGACCACACTAGAATTAGTCACATTCCAAGTACTTGCACCAAATATCTGTAACACTAAGTGTAAAACAGTGGTATTTAGTTGTGTTCTGGAGGAATATTTGGGTAATGATTCTAGATTCTAGAATTAGAAAAAGAAATCATGGGTATGACTGTCATTGTCTTCTATCATCTATTCAATCTGTCTGTCTTGCTTTTGTTTCTGTCATGAAGATAGAATAGAAACAAAATATCATGGTCTTCTTTTTGCCACTCAGTTGCCCTATGTAACCATTTAATTTTTCTCCTCCCAGATGGGACCCAGGTGACAAGGTGGCAACTTTCAGAAAAATATTTACTTTCCACAGAACCAAGATGTCCTTGGTGGAAGTGACCTTTGGGGTCTAGGATCCAAGGTTACACAAGAGGGTTTGGTGCACAGAGATGCTACAACAGACCCCTTCTCTCTCCTTGTCCCAAACCTGAGGACCTTACTCAGAAGAAGAGACCCTGGGATTTGTCACATTGTAATGTCTGCAGAAAACAAGTTGTGGGCCTGACAAAGCCAACCTTGCTGAGTTTTCTCCTGTGAGTGCTAGATAGTATCTCTCTATGTTCCTTTAGTGCTGAGCAGCTTAAGGACACGGTGATATTGGAGCCTGCAGAGTTTCCCAGAGTTGGACACCAGGATCCCAAGAGCAAATGTCTTAACTCAGAGCTGTGACTCAGAGGCGCGTAGAGAGCATCCTCATCTTACTGCGTTTGCCCAGGAGCTGAAGGGCCTTTTACAGTAAAGTCCTTCAACCTTGAAGGGAGTGACAATTCAGGATCCTTTAAGGTACACTAAGAGGATACAGGAAAGAAGGAGGGCAGTGGAGATGGAAAAGTGAACATTCTTTCATCTACACTCTTCCTTTGTACCTAACCTCATAGTCTCACCAAGATCATGGGCCACAGCATCCTTCAGGGGGCTGTGAGATCCGGAAGTCTCTCAGGACAATTCCTGCTTAAAGATTCCCTTGTTATGCTGAATGGTCGATCCAACCTGAAACTACTTACCTTTTCTTCTCTCAGCATCTCTGAGCTTCTTTCCAGTGAGAGCACTAGTCTTAGGGTGGTATTAATGGAACCTAACCACACTGCTATGCTGCTTTTCTCAGCTTCTTTTTATTACAAACTTTGCTCCTAACACATTTGAGGGTGTGGTACATAAATGTACATGTGACCTTTTTGTTTGTCACAACTGAGAAAAATGATGAAGCATTAGGGATGTCCTAGTTTTGAATACGCAATATCAGCAGATCTTTCAGTTTAACTTTACTTTAAAAAGTGAGATGCTGTGTATTCCAGCCTCTGTCCTCTTGGCCCTTCCTCCTCAGGTCACTCCTGTGAGCTCAGCCTGATGACCAGTCCTCAAAGACTCTTCCTGTGTGACACCGAGATACTAAGGTACAGTTTTGAATGGTGGAGTTTCCTATTCAACACTCCCCAACTCGGTCCTGCCCCACCCCATTTGGGGGAGTACAGACAGAGTCACTTGCTAAAACGGAGAGGCAAGTGCCCACAGCTGGCCAGGCTGAGCTGTTTCTGAAGCTCAGTGCAGCTATGACTCATCTCTTCTGCAGTCCGTTAACTTCCCACTCCTCTCACCAGAGCAGCTACTCCTCTCACTCTGACTCCTCCAAACCCACTTATTTTCAAATTTGCTCAATAACCATAACATTCAAACCCAACCTGCTCCATGCAGAGGATGCTGAGAAAACACACAGTGGAAGTCAAGGGTCTGAGGAAGAAATGATGACCACAGAGCGAGGACTTATTTTCTTGGACTCTGGGTGGTAAGAAATAGCTGCTAATGAGAGACAACAGCAACTTTTAGGACATGTGCCATCCTGCCCAATTGAGTTAAGGGAATGCAGTCATCCTAACTGGTGATTTTCAGGAAGTCACACCAGATTTTAATTAAATTCACAGGCTCCTGCATGATTAAGAACATAATACTTTGGTGCCCAAGCCGGATAGGGCTGGTAACAATGAGTGAAAATGGCTTTCTGCCATAAAGTAGTGATGCTCAAACTTACTCTCCCTGTGACTCTTCCAGGCCCTGTTGCCAAAGGCACAAAAGGAAAGTTAAAAAAAACAATTTGCAGAGAAGGCTCAGGTCTTTCCTGCAGGGTGCCAGCTGCCAGTGCAATAAAAAATACATTTTTTATTTATATTTTCAAAACTGACGGAGATAGGAAAGAAACACTTATCGAGGAAGGAGAATTGGATCGAACATTTACCATCTCAGATTAAGTCTGGCAATGATGACTATATGTATTATGGTTTAACTAAATCTTCTATTAATCATTTTTTTTAAAAGGTGGGGGAGGATTGCAGCTGGACTTAAGAGAAACTTTTGGAAGAAGAGACAAAAAGAAACCATCCATTTGGAGCAAGGTCACTGAAGCCAAGTACCAAGTAGCACCAACCCCTCCCATCCTGCCACCAGTCCCCGTGAATTTAAAGGAGTCTGCAGTCATGCAGCCCTTTCTGAGTTAGCACCCTAAGCCCACCTGTATCCAGTCAGCGTCCAGGGACTCCAGAAGCTCTCAATACTTTGCAAAGAGGAAATATTCAACAGATTCATTCAACAAATATTTGTGGAGTGCCTGCACTAAGACACAGGGTTTTAGGGTAAAGATAGTTGGCTTGGATATTAGCCCAATAAAATTAACCATTGGACTATCAGTGGGAACCCCAGAGATAGATATTCAACATGAGCCCGAACTAAAAATACAACTCATTTCCTATGTTGTGGAGTTTTTTTTACTTCTTTGCTTTAAAAGTTAGATCAATATGAGTATAGCCTTTCACTGTAAACTGAGCTCTGGACATCTGTATGTAACTCTCAGTGGAAGGCTCACCGAGAAGTCTGTCAGAGCAGCTCTTTAATCTCATCATGTTTAAACCTGAACTTGTTGTCTTCCCTCCAAATCTGTATGTCGGCTATGAATCACTCTTACGTGCCTCTGTTCCCTTGCTTCCAAGATCCGATCAATCTCCACATCACACCACTTCTACCTTTTGAACATCATTCAAACAAAAGTGACCTACACTACAGAAGTGATCTCTTCTGTAGACAATCTATCAGGCAATCACAGATGGGTACTATTATTCTCATCCCCATTTGACAGACGAACAAACAGTATTACAGGGGTTAAATAACTTTCCTAAGATCACATAACTAGTATATGGCAAAGCCAACATTCAAGCTCAAGTCTGTCTGATTCTAAAGACTAGGGTCCTTATGGCCTGTGCCTCGAGTTTAGCAATCACTGCCCTAGGTGAAGCCTTATCCCTTCTTCGTATTGGTCTTTCACTCTTTTTTTCAGTTTCTTTTTTACCTTTATTATATTTTCTAAAGTTAAGTTTGTAAGGGTATAATATACAAAATAAAATTCACTCCTTTTAAGTACAGTTTGATGAGTTTTGACAAATGTGTATGGTTGTGGAACTACCACCATAATCAAGACACAGAACATTTCCATCATCCCAAAAAGTTCTTCTTGACCTTTTACAGTCAATCCCCTGCCCTAGTTTCTGACTATGGCAATTACCAATCTGATTTTTCTCTCTATAGTTTTGCCTTTAAGGAATGTAACATAAATGGAATAATATAGTGTGTAACCTTTGGTATCTGGCTACCTTCACTTAACATAAAGCTTTTGATTTCATCCTTGTTTTTGTGGGTATCAATAGTTCAGTCCTTTTTATGGCTGAGTAGTATTCCTTTGCATCCATGTATCTCTGTTGGTTCATCCATTCACCAGATAAAGGACATTTGAGTTGTTTCCAGTTTGGGGCTACTATGAATAAAGCTTCTAGAAACATTCACATACAGGTCTTTGTATGAACACAGGTTTTCTTTTGTCTTGGTTAAACAAATACATGGGGGTAGGGTTATAGGTCATATAGAAAATGTATGTGTATGCTTGACTTTATAAGAATCCCTCAAAATGTTTTCCAAAGTGGCTATGTAATTTTGCATACCAACCAGCAATGAATAAGAGCTCTAGTTGCTCCTTAACCAGAACTTAATATTGCCAATCTTTTTAATTTTAGCCACGCTAATATGTACGTAGTGGTATCTCATTATGGTTTCTATTTGCATTTCCCTAATGACTAGTGATGTTGAGCATCTATTTAATGTGCTTATTTGCTATCCATATGTCTTCTTTAGTGAAAAATCTATTCAAATCTGTTATTAATTTTTTAATTGGATACTTCATCTTTTGATTGTTGAATTTGGGGAGTTCTATGTTCTATGTACAAGTTCTTTATCAGATATGTGTTTTACAAATATTTTCTCCAAAGCTATAGCTTGACTTCTCACTTTCTTCTCAGTGTCTTTCAAAGAGCAGAAGTTCTTAATTCTGATTAGTGCAATTTATTGATTTATTTTCTTTCATGATTCCTGCTTTTTATTTTCTAGGTAAGAAAGCTTTGCCTAAGCCAACATTGCAAAAATTTTCTCTTACATTTTCTTTTGGATATTTCATAGTTTTAACTTTTATATTTTGGTCTAGGATCTATTTTGATTTAACTTGCCCATGGTGCAAGGTAGGACCAAAGTTCACTCCTTTGCCTATGGATATTCAATTTTTTGAACATCATTTATTTTTTTAATTAATTTTTTCAAAGATTGGCACCTGAGTTGACTATTGCCAATCTTCTTTTTTTTTTTCAGCCGTTTCTCCCCAAATCCCCCAAGTACATAGTTGCATATTTTAGTTGTGGGTCCTTCTAACTGCGGCATGTGGGACGCCACCTCAGCATGGCCTGATGAGCGGTGCCATGTCCACGCCCAGGATCCGAACCGGTGAAACCCTGGGCGGCCAAAACAGAGCACGTGAACTTAACCACTCGGCCACGGGGCCGGCCCCTGAAGACCATTTATGAGGAGACTATCCTTTACCTGTTAATTTATGCTGGTACATGTATCAAAAGCAATCAACCATCCATGGTTGTCTTAAATGCTGTAGCTTTATAACAAGTCTTGAGTCAGGTAGTATAGGCTCTCTAACTTTACTCCTCCTTTCCAAAATCATTTTGGATAGTCTAGGTCTTTGCATCTGATATAAAGTCAGCATGTTAATTTTGCCAAAAAGGCTTGCTGGGATTTTGATTGGAATTGTACCGAATCTATTGACCAATTTGGCATCTTAACAATATTGAGTTTTCTAATCCATGAATGTTATTTAAGTCTTCTTTAATTTCAGCAATGTTTTGCAGTTTTCTATGTACAAGTCTTACTTTTGTAATTAAATCTAGTCCTATTTCATTTTTTGATAATATAAATTTTTTAAAATTTCAGTATCCAATTGTTTATAACCTTGTAACCAGTGACCTTGGTAAACTCATTTGTTCTAGAAGCTGTTTTGTGGATTATTTGGGATTTTCTATGCAAATGATTATGTGACCTGTGAATAAAGACATATTACCTCTTCCTTTCAAATATTTTTGCATTTTATATAATCTTTTTGCCTTGGTGTACTAACACAATACTGAGTGGAAGTGGTGAGAACTGACATCCTTGCCTTGTCCTCATTCTTATGGGTAAAACATTGAGATTTTCACCATTAAGTATGCTAGTTGTAGGTTTTTCATAGATGGCCCTTAGCAGATTAAGGAGGTTATAGTCTATTCCTTGTTTCCTGAGAATTTTTGTTGTTTGTTTTACCATGAATTGATGTTAAATATTGTAAAATGTCTTTTCTGCATTTATTGAGATTATCATATGGCTTATCTTTTGCCATCTATTAGTGTGATGAGTTACATTGATTATCTTCAACCATTTAAAGAGGCTTGCATTCCTCAGATAAATCTGCTTAGTCATGATGTATTGTTACTTTTACATATCGCTGGATTATATTTCTTCATATTTTGTTAAGGATCTTTGCATCTGTGTTAGTGAGGAATATTAATCTGTATTTTTTCCTATATGGCTTTGTCTTGTTTGGGTATCAGTGCAATGTTGGCCCATTTTCTGGAAGAGTTTGTGTAGAATTGATACTATTTATTTCTTAACCATTTGGTGAAATTCACCACTGAAGTCATCTGGTCTGGAATTTCTTTGTGGAAAGATTTTTAACTACAAATCTCATTTCTTTTATTAAATTTCTTTAATAGAAGGCTGTTTAGGTTATCTGTTTCTTTTTGAGTGAGCTTTAATAGTTTGTGTTTTTCAAGACATGTGTCTATTACATCTAAACTATCAAATTTATTGACATAAGGTTGACCATGATATTCCCTTATCATCCCTTTAACATCTGTAGGATCTGTAGTGATGCCCCTCTTTCATTCCTAATATCACTCATTTCTGTCTTTTTTGTTGTTGTTCTTCTTCATCAGTCTGGCTAGAAGTTTATTTTATTGATCTTTTCAAAGAAACAGCTTTTGTCTTATTTATTTTCTCTGTTTTTTCCATTTTCTAGTACATTGATTTCTGCTATTGATTTTTGTTAGTTCTTTCCTTCTGTTTCCTTTTGGTTTAACTTGTTCTTGATTTTCAGGTTTATTAAGGTGGAAACTTAGGTTAACAATTTCAGAACTTCCTTCCCTTCCAATATAAGCTTTTTTTTTTTTTTAAAGATTTTATTATTTCCTTTTTCTCCCCAAAGCCCCCCAGTACATAGTTGTATATTCTTCGTTGTGGGTTCTTCTAGTTGTGGCATGTGGGACGCTGCCTCAGCGTGGTCTGATGAGCAGTGCCGTGTCCGCGCCCAGGATTCGAACCAACGAAACATTGGGCTGCCTGCAGCGGAGCGCGCGAACTTAACCACTCGGCCACGGGGCCAGCCCCCCAATATAAGCTTTTAATGATATAAATTTCCCTGTAGGCCCTGCTTTAGCTGCATCCTAGAAAGTTGATATGTTGTATTATCAATTTCATTCAAATTATAATATTGCCTCATTTTCTTTGTGATTCCTTCTTTACCTATGGATTATTTAGAAGACTGTTGATTAATATTCAAATATTTGAAGTTTTTTCCAGATTACCTTTCAGTTATTGATTTCTAGTGATCAGAAAACTTTGTATGAATTTCTGCATTCCACACTTTTCTCCTCAAAACCACACTCTAAATTAAAAATATCTCTATACATTGCTATGGCATAATCTCCAGAATACAGCGTGAATAAAAGCAAGGTGGAAATATACTTTGTATATGTTTTTAAATAGAAGGATAAACCACAAAATAAAGGAAATGATTCCCTATAGGATGGATTCAGGAACCAGGGAGAAGTGAAGGGTAGAAACTAGATTTTTCTGAACGTGCTTTGTTCTGTAGATTTCATTTTGGAAGCATGATTATAAAGCAAAATTGAATAAAAGTTAGAGAAAATAGCAAACTCTTGAAATTAAAAACAATATGATCACAGAATCATACAGACTAGCAAAACGGCGTTTCCACAATGCTTTGTATTTGCTTATAAAAATAAACAAATGCTTCATCTGGACCTTCTTAAAAGAAGCATTGTGGCTTAACTTGGCAAACTAGTTTTTGTCTGGCATGCAGAGAATAGAGAGGGGAATATAAACCCTACATCTTACAGAGGACATTTTGTAATGAGAAATACCTACTTGCTCATATTTCTCCCAAGTAAAATTTTTAAATTTCTATTTTTTGTAAAGAAAGTAAATTTAGCTGTAGGATTCGTCTGCTGAAAATCCTTCAAGGACTTCCCACTGCTTACCTGAACAAGTATGATACACACACTCTTGGTGGTACCTGAGATGATTTTAAGCAATCCATGGATAAATACCTTCTAAATTTTTAACTGTGATTGATTTATTGTAAAATGTCTCAGAAAAATAAAATGAGCATAACAAAACTGATTTCAAGAATATTATTGCTTAGGCCAAGATTAAGTAAAAAGTGAGCTGATTTTAACATTAAACAATTAATATTACAGAGACAACATGGATATGGCAAAAATTTGAAGAGACTGGGCAAACAGATGGGTTGGAAACACGGCTGACAAGACGAAGTTCAAGGTTTCTCCCATGGCAAATGGGGTGCTTACCTTTCCAACCTCATTTCTTACCACTTGCCTGGCATTTTATGCTTCAGCCACAGACGCCAAATATCAGTGGTTTTCCACTCCCCAAAGTGTCTTGCGTTCCTATGCCTGCCCTTTTCTCCTCACCTGCCTTCTCAACTCCCAAATTATCCTTCAAACCAGCTTTCAGGCAGACTGGACATCTGCACTTCTGCAACAACCACACTTACCCACAGGATATGGCAATGACCTCTTTGTATCTTTCTAGCCCCCAGGACTACAAGCTCCTTAGGACAAGGACTGTCTTATTCATCCTTGTATCCCCAGTGCTAGCACAGTGATTATTAACTCAAAATTTTCTTCCATAAAACGTAGAGTCAGTATGGTCATAAAATAGTAGTTCTTTTACTGAATCTCTTCGACGTGCAAGGCATGGTAATACACAATTGGTATCAAAGAAGAATAAAACTAAACCCCTTCAAGGAGCTTCTAATGATCTCATTTAATCCTCAGAACGATTTTATGAGTTAGGAATTATTCTCTATCTTACAGATGAGAAACTTGAGCTGAGGGGCAACAATAAAGCATAATGGTTAGAAGAGTAGGTTCTGCCATTAAAAAGCCTGTGTTCAAGTCCATTTAACAGCTCTGAGTGGCTTACTCAACCTCTCTAGATCTTGGCTTCCTCTTCTATAAAATGGAATGATAGTGATATCCACCCATAAGGGTTGTTTTCAGGATTAAATGACATAATATTGATAAGGCAACTCGAACAGTGCCTGGCACATAGTATTTGTTAAATCTATGTATATAAATCACATTTATTAAACCTATACATATATATCACAATAATTATAACACAATAATATAAAAAAAGACTGTCGTGTTGCTTCATGGTCTGCCTCCAAAATAGAAGACATAAATAAACTATATCCAAAAACAGTCTGAAAGCAACTGAAGTCATTATATCACGTTTTGAAAATGCCACAGAGGATTTCACTCATCACACACAACAAAATGCCTACAATATCCTCTTCATCCAGCATTTATCTGCCAAAAGCCTGACTGATCACAGCATTTAACCACCTCCAGTCTTTTTCTCCCTGTGTCTCAACCACCCCCTCCCCAACAAAACAAAACTCTCTCTTCAAACTCAGCCTGTGCTGGCTCTTTTTCCTTTTGCCTCTCTCATTTCACCTGCCAAATCTGTTATCTTTTTTCCCCAAGTAACTGTCTGCCCTTTCCACTGTAAACCAATTTTGCTGTGAACCTAAAACTGCTCTAAAAAATAAAGTCTGTATTTTTAAAAAGTCTTCAGAGCCTTCTCAGCATATATGCTGCAATACAATTCTTCAGCATAGTCTGAGCAAAACTGACTATATTATTCAGTAGAATAATAAAAAATAATAACAGCTGGTTTTTGTGGGGTTTTTTTAGCTGAGGAAGATTGCCCTGAGCTAACATCCCTTGCCAATCCTCCCCTTTTTTTGCTTGAGGAAGGTTAGCCCTGAGCTAACATCTGTGCCAATCTTCCTCTATTTTTTTGTGTGTGGGACACCTCCACAGTGTGGCTGGTGAGCAGAGTAGTTCTGCGCTGGGGATCCGAAGCCGTGAACCCAGCCCACTGAAGCAGAGTGCATGAAACTTTAACAACTCAGCCACGGGCCAGGCCCACAGCTAGTATTTTTTGAACATTTCTCATATGACAAACTCTGTTCAAAGTGCTTGCTATGTATGATCTCATTTAATTCTCTAACAATCCTAAGAGGTAGATATTATTCTTATCTCAGTTTTACAGGTGAGGAAATTGAGACAAAAGAGGTTAAAGCATCTTCCTGTGGTAGACACGGAGCTGTGCCACCCAGCTCCCATGGGTCAGGTTGCCCACCTGCGGGGAGCAGAGAGGAGAAGTCAGCCTTCTGCTGTCAGCTCCTCCATGGTGAGCCGCAGGTGCAGAACACTCCTGGCCCGAGGTCCTGCCCTTCCGGGGCAGCACCGTCAGGTTTCTGTGTGAGGTGGATGTACAAAAGCCTGGCTATTTCAGGCCAGTGAGGACACTTGAACAGTTCAGCCTCCCTGCCGGAGTGGCCGAGGCTGTGTCAGGCCTGCATCTCACCTCCACCCCTCCCTCCACCTAGTCCTGCTTCTGCCCTGCCTTCACAAGTGCTGATCCTTAACAAACATCCTGCACCCGAACTCTGACCCAGCGACGTCTTCCGGACGACCCAACCTACAGCCCTGCTAAAGGTCACGTGGCAGCTAAGTGGTGACAATGGCAGTCAATGCTCTTAGGCACTATGATACGTTGCCTAAGATGTGAATGTAAAAACAAATATAGAAAACTCTGATAGCAATAATTGAAACTATTACTTGGAATATCTGAAATTTTACCTTTGATTTTTTATAACAGCTTTACTGAGATATAATTCACATACCATAAAATTCACTCTTTTAAAGTATACATACAATTCAATGTTTTTAGTATATTCACAAAGCTGTGCAACGATCACCACTATCTAATTCCAGAACACATCATCACCCCAAAAAGAAACTCTGTACCCATAAGCAGTCATTCCCCATTTGTCCTCCTAATCTAATTTTGGTTCTTCGAAACCATAACTAATGTAGTTAATCCATTCTTGCCAGTTACGAAGTTTATCTACCAACATCAAAGGTACAGACTTTCCTAATTTCACTCCCTTTTAAAGTATCAAAGCCATAAACATGTTCAAATTCTTTTTTCTTAATCTCACTCCTGGGAATTGATTCTTTCAAAAAAAATTATAAATGGGGGTGTGTGAAGGGGGTCAGTCAGTGCGGCGGCCGCTGCGCCCACCGCGATTCATCACCATGAGCAGCACCTTAGCCAAGATCGCGGAAATCGAAGCCGAGATGGCTCGGACGCAGAAGAACAAGGCCACAGCACACCACCTAGGGCTGCTGAAGGCTCGCCTGGCTAAGCTTCGCAGAGAACTCATTACTCCAAAAGGTGGTGGCGGTGGTGGGCCGGGAGAAGGTTTTGACGTGGCCAAGACAGGTGATGCTCGAATTGGGTTTGTGGGTTTTCCATCTGTGGGGAAGTCAACACTGCTCAGTAACCTGGCGGGGGTATATTCCGAGGTGGCAGCCTATGAGTTCACTACTCTGACTCCTGTGCCTGGTGTCATCAGATACAAAGGTGCCAAGATCCAGCTCCTGGATCTCCCAGGTATCATCGAGGGTGCCAAGGATGGGAAGGGTAGAGGCCGTCAAGTCATTGCAGTGGCCCGAACGTGTAACTTGATCCTGATTGTTCTGGATGTCCTGAAACCCTTGGGGCATAAGAAGATAATTGAAAATGAACTGGAAGGCTTTGGCATTCGCTTGAACAGCAAACCCCCCAACATTGGCTTTAAGAAGAAGGATAAGGGAGGCATTAATCTCACGGCCACTTGCCCTCAGAGTGAGCTGGATGCTGAAACTGTGAAGAGCATTCTGGCTGAATACAAAATTCATAATGCTGATGTGACTCTGCGTAGCGATGCCACAGCGGATGACCTCATTGATGTGGTGGAAGGAAATAGAGTTTATATCCCCTGTATCTATGTGTTAAATAAGATTGATCAGATCTCCATTGAGGAATTGGATATCATCTATAAGGTGCCTCACTGTGTACCTATCTCTGCCCATCACCGCTGGAATTTTGACGACCTGTTGGAAAAGATCTGGGACTATCTGAAACTAGTGAGGATTTACACCAAACCCAAAGGCCAGTTGCCTGATTACACATCCCCTGTGGTGCTGCCTTTCTCCAGGACCACGGTGGAGGATTTCTGCATGAAGATTCACAAAAATCTCATCAAAGAATTTAAATATGCTCTGGTCTGGGGTCTCTCTGTGAAACACAATCCTCAAAAAGTGGGTAAAGACCATACGTTGGAGGACAAGGATGTCATTCAGATTGTGAAGAAGTGAAACCTTCCCTTTTCCCCATCTGCCGGACCAACCACAGCAGCTTTCCCCATGACCAAGCACCCTACCCAAAACCCTTCTGGCTTTGGCAGCCACTGGATCAGGATTCAGGGGAGGGAGATGAAGGTCCCCAAACTTCACTTGTATTAACTTGGTGTCACCTTGTGTGTTGAACTGCATAAAGGACCTTGTGGGCGAAAAAAAAAAAAAAAAAAAAAATTATAAATGATGGGGGGGAATCAAACTGTTTACTACAGTATAGTTTATAAAACTGAAAAACTGGAAACAACTTTTGTCCACCGTGGGGATTAGTTAACTAAATCATGGCATTTAACAAAATGGAATATGCATCCATTAAAGACTAAATAGCAACAAGGAAAATGTCTGGTATATCATTAACCATAAAAGTAGAATACAAAATTGCAACTACAACTATGTAAAATATGTACATATGGATAAGGATCGAAAGGAAATGGAGAAAAATAAAAAGTTGCAGCAACAGACTATTGGAACTGTGAATTCTTTTCATCCTTCTGAGTTCCCTCATTACTGTCAAAATGTGGTCCCTACAATAAATTAGAATTGGAAGAAAATATGCATATATCTACTCTTGCCAGTAAAACTACTCATTCATAAAAGGAGCTGGTAGAACATATAGTTCTTGTGAAGAGCAAGGACTGTGGAGTCACATGAACTTGCCTCTTAATTCTGGCTCTGATATTTCTGAGATGCGGCCTTGGGCAATAACCTAACCTCTGTAAGCCTCATTTTCCACAACTATTAACAGGGGCTATGAATAGTACCATCTACCTTATAGGGCAATTGTGAAGATGGAGCGAGAGCCACTCAATAAATAGTCGCTACTGCTATTTTTGCTGCATAAGTAATGGTGGTGGGAGTGATGGTGGTGGCGGTACTGAGAAGGGGACCAGGGATGGGGGACAGAGGTTTTTGTCTATGAAAATATCATTAACACTGAAGAACTTGAATGGTGGCAAAATTTTAGACTGAATACACAAGCAGAGAGCTTTCCATCATCTCTGTCAATTGATTACTCCAATTCAGACTAAGGAGGCAGAGCTTCAAAAGAGAGTTGGAATTGCAGGCTTTATCTTTTCTTAGCCAGAGACATCTAGAAATCTGTACCAAGATACTCATTGGTGTCCTGGTTGAAAACTTTATCAGAGAAAATCAAGTACTGCTGAATTTGTGTGACTCACTTCATTAATGAATACAAAAGGTCTACTAACTCTTCCCATTGTTGTAATGGTTGATATTATCATCATCACTAACAATGAGCCAGTGTGGCACATTAAGCAAATCCTATCCACGTCTTTGTCTTCCCTCCTGTTACGGATGAGCTAACTTCTCGTACACAGGACACCAGCCCAGCCCTTCCTGCCCACTCAAGGACTCGCAGTCAGTTCCTCTTACTTTTGCATCCATTTGTCTTCTCTCATCAGCATATAAACTTGCTGCAGCATAGCCCACCTTAACAAAAAATAATCCTCACTTAATCCCATATCCCCTTCTAAGTACAGCCCGTTTCTCTGTTCCCTCCAGGTCCTTCCATGTTGTTGCAAATGGGATGAATTTGTCTTTTTTCTGGCTGAGTAGTATTCCATTGTATATGTGTATACCACATCTTCTTCATCCAGTCATTAGTCAATGGGCACTCAGATTGTTTCCATGTCTTGGCTATTGTGGATAGTGCTGCAACAAACATTGGGGTGCATATGTTACTTTGGATTGTTGATTTCAAATTATTTGGGTAGATACCCAGTAGTGGGATAGCTGCATCGTATAGGAGTTCTATTTTTGGTTTTTTGAGGGATCTGCATACTGTTTTCCATAGTGGCTGCATCAGTTTGCATTTCCACCAGCAGTGTATGAGGGTTCCTTTTCTCCACACCCTCTCCAACATTTGTTATTTTTAGTCTTAGTGATTATAGTCATTTTAACAGGGGTAAGGTGATATCTTAGTGTAGTTTTAATTTGCATTTCCCTGATGATTAGTGATGTTGAACATCTTTTAACATGTTTATTGGCCATCTGTATATCTTCTTTGGAAAAATGTCTATTCATATCCTCTGCCCATAAATTTATCAATATGTTTTTTTTAATGCACAATGCTTTTGGCATCCTATCCAAGAAAGCTTTGCCAAACTCAATGTCATAAATGTTTTCTTCTGTGTATTCTTCTAGAAGTTTTAGAGTTTTAGGCTTTATCTTTAAGTCTACAATCCATTTGAGTTCATTTTTGTATATCATGTGAGGTACAAAGTACTTTTTCTTTTTGGCAGAGGGATATCTAATTGCTGTAGCACCACTGGCTGAAAAGACTATCCTTTCTCCACAGAATGGATCTGTTCCATTGATCTGTCTGCCTGTCTACCTCTACGACAATACTCCATTGTCCTGATTACTGTGCCTTTATGTTAAAACTTGAAGTCACATAACGTTAGGCCTCCAGCTTCATTCTTCTTTCTAAAAGTCCTTTTGGTTGTTTTAGGTTCTTTCATTTCCGCATGAATTTTAGAATCAATTTTTCAATTGCTACAAAAAAACCCTGCTGAGATTGTAATTTGGATTGCTTTAAATCTATAGATCAATTTGAGGAGATTGACATCTTAACAATATTGAGTCATATATATGTATGCTGTATCTTTCTCGATGCATTTAGTTCTTTAATTTCACTCAGCAACGTCTTATAGTTTTCAGTGAATAGGTCTTCCATGTCTTTGTCAGATTGATCCCAAAGTATTTTATATTCTTCATGTTCTTGTAAATGGTATTGTTATTTTTTAATTTTGATTTCTAATTGTTCATTGGTATTATACAGAAAAAAATTATTTTTTTGTATATTGGTCTGGTGTCCTGCAACCTTTCTAACCTCATTGTTTCTAGTAACTTTTTTGTAGACTTGAGGAGATTTTCTACATAGACCAGGGGTTAGCAAAACACGACCCATGGGCCAAATGTGGTCTGAAGTTCATTTTTTGTTTTTTCATGTGTGTGAGGAAGATTGGCCCTGAGCCAACATCTGTTGCCAATCCTCCTCTTTTTGCTTGAGGAAGATTGTTGCTGAGCTAATATTGGTGCCAATCTTCCTCTATTTTTTATGTGGGATGCCACCACAGCATGGCTTGACAAGTGGTGCTAGGTCCGTGTCTGGGATCTGAACCTGCAAACTCCAGGCTGCCAAAGTGGAGCGCGTTAACTTAACCACTGCACCACTGAGCTGGCCCCTGATGCTTGTTTTTTATGTAAAGTTTTACTGGAACACAGACATGCTCATTTGGTTATATATTTTCTATGGGTGCTTTTGCACTCCAATGGCAAAGTTGACTAGTTACAACAGAGATCGCATAGATAAGCAGGTTATCTACAAATAAAGATGGTTTTATTTCTACAACCTTCAGTTCAATGCTGAATAGAAGTGATGAAAGCAAACATCCTTGTCTTCTTCTTGATCTTAAAGGAAAAGCATTCAGTCTTTCACTATTAAGTATGATGCTGATACATGTTTTTTGTAAAGAGCCCTCTATTACTAGTTTGCTGACAGTTTTTATCAGGAATGGATGTAGGATTTTGTCAAGTGTTTTTCTGTTTCTATTGAGATTATCATAGTTTAAAAAATTTTTTTGGTTTGTTAATACAGTGAATTACTTTTGACGAATTTCAAATGTTAAGCCAATCTTGCATTCCTGATAAACCCCAGTTAGTCATGATGTATTATTTTGTGGATGCAATTTGCTAAAATTTGATTTAGAATTTTTCCATTTACATTCATGAGGGAAATTGGTCTGTAGTTTTCTTTTCTTGTAATGTCTTTGGCTTTGGCATCAGGGTGATGCTGGACTCATAGGAGCTGGAAAGTAATCGCATCTTTCCAATCCTCTGGAAGCATTTTTGTAGATTGGTCTTATTTCTTTCTTTGATATTTGGTAAAATTCACTAGTGAAGGCATCTGGGCTTGTAGTTTTCTTTGTGAAAAGATTTCTAACTACAAATTAAATTCTTTAGTACATATAGGGTAATTAGGGCATCTGTTTTTTTGTGAGTGAGCTTTTGTAGTCTGCATCTTTCAAAGAATTGTCCATTTCATTTAACTTGTTGGATTTACCAGCATAAAATTGTTCACAATGTTCCTTATCATCCTTTTAATAATGGTAGAAAAGGTAGTGTTGCCCTCATTCTTGTTCCTGATGTTGGTAATTTGTGTCATCTCTCCTTTTTTCTTCTGATCAGTCTAGCCAAAAATACATCAATTTTATCGATCTTTTCATTTATTTCCTCTATTGTTTTTGTTTTCTGTTTTATTCATTTCTAATCAATGTTTTAAATTCAATTTAATTTTTTGTATTCAACTTACTTTGGGTTTAGTTTCTTCTTCTTTTTCTAGTTTCTTAAAGTTGAAGCTTAGGTTGATAACTTAAGATCTTTCTTCTTTTCTAGTATAGTCATTTAGTTCTATAAATTTCCTCTTAAGTACTATTTGAGTGTCAGCCTATGCATTTTATATGATGTCTTTTCATTTTCATTCCTTTCAAAGTACTTACTCGTTTCCTTTCTAATTTATTCTTTGACCCATTTATTTATATTACAAATATTTAAGAATTTTCCAATGATCTTTCAGTCATTGATTTTTAATTTAATTCCATTATAGTCAGAGAATATACTTTGTATGAATTGAATTCTTTAAAATTTATTTGGAATTATTTTATAGGCAAGGATGTTTTCTATGTTGGTATCTGTTACATGTACAGTGGAGAAGAATGTGTATTCTGCTATGTTCAGGTTAAATATTCTATGACTGTCAAGTAGGTTAATTTGATTGATGTGTTCAAATCACATATATCCTTAGTGCTTTTTCTGTCTTGATGAATGTCTTCTTGATAAATTATAGATTTATCATTATGGAATTATCTTTTTTTATCCATGGTAACATTCTTTGCTCTGAAATCTCTTTATCTGATATTACTATAGCCATTCTGTCTTTTGATTAGTAGTAACATGGTAAATATTTTTCATTACTTTATTGTTAATCTATTTCTATCTTTGCATTTAAGGTGTGATTCTTGTAGACAGCATATAATTGGGCCAAAATTAGCATGCCCCAAAGCAAATTCTACTTTATTCATTCTGAAAATTTCTGCATTTAAATTTAGACCATTTACATTTAATGTGATTACTGATATAGTTAGGTTCAAATTTATTATTTTTCCATTTGTTTTCAATTTGTCCTATCAGTTCTTTTTTCCCTTCTTCTTCTTTTTCTGCCTTCTTTTGATTTAATTGAGTATGTTTAATGCTTTCATTTGATCTGTTTTATTAGCTTATTAGCTATAAGTCTGTTTTGATATTTTAGTGGTTGCTTTGGGATTTATAATATATATCTTAACTTACCACAGTCTGTCTTCAGTGATATTTTACCACTTTATAGTTAGTATAAAAATCTAAACAGTAAGATGCTTTCATTTCTCCCTTCCCAATCTTTTTATTATTATCACATAGTTTAGTTTTATATATAACCCTATACTATATAGTTATTTTTATTTAAACAGTGAATTATCTTTTAACAAGACAAATATTTTTTTAAATCTTATATATTTACCAATGTGGCTACCATCTCTTCATTTCTTTGCTTAGATTCAACTTTCCAACTGTTATCATCTTCCTTATATCTGAAGGACTACCCTGACTATGTCTTGTAGTGTGAGTCTGCTGGTGATGAATTCTTCAAGCTTTTGTATATCTGAAAAAATCTTTATCATACCCTCATACTTCAAAGATAGTTTTGCCAGGTACAGAATTCCAGGCAGTCAGTTTTCTTTTAGTACCTTAAAGATGTCACCCTACTGTCTTATCATTTGCCTTTTTTCTGGCAAGAAATCTACTGTCATCCTTAGCTTTGTTCTACTGTATGTAACATGTCTTTTTTACTCTACCTATTTTTGAGATTTTCTCTTTATCAGTAGTTTTGAGCTGTTTGGTCATGATGTGTTTTGGTGTGATTTTCATATTTATTGTGCTTGGACTTGAGCTTTCTGAATCTCTGAGTTTATAGTTTAAATTTGAAAAAATTTTGGTTATTATTATTTCTTCAAATATTTTTTTTCTGTCCAGTCCTCTCTCCCAATAACACATATATTAGGCCACTTGAAGTAGTTCTACAGCTCACAGATACTCTCTTCATTTATCATTCCTTTTTATCAGTGTGTTTCATTATCAGTTATGTCTTCAAGTTTACTAATCTTTTCTTTTACATTGTCTAATCTGCTATTGATCCCCTCCAGTATATTTTTCATCTCTGATGTTGTAGTTTTCATCTTTATATGTATGATTGGGTATTTTTATATATTCCATATCTCTATTTAACTTTTTGAACATATGAAATAGAGTCATAATAACTGTTTTCAAGTCTTTGCTTGCAAATTCTAACATCTGCATCAGTTCTGGACTAGTTTTGAATGACTGATTTATCTCCTAATTATGAGTAGTATTTTCTTGCTTCTTTTCTTGTCTGCTAATTTTTTGTTGGATACCAAACACTATGCACTTACTTTGAAGGGTGCTGGATATTTTTGTATTCCTATAAATATTCTTGAGCTTTATCCTTAGATGTTAAATTACTTGGCAATGATTTGATCTTCTTTTTGGATCTTGCTTTTAAGATATTTTAGGCAGGAATACAGCAGTGACTAATTAGTCTCACTACTAAGGCAAAAACTTCTGGATACTATACCAAATGCCATGTGAATCTTGATGTGTTCCACTCTGGCTGGAGGCAAAAGGCACCACTGCCAGTACTGTGGGAGTACCAGACACTGTTTCTGCTAATCCTACTAGAGAGATCCAGTGCTGATGAGTATGCAGCTAAATAACCAAAGGGGACCCTCTGCAGATCTGTGAAATCCTCTCTCTGTGCAGCTGTCTCCTCTCCAGTACTCTATCCTATGACCTCTAGCTACCTTGGTCTCCCTAGACTCTCAGTGACATCTCTTCAGCTCAAGGACTCCACCAGGCTCTGTCCCTCTCCCTGTGCTGAGGCCTGAAAACTCTCTCAAGGCAGTAAGTTGCAGTAGTCATATGGCTCACTCATTTGTTTCTTCCCTCTCAGGGATCTTGTTTTTTGTTGCCTGTTGCCCAAAGTCTTTCAGACCACTCTTTCACATATTTTGTCCATTTTTTAATTGTTCCATGAAGGAAAGTAAATACAGTCTCTGATACTCCATCTTGGCTGGAAGTGAAAATCTCTATTCTTGCTACTTTTGTTCATGAAAATATCCATAAGCAAAACAAATTAAGAAAAAAAGAAAGAAAAATTCCTTGAAAAGTTCTTGTTTCCACCTTATTCCTTCCTATTCTTTCTCAAATCCACTCCAGTCTTTTGCTTACACTGCTGAAACCATGTTCTTCAGTGACCTCCAATGCACAATTCTCAGTCCTCATTTTACTCACTCTCACAACTGTGACACAGTTAATCACTCCCTCCATCTTGAAACATTTTTGTTTTCCTTTCACATCCAAGATACCACACACACACACTCCTGGTTTTGCTGCTATCTACTTCTCTTTTGTTGGGTTCACTTCCTTTTTTCCAGCCTCTAAAAGTTAGTGTACCCCATAATCAATCTTTAGAACTCTTCTCTAGTCACACTCCTTCCTTCCTTCATTTCATTCAGTCCCAAGAGATTGAATACCATCTCTACACTCACTTATATTTCAACTCTGAACTTTTCCAGACTCATACATATATAATTTTTTACTTGACATTTTCATAAGGATTTCTAATAGGCATCTCAAACTTAATAGCAAAAGCAGATTCTTGATTTTTTGTCCCCTAACCTGCTCTCTTTCCTCAGGGTTCCCCATTTCAGCAAATGGTAACAGTAGTCACTAAGTTGCCTAGCACTTTTAATCACCCTTAGTTCCTCTCTTTTGCTCACATTCCGTATATAATCCATCTGCAAACCCAGGAAGCCATATCTTTACAATTCAACCACTTCTAACCAATTCTGTGGCTCATACCCTGTTCCAAACCAACACCATCCTTCACTTGGACTGCTAAAGGAGCTCTTAACTGGCTTCTCTACAGTATGTTCTCCACATAACAGCCATGAGGTTACTTTTAAAACATAAGTCATCCTAGTTAGCTTTTTTACAGAAAATGATGAGGTGATCCTAAAAGTCATATGGAATTTCAAGGAAGTCTAGTCAAAACAATCTTGAAAAAGCAGAACAAAGTTACAAGACTCACACTTTCCAATTTCAAAACATACTACAAAGCTACAGTTTTCAAGACTGTGTGGTACTGGCATAAGGATAAACACATAATTCAATGGAATAGAATAAGAATCCAGAAATAAACCCACACATCAATGGGCAATTGATTTTCAAAAAAGGAGCTAAGATAATTCATTGGAGGAAATAGGTTTTTTAACAAATGATGCTGGGACAACTAGATATCTACATGTAAAAGAATGCAGTTGGACCCTACCTCACACCATTTACAAAATTAACTCAAAATGGATCAAAGATTTAAATATAAAAGCGAAAACTATAAAAGTCTTAGAAGGAAACATAGATGTAAATCTTCATGTCGTCGGATTAGGCGATGGTTTCTTAGATAGGATACCAAAAGCACAGGCAATCAAAGAAAAAATAAATTGGACTTAATCAAAATTAAAAACTTTTGTGTTTCAATAGAAACTGTCAAAGCATTGAAAAGACAACCTACAGAATGGGAAAAAAAAGTCTGCTGATCACATATCTGTCAGGGTCTTAAGCATATATAGTATTACATAATAGTAGTATTGAGAACAAATAAAGAACTCTTATACCTCGACAATAAAAAGATAATCCAATTTAAAAATGGGCAAAACACTTGAATAGACATTTCTCCAAAGAAGATATACAAGTGACTCATAAGGACAAGAAAAGATGCTCAACATCATTAGTTATTAGAGAAATGCAAATCAAAACCACAATGGTATACTAATTAACACACACTACTAGATGGCTATAATCAAAAGACAGAAAATACTAAGTGTTGGTGAGGATGTGGAGAAATTGGAACTCTCATACATTGCTGGGACAGCTGCTATGGAAAACAGTCTAGCAATTCCTCAAAAGGTTAAGCGTGGAGTTACCATATGATCTAGCAATTCCGCTCCCAGCTATATACCCAGGAGAAATGAAAACACACATCCACACAAAAACTTGTACACAAATGCTCATAGAGGCTTTATTCATAAGAACCAAAAAGTGAAAACAACCCAAATATCCATCAACAGATGAATGGATAAACAAAATGTGATATATCCATATAATAGAATAATATTCTGCTATAAAAAAGAATGAAATACTGATGCATGCTACAGCACAAATGAACACTGAAAACATTATGCTAAGTGAAAGAAGCCAGACACAAAAGGCCACATACTGTATGATTCCATTGATAGGAAATGTCCAGAATTGGTAAATCCATAATGACAGGAAGCAGTTGAGGGGTTTCAAGGGCCTGGGGGAGGAGAATGTGGAGTGACTGCTAAGAGGCTCCTTCTGGGGGTAATGAAATGTTCTGGAATTGTATAGTGGTAAAGGTGGCACAGTCCTGTGAATATATGAAAACTGCTGAATTGCACACTTTAAAAGGGTCAATTTTGCAGCATATGAAATATATGTCAACAACAAAAAATAAAATATAAGCCAGATTTTCTTCCTCTTCTGCACAAATCCCCCAGTGACTTCCCATCACACTTAAAGTCCAAAGTCCTTCCTTAGTCTACGAGACTCTATATAATCTGGCCCTTGGTTTCCTCTGCAACGTCACCTATCGCTCTTGCCATCACTCATGTGTGCCAGCCACTCTACCCAACCCGCTGTTCCTTGGCTCGCTCCAGCCTCAGGGCCTTTGCACTTGCTACATCCTTGCTTGGAATGTTCTTCCCCAAGACACTTTCTCTAAAAGAGCTCCCTGACCATCCTAACAAAAATATTACTACTATCATTTTCTGGCCCTTTACCTGACAGTGTTTGTCTCCCTAGCACTTACCATCGCCTGTCATTATATAATTTGTCCATTTGTCTAACGTCTGTCCTTCACAAGAATGTAAACTTTATGAGGCCTTTTCCTGTGTCTTGTTCACTGTTGCCTTGCCAGACCTATTTTCTATGCCCGGGATCTAATAGGTGTGCAGGATTTATTTATTAAGTTAAATAATGAAGAGGGTAATATGCATAGTGGGGGGGGGGGGGATATTCCAAATAAAAAATGACTTTGCTGCTTCTTTGTAAGGGAGCATGGCATAATTCCTATCAGTTAGAAAATAAGGCTCACATTCTTTTAAAATGGATGCTAGAGAAGGGAGTAAAGACTCAAAATCTCAAACCTTTGTCACTGGTTAGGGGTGGGTGACCTTATCTAAGACCCTTGGTTCTCAGGACACATGAATACAATTTCTATACACAAAGGTGACGTCTAAAGCTGAGATGGCCGTGTAAGGTAAACTGCTCTGTATAATAAAGAGCAAATATTTCATTTCCTTGGGGAGTCTGTAGGAAAAGAGGCCCAAGACATAAAAACTGGGGCTCCATGTGAGCGGGAAAGATAAGGGGAACCACACAACATAGGAGGAGGCAAGAGTGGAGAAAAAGATGTCTGGTGAGAACCTGGCACAATAAAGCAAAGAGTCCCTCCACCGGGGCTGGGACAGTGAGGCGGTGAGAACAAGAACTTGGAGCCAGAGCGTCCCTGGAAAGTGGCAGGAATCCTGGGAACTCAATCCCAATTTTACTCGCAAAGCGACCACAACTGTCATATCTCAGGAGTGAAAGAGCAATGAATAAATAGAAGCTCAATCATCCTCTTTTCCATCTTTTAAGAAACTAGTAAGAATAAATAACCAAGGTCTCCTCCTCGAATAAAACACAATTTGATGTGAATGGTACCCCCCGGAGTTGCGCAGTGAAAGGTCTGAGGCTGTGAAACAATGTTAGTAACAGGAGGTGAGCCTTCCATCTCTGCCAGTTGCTTTAATTATCAGAAAGGATACAGATTCAGACATCCCACCACTAAAACAAAACAAAGTCAAGTGTGGCGTCTTCCTCAATAGCCTAGGAATCCTAAGCTATTCCTATCAGGAAAGGATTTATCAAGATATTCTAATACTGTGGACAGGACATCAATTAGTCTCAAATTTGACACTGAATTAAACTGACATTCAATTATCTTTAATTTCAGAATAATAAATTTGGAACTACTGTTTTAATTCTTTATTATGAACATGTATAAAACAAAATACAGATGAGGGCAAGGAATAAGTCAATTTAAGTCAGTGTTTTTTCCACTTGGGAAACAGAGCATAGAACAGTGATCCTTTTATGACCCATCCTGAACATTTAGACAAGAAATTATCTTGTAATCTTGAAGGAAGGTCGAGGTGACCACTGCTCCCCACCAAAGTCCAGCCATCCTGAATTGGATGACAGTCAAAAAAAATGTTACTCCAAATTCCACAGTTCTCGCTGTGTGAAGAAATGGCCTTGGATCAGAAAAAGAACTGCTGAAAGAATCTGTCATTCGTAAACATGTCTCTCCCTCCCATTTATTTCTCCTAACAACAGAGCAAAGCAGAAATCAAGAAGCAAAAACAGAGCTCAGAATGCTCAGCCAACTGTCTATTTTTTCACAATCTGCCCACACCTTAAATAAACATGAAACATTCTAACTAGCTGCAGTCAGATACTACAGGAAGCAGAAAGACCAGAAGAAAAAACCTCCAACATCCGGCCTTCATCTTTCTTCTACATGAAATCGACTTTGCTTCGTGACTATAAATGTTTCCTTGCAAGAAGTTAAAATCAGACATGATGTCACAGAATGACCAGGTCCACGCTATCTTTTTCAAAATTAGTATTTTTCTGATAAACACACAACCCACATATCAGAAAAATGATTATGTTTTATCAGGGGGGAGGAAACTAGAAATTCTGTCGGTGTTGATAGGTGAGCAACAAGACACAAATAGGGTTCAGTGTGAGTGCATATTCCTTTGGATTTTTTTTTTAAATGCCCATGAGCTCTATGAGGTAATAATTATGGTGGAGTTGGGTCAGGGTATTTCTAAAGCTTTGTTGGAAGCTAACATCTCACTTGTTGTCCCAAGCAACAGCCTCAGGAGAAAACAAAAGAATCCTGGTGAGCAGGACACCAGCAGCAAAGAGTACACATTTTCTCTCATGGATCAGCAGGAAGCAAATGAATGGGGCCTCTGACCTGGAACCAACTAGCCCTGTGCTTAAGATAAC